>NC_133141.1:62342218-62661545 GCF_048418815.1 Hemitrygon akajei
GTTTTTGCACAATTTTAATCTATTCAATACATGTATGCTGTAATTGATTTATTTATTATTATTATTATTCTTTTCTATATTATGTATTGTATTGAGCTAACAAATTTCATGCACATGCCAGTGATAATAAACCTGATTCTGATTCCTAGCAATCCACACCTGGGCCATAGCCCTCCCAATCATTGAAGAAATGGAGGGATGGGTTAGTAAATTTGCTGATGACATAAAGGTTGAGTGGTTAAGAAGGCATACGGTGCATTGGCCTTCATCAATCATGGGATTGAGTTTAAGAGCCGAGAGGTAATGTTGCATATAGGACCTGGTCAGACCCCACTTGGAGTACTGATCGCCTCACTACTGGAAGGATGTGGAAACCATAGAAAGGGTGCAGAGGAGATTTACAAGGATTGGAGAACATGCCTTATGAGAATAGGTTGAGTGAACTTGGCCTTTTCTCCTTGGAGTGACGAAGGATGAGAGGTGACCTGATAGAGGTGTATAAGATGATGAGAGGCATTGATCGTGTGGATAGTCAGATGCTTTTTCCCAGGGCTGAAATGGCTAACATGAGAGAGAACAGTTTTAAGGTGCTTGGAAGTAGGTACAGAGGAGATGTCAAGGGTAAGTTTTTTATGCAGAGAGTGGTGAGTGCGTGGAATGGGCTGCTGGCGACGGTGGTGGAGGCAGATCCGATAGGGTCTTTTAAGAGACTCCTGGATAGGGACATGGAGCTTAGAAAAATACAGGACTATGGGTAACCCTAGGTAATTTCTAAAGTGAATGATTGGCACAACTTTGTGGGCCGAAGGGCCTGTATTGTGCTGTAGGTTTTCTCTGTTTCTATTTACTTATGGAAACTTCTCTTCAATGCTGAAATTGACTCCATGTCCACCACTTCTACTGGCTGCTCGTTTCACACTCTCACCACCTTCTGAGTGAAGAAGTTCCCCTTAAATATTATACATTTCAACCTTACACTCTAGCTCTAGAGTAACCAAGCTTTCATATCAGCTAGGACACAAAGGTAGTGTCACTTCTTTTACTTGCTTTTAAACATAGAAACATAGAAAATAGGTGCAGGAGTAGGCCATTCAGCCCTTCGAGCCTGTACTGCCATTCAGTATGATCATGGCTGATCATCCAACTCAGAACCCTGTACCTGCTTTCTCTCCATACCCCCTGATCCCTTTAGCCACAAGGGCCATATCTAACTTCCTCTTAAATATAGCCAATGAACTGGCCTCAACTGTTTCCTGTGGCAGAGAATTCCACAGATTCACCACTCTCTGTGTGAAGAAGTTTTCCTCATCTCGGTCCTAAAAGGCTTCCCCTTTATCCTTAAACTGTGACCCCTCGTTCTGGACTTCCCCAACATCGGAAACAATCTTCCTGCATCTAGCCTGTCCAATCCCTTTAGAATTTTATATGTTTCAGTAAGATCCCCCCTCAATCTTCTAAATTCTAGTGAGTATAAGCCTAGTCGATCCAATCTTTCTTCATATGAAAGTCCTGCCATCCCAGGAATCAATCTGGTGAACCTTCTCTGTACTCTCTCTATGGCAAGAATGTCTTTCCTCAGATTAGGGGACCAAAATTGCACACAATACTCTAGGTGCGGTCTCACCAAGGCCTTGTACAACTGCAGTAGAACCTCCCTGCTCCTGTATTCAAATCCTTTTGCTATGAATGCCAACATACCATTTGCCTTTTTCACTGCCTGCTGTACCTGTATGCCCACCTTCAATGACTGGTGTACAATGACACCCAGGTCTCGTTGCACCTCCCCTTTTCCTAATCGGCCTCCATTCAGATAATAATCTGTTTTCCAGTTCTTGCAACCAAAATGGATAACCTCACATTTATCCACATTAAATTGCATCTGCCATGAATTTGCCCACTCACCTAACCTATCCAAGTCACCCTGCATCCTCTTAGCATCCTCCTCACAGCTAACACCTCCGCCCAGCTTCATGTCATCCACAAACTTGGAGATGCTGCATTTAATTCCCTCGTCTAAATCATTAATATATATTATAAACAACTGGGGTCCCAGCACTGAGCCTTGCGGTACCCCACTAGTCACAGCCTGCCATTCTGAAAAGGTCCCGTTTACTCCCACTCTTTGCTTCCTGTCTGCCAACCAATTCTCTATCCCCATCAATACCATGTGCTTTAAGTTTGCACATTAATCTCCTGTGTGGGACCTTGTCAAAAGCCTTTTGAAAATCTAAATATACCACATCCTCTGGCTCTCCCCTATCCACTCTACTAGTTACATCTTCAAAAAATTCTATAAGATTCGTCAGATATGATTTTCCTTTCACAAATCCATGCTGACTTTGTCCGATGATTTCACCTCTTTCCAAATGTGCTGTTATCACATCTTTGATAACCGACTCTAGCATTTTCCCCACCACCGATGTCAGACTCACCTGTCTATAATTCCCCGGTTTTTCTCTCCCTCCTTTTTTAAAAAGTGGGGTTACATTAGCCACCTTCCAATCCTCAGGAACTAATTCAGAATCTATGGAGTTTTGAAAAATTATCACTAATGCATCCACTATTTCTTGGGCTACTTCCTTAAGCACTCTGGGATGCAGACCATCTGGCCCTGGGGATTTATCTTCCTTCAATCCCTTCAATTTACCTAACACCACTTCCCTACTAACATGTATTTCCCTCAGTTCCTCCATCTCACTAGTCCCTTACTCCATCTCCCTCAGTCCCTTACTATTTCTGGAAGAAATAAAGGAGTTATGAATATTTGGTGGGACACCGGAATGCACTACTTCTCCTGTTTTCCAAAACAATGATCAGATCATAAAGTTACAGTTTAATAGCTCTATACTGTTATGACTTTGTGGCCATCACTCTCTACTGTACTGGTCTCACTAGAATTTTGAGTTCACACTATCCAAGTAACAGACTGCTTCCGATGTGTGAGATGTAGTAATCCTGTTGGATAGGTGGTTAAATAATATGAAAAGTTTCACCTTAACCTGAGGTTCTTTCTCCTTGTTAACATCACTTTCATTTTTCTTCTCTCTCCCAAAAGAGCCCGTGGAGAATGGAACAATTGAAACAGAAGATAAAAAGGAAAGCTCTGTGCCCATTCAGGTAAACCCAATTAGCATTGAAACTTGGAGAGTGGACTGAATAGCATCACCCTGAGGTTGAAATTAAAATCGTAGGAAGTTCTAGGTCAGAGGGAGTGCATCAATGCTGGTTCTGTAAAACCAATTGAAGCAAGAGGCTGAGAATGGAAGACTGAAGGCATCGCAGAGAGAAGGTCGTTTTTCTTTAACAGGTCGGAGAAAAGAGGCTAGACTGCGTAGGCGCGTGACGTAGTGTGCCAAGGTTTAAAAGAAAGACCGCCATATTCAGCGGCCATCGTCGGAGAGGACTGAGTTGGAGTGGGATGGCTTTGGCTCAATCAGTCTTTGGCGAGAAACAGGCAGAGGTGAGGGTAGGTTCTGGTAAGTTTCTGTTTTTCTTCTTTTTTTTTGTTCAGACTAGAGAGTATGCCAGGCAGGATGTTGGAATGCTCCTCTTGCAGGATGTGGGAAGTCAGGGAGAGCTCCGGTGTCCCTGACAATGATACCTGCAAGAAGTGCATCCAGCTGCAGCTCCTAACAGACCGCGTTAGGGAACTGGAGCAGGAACTGGATGACCTCCGGATCATTCGGGAGACTGAGCAGTTTATAGATAGTAGCTTCCAGGAGGTAGTTACACCTCAGTTACAGGGCACAGGTACCGTCAGGCGAGGGAAGGGGAAAGGGCAGGTAGTGCAGGGTTCCCCTGTGGCCATTCCCCTCCAGAACAGGTATACTGATTTGGATACTGTTGTGGGGGATGGCTGACCTGGGACAAGCTGCGGCAGCCGGATCTCTGGCACTGAGTCTGGTTCTGCAGTGCAGAAGGGAAGGAGGAAGAAGAGGAGAGCGGTAGTGATGGGGACTCCATAGTCAGGGGTACAGACAGGAGATTCTGTGGTTGTGACAGAGACTCCCAGATGGTTTGTTGCCTCCCGGGTGCGAGGGTCAGGGATGTCTCTGATCACATGCACAGCATTCTGAAGTGGGAGGGTGATCAGCCAGATGTTGTGGTAGACATCAGTACCAATGACATAAGTAGAAAGAATGAGGAGGTCCTGAAGAGTGAGTACAGAGAGCTTGGTAGGAAGTTGAAAAACAGGACCTCGAGGGTAGTAATCTCCGGATTGCTCCCTGTGCCACGTGCCAGTGAGGGTAAGAGTAGGATGCTCTGGCAGATGAACACGTGGCTGAGAAACCAGTGTAGGGGACAGTGTTTCAGATCTCTAGATCATTGGGACCTCTTCTGGGGCAGGTGGGACCTGTACAAGAGAGACGGGTTACACCTGAGCTACAAGGGGACCAATATACTTGCAGGGAGGTTCGCTAGTGTTATTGGGGAGGGTTTAAACTAGATTTGCAGGGGGATGGGAACCAGAGTGCCAGAGTAGATAGTGGAAAGGGGGTAAAAATAAATTATGTTAGTAGTTCATGCAAAGTCATAAATAGTAAGGTTGTGTGTGGTGGTAATAATCTTCTGAGGTGTGTATATATCAATGCGAGGAGTATTGTGGGAAAGGCAGATGAGCTGAGGGCCTGGATTGACACATGGAATTATGACATCATAGCCATTACTGAAACTTGGCTACAGGAGGGGCCGGACTGGCAGCTCAATGTTCCAGGGTTCCAACATTTCAGGCGTGATAGAGGCAGAGGGATGAAGGGTGGGGGGGGGGTGGCTTTGCTAGTCAGGAAAAATGTTACAGCAGTGCTTCGGCAGGACAGATTAGAGGGCTTGTCTACTGAGACCATCTGGGTGGAGGTGAGAAACAGGAAAGGTATGACCACATTAATAGGGTTGTATTGTAGACCACCCAATAGTCAGCGAGAATTGGAGGAGCAAATCTGCAGAGAGATAACAGACAACTGCAGGAGACAGAAAGTTATGATTGTAGAGGATTTTAATTTTCCACACATTGATTGGGACTCCCATACTGTTAAAGGTCTCGATGGGTTAGAGTTTGTAAAATGTGTTCAGGAAAGTTTTCTAAATCAATATATAGATGTACCAACTAGGGAGGATGCAATATTAGATCTCCTGTTAGGAAATGAGTTAGGGTAGGTGACGGAAGTGTGTGTAGGGGAACACTTTGGTTCCAGTGATCATAACGCCATTAGTTTCAACTTGATCATGGATAAAGATAGATCTGGTCCTTGGGTTGAAGTTCTAAACTGGAAAAAGGCCAAATTTGAAGAAATGAGAAAGAATCTAAAAAGCGTAAATTGGGACAGGTTGTTCTCTGGCAAGGATGTGATTGGTAAGTAGGAGGCCTTCAAAGGAGAAATTTTGAGAGTGCAGAGTTTGTATGTTCCTGTCAGGGTTAAAGGCAAAATGAATAAGAATAAGGAACCTTGGTTCTCAAGGGATATTGGAACTCTGATAAAGAAGAAGAGAGAGATGTATAACATGTATAGGCAACACGGAGGAAATAAGATGTTTGAGGTGTATAAAAAGAGTAAGAAAATACTTAAGAAAGAAATCAGGAGTGCTAAAAGAAGACATGAGGTTGCTTTGGCAGTCAGGGTGAAGGATAATCCTAAGAGCTTCTACAGGTATGTTAAGAGCAAAAGGATAGTAAGGGACAAAATTGGTCCTCTTCAAGATCAGAGTGGTCGGCTATGTATGGAACCAAAAGAAATGGGAGAGATATTAAATGGGTTTTTTGCATCTGTATTTACTAAGGAAACTGGATGGAGTCTATGGAAACAAGGCAAACAAGTAGGGAGGTCATGGAACTTGTACAGATTAAAGAGGAGGAGGTGCTTGCTGTCTAGAGACAAATCAGAGTAGATAAATCCCCAGGACCTGACAGGGTATTCCCTCAGACCTTGACGGAGTCTAATATTGAAATTGCAGGGGCCCTGGCAGAAATATTTAAAATGTCGATATCCACGGGTCAGGTGCTGGAGGATTGGAGGATAGCTCATGTAGTTCTGTTGTTTAAAAAAGGCTCAAAAAGTAAGTTGGGAAATTATAGACCGGTAAGTTTGATATCAGTAGTAGGTAAATTATTGGAAGGAATACTAGGAGATAGGATCTACAAGTAGACAGGGACTTATTAGAAAAAGTCAGCATGGCTTTGTGCATGGTAGGTCATGTTTAACCAATCTATTAGAGTTTTTCGAGGAAGTTACCAGGAAAGTGGATGAAGGGAAGGCAGTGGATGTTGTCTACATGGACTTCAGTAAGGCCTTTGACAAGGTCCCACATGGGAGGTTAGTTAGGATGATTCAGTCGTTAGGTATACATGGTGAGGTAGTAAATTGGATTAGACATTGGCTCAATGGGAGAAGTCAGAGAGTGGTAGTGGAGGATTGCTACTCTGAGTGGAGGCCTGTGACTAGTGGTGTGCCACAGGGATCAGTGCTGGGTCCATTGTTATTTGTCATCTATATCAATGATCTGGATGATAATGTGACAAATTGGATCAACAAATTTGCTGATGATACAAAGATTGGAGGTGTAGTGGACAGTGAGATAGGTTTTCAAAGCTTGCAGAAGGATTTGGACCAGTTGGAGGAATGGGCTGAAAAATGGCAGATGGAGTTTACTGCGGTCAAGTGTGAGGTATTGCACTTCAGAAGGTCTAACCAAGGTAGAACATACAAGATAAATGGTAGGACACTGAGGAGTGCAGTAGAACAGAGAGATCTGGGAGTACAGATACATAATTCCCTAAAATTGCGTCACAAGTAGATAGGGTTGTAAAGAGAGCTTTTGATACATTTGCCTTTATAAATCTAAGTATTGAGTATAAGAGTTGGAATGGAATGCTGAGGTTGTATAAGACATTAGTGAGACCGAATTTGGAGTATTGTGTGCAGTTTTGGTCACCTAATTACAGGAAGGATATTAATAATGTTGAAAGAGTGCAGAGAAAGTTTACAAGGATGTTGCCGGGACTTGAGAAACTGAGTTACAGAGAAAGGTTGAATAGGTTAGGACTTTATTCCCTGGAGAATGAGGGGTGATTTGATGGAGGTGTATAAAATTATGATGGGTATAGATAGAATGAATGCAAGCAGGCTTTTTCCACTGAGGCTAGGGGAGAAAAAAAACAGAGGTCGTGGGTTAAGGGTGAAGGGGAAAAGTTTAAAGGGAACATTGGGGGGGGTCTTCTTCACGCAGAGAGTGGTGGGAGTGTGGAATGAGCTGCCAGATGAAGTGGTGAATGCGGGCTCACTTTTGACATTTAAGGAAAACTTGGACAGGTATATAGATGAGAGGGGTTTGGAGGGATATGGTCTAGGTGCAGGTCAGTGGGACTAGGCAGAAAATTGGTTCGGCACAGCCAAAAAGAGTCAAAAGGCCTGTTTCTGTGCTGTAATGTTCTATGGTTCTATAGGAGCAGAATTAGGCCGTTTGGCCCATCGGGTCTGCTCTAACATTCCATTATGGCTGATTTATTATCCCTCTCAACCCCATTCTCCTGCCTTCTGCCCATAACCATTGACACCCTTACTGATCAAGAAGTTATCGACCTCCGTTTTAAGTATACCCAGTGACTTGTCCTCCACAGCCGTCTCTGTGGCAATGAATTCCACTATCGACTTGGTAAAGAAATGCTTCCTCAAATCTGTTCTAAAGGGACGACACTTTATTTTGAGGCTGGGTCCTCTGGTTCTAACTTCTCCACTACTCTCCAAGTCTACTTTATCCCTTTAATATTTGGTGAGATTTCCCCCACCATCCTTCTAAACTCCGGTGAGTGCAAGATAAGAGCCATCAAACACTCCTCACAATCACCATTTCATTCCTGGGTCATTCTAGCATGCCTTCGACTCTTGCTCAGTACTGTATTTGTCAACATGGAACGGAGAGCAAGTTTGTAAATCTGGCAGGAGCAAAGGATGTTGGGAATGGCGAGGGTGGAACACCACGGGAGGGGTGTGGGACAGGTGGCAGAGAAGGAGTACCAGAGGTGGGGGATGGCGGTGCAAATGCAGACACACCCAGCCTTGAATACCAGGCAAGGTTATTTGATTCCAAACAATTGGTTTATTGATCATTACAGAATATCTCTTTGCTTCCTGCTCTCACCCCTCTCCCTCTCCCTTCCCCTTTTCCCAACCATGATTCCCCTCTCCCTGCCCCTTTCCTAGACTCAGTCCACAACAGAGACCCATATCAGAATGAGGTTTATCATCACTCATATACGTCATGATATTTGTTTTTTGTTTTGTGGCAGCAGTATAGTGCAATGCATAAAATAACTGCAGTGCTGTGCAGAAGTCTTGGGTTCCTCAGCTATAAATATGTGCCTCAGACTTTTGTACAGTACTGTAATTATAAGGTGATTGGAGGAAAGTTTGGGGGGAGGGATATGTCAGAGGTAAATTCTATACACAGAGAAGTCACATAGTAAGTTCTATACCATGTTGGTACATGGAACCCAAGGATGTATACATTAGGGTCATTCTAGAAACTCTTGGAGAGGCACATGGATGATAGAAAAGTGGAGTGCTGTGTTGGAGGGAAGGGTTAGACTGATCGTAAGATTATAAGGGTGGATAACGTCGTGGGCCAAAGGGCCTGTTCTATGATTTTCTATTCATAGTGGATGAGCATGCATTAATCTACGTTGTCTTTCATTTAACAGTCACTTGTTGTATTTTATTCCCTTGAAACCCTTGTGTTATTTTCCTTCCAGCCCAGTGTTCATCAACCAGCTTTTAAAAGCATTAAGGTTTTCTGCCTCCACTACCCACTTAATAATGAGACTTCAACTTGCAATGAAAACTATAAAAATCTGGAATTACTCATCAGGTCAGGTGACATCAAACCACATTTTTATCTGGGTGTCTCCTTTATTAACCAACATCACTGAGGACATACCCTCTTTGCATTGCTACCATCAGGAGAAAGAGGTGGTACAGGAGGCTGAAGACACACACTCAATGTTTTAGGAACAGCTTCTTCCTCTTCAAATCAGATTTTTGAATGGTCCATGAATTCATGAACACTACCCTTACTGTTCTCTTTTTGTGCTACTTAATTACTTTCAATATACATCTTTTAGAAGGAGGATGGATGAGACTTAAAAGAGATGTAAAAGATTTTTTTTCCAGGGTGGAAATGGATAATATGAGGGGGCCTAATTTTAAGGTGATTGGTGAAAAGTAAAAGGCTGATGTTAGAGGTAAGTTCTTTACATAAGGAGTGATGGGTGTGTGGAACCCATGTGTGATGGTAGAGGCAGATACATTAGAAACTCTTAGATCGGCATATGGATGATAGTAAAATGGAGGGCTCTGTGGGAGGGATGGGTTAGATTGATCTTAGAGTAGGTTAAAAGGTCAGCACAACATCGTGAGCCAAAGGACCTGTAGTGTGCTCTACTGTTTATGTTCTTATTGTAACTTATAGTTTTTCATTATGTATTGCACAAAACATTGTACTGCTACAAAACAACAAATTTCACTGCATAAGTCGTTGATAATAAACCTGTTTCTGATTATGAAAAATATCTCTTCAATGTCCCCTCAAATCCCTTGACCAATGACTTGACACCTGGTCATTTACCCTGAAGAGAGGTGGGCCCTTCCTAACCATTCTACCTAAGCAACCAAGGGTGCAGTCTTTGTTGTCATGGTTGCAGTCGGGTTTACTCTTAGGAAGTCATGTGATTAATTGTAACACACAAAGTTTCATTACGCCATGACAACCGAAAGAGTTACGACCAGCTTTGCATTATATGACCATTCTTGACAGCTGAGAGCATTTTTCCAGCAATTATTTTGCCAGCAGTGAAAACATAAATGTTCATTAACTGTTTGCTGTTGAGTATATTGGTAATATCTTTCATCTTACTTCTAATTAGAGCAGCACACTCTAATGGAGGCCTGATGTGATCTGTCCAAGGGACAATTTGCTTGCAATCAAAGTAATAGCCAATAAATTTTGTGTTTGGATCTTTCAGTTTCTTGTTTACAAACTCAAAAATTAGCTGAGCAGCAAGTGTCATGATGATTTTCATGGGCTGGAGTTTCTTTTATTTCTTTGGATTTGGGCCCAGAATTTATTGCTCTGCAAACTGCCAGGAGTGCTGGTAGGTAACAGAGCAATGAAGGGCAATAAGGCACCTGGGAATAGTAGGAACCATTAAGAAATACAAACGTTTGTAGTACAGGAACAAAGTTGGACTTGCAGACGGGGAAAACAAGGCAGGCTATATAGGAATAGAAACAAAGAAAACATAGAAAACCTACAGCACAATACAGGCCCTTCGGCCCACAATGCTGTGCCAAACATGTAGTTTCTTTCAAAATTGCCCAGGGTTACCCATAGCCCTCTATTTTTCTAAGCTCCATGTACCTATCTAGGAGTCTCTTAAAAGACCCTATCGGATCCGCCTCCACCACCATCGCCGGCAGCCCATTCCACGCACTCACCACTCTCTGCATAAAAAATTTGCCCCTGACATCCCCTCTGTACCTACTTCCAAGCATCTTAAAACTCTGCCCTCTCTTGTTAGCCATTTCAGCCCCGGGAAAAAGCCTCTGACTATCTACGCGATCAATGCCTCTCATCATCTTATACACCTCTATCAGATCACCTCTCATCCTCCCTTGCTCTAAGGAGAAAAAGGCTGAGTTCACTAAACCTATTCTCATAAGGCATGCTCCCCAATCCAGGGAACATCCTTGTAAATCTCCTCTACACCTTTTCTGTAGTTTCCACATCCTTCTTGTAGTGAGGAGACCAGAACTGAGAAGAGTACTTCAAGTGGGGTCTGACCAGGGTTGTATACAGCTGTAACATTACCTCTCGGCTATTGAACTCAATCCCACGATTGATGAAGGCCAATGCACCATACGCCACCTTAACCATACAGTCAACTTGCACAGCAGCTTTGAGTGTCCTATGGACTCGGACCCCAAGATCCCTCTGATCCTCCACACTGCCAAGAATCTTACTATTAATACTATATTCTGCCATCATATTTGACCTACATAAATGAACCACCTCACACTTATCTGGGTTGAACTCCATCTGCCACTTCTCACCCAGTTTTGCATCCTATCAATGTCCCACTCTAACCTCTGACAGCCCTCCACACTATCGACCACACCCCCAACCTTTGTGTCATCAGCAAATTTACTAACTCATCCCTCCACTTCCTCATCCAGGTCATTTATAAAAATCATGAAGTGAAGGGGTCCCATAACAGATCCCTGAGGCACACCACTGGTCACCGACCTCCATGCAGAATATGATCTGTCTACAACCACATTTTGCTTTCTGCGAGCAAGCCAATTCTGGATCCACAAAGCAATGTCCCCTTGGATCCCATGCCTCCTTACTTTCTCAATAAGCCTTGCATGGGGTACCTTATCAAATGCCTTGCTGAAATCCATATACACTACATCTACTGCTCTAACTTCATCAATGTGTCTAGTCACATCCTCAAAAATTTTAATCAGGCTCGCAAGGCATGAACTGCCTTTGACAAAGCCACGCTGACTATTCCTATTCATATTATGCTTCTCCAAATTTTCATAAATCCTGCCTCTCAGGATCTTTTCTGTCACCAAAAGATGTTCCATCAACCACTGAAGAAAGACTCACTGGTCTATAATTTCCTGGGCTATCTCTACTCCCTTTCTTGAATATGGGAATGACCTCTGCAACACACCAATCCTCCATAACCTCATTGCCAGAGGCTCAGCAATCTTCTCCCTTGCCTCCCTCAAGTAGCCTGGGGTATATCTTGTCTGGTCCCGGTGACTTATCCAACTTGATGCTCTCGGAAAGCTCTGGCACATTCTCTTTCTTAATGTTTATATGCTCAAGCTTTACAATCTGCTGTAAGTCATCCCTAGAATTGCCAAGATTCTTTTCCGTAGTGAATACTGAAACAAAGTATTCATTAAGTACCTCCACTATCTTCTCCGGTTTCAATACACACTTTTCCACTGTCACAATTGATGGGTCCTATTCTCTCGCGTCTTATCCTCTTGCTCTTCATATACTTGTAGAATGTCTTGGGGTTTTCTTTGATCCTGCTCGCCAAGGCCTTATCATGGCCCCTTCTGGCTCTTCTAATTTCTTTCTTAAGTTCCTTCCTACTAGCTTTATAATTTTATCAATCTCTATCATTACCTAGTTTTTTTGAACTTTTTGTAACCTTTTCTTCTTTACTAGATTTTCAAAAGCCTTTGTGCACCATAGTTCCTGTACCCTACCATCCTTTCCCTGTCTCATTGGAACATACCTATGCAGAATACCACGTAAATACCCCCTGAACATTTCCCACATTTCTATCATACATTTCCCTGAGAACATCTGTTCCCAATTTATGCTTCCAAATTCCTGCCTGATATTTCCCCTTACTCCAATTAAATGCATTCCTAACTTGTCTGTTTCTATCCTCCTCCAGTGCTATGGTAAAGGAGATAGAATTGTGATCACTATCTCCAAAATGCTCTCCCACTGAGGTTCTGACACCTGACCAGGTTCATTTCCCAATACCAAATCAAGTACAGCCTCTCCTCTTGCAGGCTTATCTACATATTATGTCAGGAAACCTTCCTGAACAATAGACAATAGGTGCAGAAGTAGACCATTCGGCCTTTCGAGCCTGCACCGCCATTTTGAGATCATGGCTGATCAATTCCTATCAATACCCGGTTCCTGCCTTGTCCCCATATCCCTTGATGCCCCTATCCATAAGATACCTATCTAGCTCCTTCTTGAAAGCATCCAGAGAATTGGCCTCCACTACCTTCCGAGCCAGTGCATTCCAGACCCCCACAACTCTCTGGGAGAAGAGGTTTTTCCTTAACTCTGTCCTAAATGACCTACCCCTTATTCTCAAACCATGCCCTCTGGTACTGGACTCTCCCAGTATCTGGAACATATTTCCTGCCTCTATCTTGTCCAATCCCTTAATAATCTTATATGTTGCAATCAGATCCCCTCTCAATCTCCTTAATTCCAACGTGTACAAGCCCAGTCTCTCTAACCTCTCTGCGTAAGACAGTCCAGACATCCCAGGAATTAACCTCGTGAATCTACGCTGCACTTCCTCTACAGCCAGGATGTCCTTCCTTAACCCTGGAGACCAAAACTGTACACAATACTCCAGGTGTGGTCTCACCAGGGCTCTGTACAAATGCAAGAGGATTTCCTTGCTCTTGTACTCAATTCCCTTTGTAATAAAGGCCAACATTCCATTAGCCTTCTTCACTGCCTGCTGCACTTACTCATTCACCTTCAGTGACTGATGAACAAGGACTCCGAGATCTCTTGGTATTCTCCCTTACTCAACTCTACACCATTCAGATAATAATCTGCCTTCCTGTTCTTACTCCCAAAGTGGATAACCTCACACTTATTCACATTAAACACCATCTGCCAAGTATCTGCCCACTCACCCAGCCTATCCAAGTCACCCTGAATTCTCCTAACATCCTCATCACATGTCACACTGCCACCCAGCTTAGTATCATCAGCAAATTTGCTGATGTTATTTTCTATGCCTTCATCCAAATCGTTAACGTAAATGGTAAACAGCTGTGGTCCCAATACCGAGCCCTGTGGCACCCCACTAGTCACCACCTGCCATTCCGAGAAACACCCATTCACTGCTACCCTTTGCTTTCTATCTGCCAACCAGTTTTCTATCCATGTCAATGCCTTCCCCCCGATGCCCTGAGCTTTGATTTTACCCACCAATCTTCTATGTGGGACCTTATCAAATGCCTTCTGAAAATCGAGGTACACTACATCTACTGGATCTCCCCCATCTAACTTCCTGGTTACATCCTCGAAAAACTCCAACAGATTAGTCAAGCATGATTTACCCTTGGTAAATCCATGCTGGCTCGGCCCAATCCTATCACTGCTATCTAGATATGCCACTATTTCATCCTTAATAATGGACTCTAGCATCTTTCCCACCACCGATGTCAGGCTGACAGGTCGATAGTTTTCTGTTTTCTCCCTCCCTCCTTTCTTAAAAAGTGGGATAACATTAGCCATTCTCCAATCCTCAGGAACTGATCCTGAATCTAAGGAACATTGGAAAATGGTTACCAATGCATCCGCAATTTCCAGGGCCACCTCCTTTAGTACCCTAGGGTGCAGACCATCTGGACCTGGGGATTTGTCAGCCTTCAGTCCCATCAGTCTTCTCATCACCGTTTCCTTCCGAATGTCAATCTGTTCCATTTCCTCTGTTACCCTATGTCCTTGGCCCATCCATACATCTGGGAGATTGCTTGTGTCTTCCTTAGTGAAAACAGATCTAAAGTACTCATTAAATTCTTCTGCCATTTCTCTGTTTCCCATAACAATTTCACCCAATTCATTCTTCAAGGGCTCAACATTGTTCTTAACTATCTTCTTTCTCTTCACATACCTAAAAAAGCTTTTGCTATCTTCCTTTATATTCCTGGCTAGCTTGCGTTCGTACCTCATTTTTTCTCCCCGTATTGTCTTTTTAGTTAAGTTCTGTTGTTCCTTAAAAACTTCCCAATCATCTGTCCTCCCACTCACCTTAGCTCTGTCATATTTCCTTTTTTTTTAATGCTATGCAGTCTCTGACTTCCTTTGTCAACCACTGAGGTCCCTTTCCCCCCTTTGAATCCTTCCTTCTCTGGGGGATGAACTGATTTTGCACCTTGTGCATTATTCCCAAGAATACCTGCCATTGCTGTTCCACTGTCTTTTCTGCTAGGCTATCCGTCCAGTCAACTTTGGCCAGCTCCTCCCTCATGGCTCCATAGTTTCCCCTGTTCATCTGCAACATTGACACCTCCAAGCTGCCCTTATCCTTCTCAAATTGCAGATAAAAGCTTATCATATTGTGATCACTACCTCCTAATGGCTCCTTTACTGCGAGACCGCTTATCAAATCCTGTTCATTACATAACACTAAATCCAGAATAGTCTTGTCCCTGGTCGGCTCTCGTACAAGTTGTTCCAAGAATGCATCCTGTAGGCACTCTACAAACTCCCTATCCTGTGGTCCAGCACCAATCTGATTCTCCCAGTTCACCTGCATGTTGAAATCCCCCATAACTACTGCGACATTACCTTTGCCACATGCCAATGTTAGCTCCCTATTCAACTTGCACCCAATATCCATGCTACTGTTTGGTGGCCTGTAGACAACACCCATTTGGGTCCTTTTGCCCTTACTGTTCCTCAGTTCTATCCACACAGACTCTACTTCTCCTGACCCTATGTCCCCCCTTGCAAAGGACTGAATCTCATTCTTCACCAACAGGGCCACCCCACCCCCTCTGCCCACATGTCTGTCCCTACGATAGCATGTACACCCTTGTACATTCATTTCCCAGGTCTGTTCTCCCTGCAGCCATGTCTCCATTATCCCAACAACATCATAGTTACCCATTCGCACCTGGGCTTCAAGCTCATCCGTCTTATTCCTGACACTTCGTGCATTCAGATATAGAATTTTTAACCCATTTCTCCTCTCTCTGTTTGAATCGCTGCCTATTGTGCTTAACCCACCTAACAAACTCCACCCCATCTAAATCCCTTGCTCCAGAGAGATGCCAATCAACATTATGGAAATTAAAATCTCCCACCACAACAGCGCTGTTATTATTGCATCTTTCCAGAATCTGTCTCCCTATCTGCTCCTTGATGTCCCTGTTACTATTAGGTGGGTCTATATAAAAAAAAACACCCAGTAGAGTTATTGACCCCTTCCCCTTCTGAGCTTATACCTTCTCTATCACCTGCCTATCCTCCCTCTCACACTGTCTACAAGCTTCCTTCATTTGTGAGCCAACCACCTCTTCTTCCGTCTCTTCAGTTTGGTTCCCATCCCCCAGGGATTCTAGTTTAAATTCTCCCCAATAGCCTTAGCAAAACTTTCCGCCAGGAAAGAATCTGAGGTCCCCCTCAGATTCAAGTGCAACCCGTCCTCTTTATACAGGTCACTCCTGCCCCAAAAGAGGTCCCAATGATCCAGCAATCTGAATCCCTGCCCCCTGCTCCAATCCCCCAGAATGCGAGAAGAAGGAATTTAAGACAAAGAAAGCACAGGTTATTAAAAGAGATAAATAAAGCTGCACACACTAACAGCCCAGGAAATACCATGCAAGCATAATGAATGTGAACCATCCACGTGGTCGATCATCAGCAGCCTGTTACCCCATAAGAAATGTCAAACACTGCAAGTGGGACAAGTGCTATACCTTGCCCTACACATCAAAGTTCAAAGTATATTAATTATTAAGGTATATACATGTCACCATGTACAACTCTGTGATTAGTTTTCTTGCAGGCATTTACAGGAAAATAAAGAAATACAATATAGCTTATGAAAAACTATACATAACAACAAAAGGATTGCAAGGGACAAGATTGGTCCTTTGGTAATCAGAATGGTAATTGATGTGTGGAGCCAAAACAGATGGGGGAGATCTGAAATGAATTCTTTGTATTTGTATTTCCTCGGGAGTCTATACAGGCAAAGTAGCATCAACTTCATGGACCCTGCACAGATGTCAGAGGAGGAGGTGCTTGCTATACTGAGGCAAATCCCAGGGCCTGACAAGGCCCTCAGACCCCACGGGAGCCAAGTGCATAATTTGCCAGGGCCCGAGCAGAGATATTTTTTTATTAATTTTTCTGAGTTTTTACAATGTGACAAAACAAAACAGTTTAAAAAAGAGGTTTAAACAGTGCAAAACAAACATATCAAATGTACAGTTCATAGCAATTAAGAAAAAGCACCCATAGTAGAATCATATAAAGTCAGTTACCACCCCACCTTCCCACTACTCAACTCCAAGCCAAACTTACGATATATAAAAAAGTTAATCAGAACTTTTATCACCACAGAGCTGTATTTATAAAAGGAAGGTATATTGCCTACTACCTGAACTATGATATGTTTACACATCAAAAAAAACGTAAATCTTAACTGAAAGAAGCTGGAAGTAAGGGATTTAAATGCAAAAGAAAAAAGGGAGGGATGCACCCGTAATCTAAATGGGAATTATGAAAATATTCAAGAAAAGGTCCCCA
Source organism: Hemitrygon akajei (assembly GCF_048418815.1). Lineage (NCBI taxonomy): Eukaryota > Metazoa > Chordata > Chondrichthyes > Myliobatiformes > Dasyatidae > Hemitrygon > Hemitrygon akajei. The sequence continues at coordinate 62,359,319 of NC_133141.1, forward strand.
CACCTTTTGGAACTTTATGTCCGAATTAAGAAGTGAATAATGAACCTTTTCAAGGTCTAAGCAGGACATAATGGCTCTGAGCATGAGTGGGTGGGGCAGCATCTCTCCACCCGAGAAGGACTGCACGTCTGGCCAAAAGAGAGGCGAAAGACAATGTACGACGTTTAGTCGGAGTCAAATGCTTGTCAACTTCTCCCGAAGTGCCAAAAAGAACAATCAGAGGGTTAGGTTCCAAGTAGCAATTAAGTATATGAGATAAAGTTTAAAAAAACATCTCTCCAGAATTTCTCCAAGCTAGGACAAGCCCAATACATATGAATAAGGGAAGCCTTGCCCCCTTTACACTTGTCACAATCTGGACTAATATCAGGATAGAACCACGATAATTTAGTTTTAGAGTTATGATCCCTGTGTACAACCTTGAACTGTAAAAGGCAATGGCGAGCACATAAAGAAGTTGAATTAACTGACTTGAGAATTGAATCCCAAACCTTGTCGGACAGAGGAAAATTTAAATCATGCTCCCAGGCAGTTTTAATTTTGTCAAAGGGGGCTCACCTCAACATCGCTAACATATCTCGAATAGTAGATATTAAACCTTTACCTAATGGGTTCATACGAAGAAACAAGTCGACAACATTTTTATCGGGTACCTCAGGAAAGTTTGGTATTAAAGGGTTGATAAAATGTCTAATTTGGAGATATCTAAAGAAATGAGTGTTAGGTAGACCAAACTTTACAGGCAGTTGTTCAAAAGTTGCAAAGCGCTTGTCTATGAAAAGATCTTCAAAACACCTAATGCCCTTTCTGTGCCAGTCTAGAAATGTTAAATCCTGCATAAAAGGCTGAAAAAGCTGATTATGTAGAATAGGACTGGAGAGAGAAAAACCGTGAAGCCCATTATATTTTCTGAACTGAGCCCATATTCTCAGAGTGTGTCTGATAACCAAATTAACAATTAATTTAGGCAAATGGCAAGGAAGTGCGGAGATGGACAGATTCTTACTAGAGTTCAACTCCATTGCCATCCATATTGGGCAGTCAGACTGATATAAAAGTAAGACCAGAAGATAAGACAACGTATGTTGACTGCCCAGTAATATAAACGAAAATTGGGCAAGACCATACCACGTACCCTTTTAAGTTTTTGAAGGTGAGCTTTATTTAGTCTTGCCCTTCCATAGATAGGACGAAATAATAGAATCTAATGAGTCAAAAAAAGCTTTAGCAATAAAAATTGGTCAAGATTGAAATAAGTATAAAATTTAGGAAGGATATACATTTTACCATTAATTTGACCTATCAGAGACATGGACAAGGGTGACCACTGTGCTAAACTCTGTTTTGTATGATTTAAAAGATTAGTAAAATTTTCTCCAAAAAGACGCTTATAATTCCTTGTTACTGTAATGCCAAGGTAAGTAAATTGGTTATTTACTACTTTAAAAGGGAGGTTATGAAATTCTAATATTTGTGCTTCTCTATTTATTGGAAAGAGTTCGCTCTTATGTAAATTAAGTTTGTATCCAGAAAGCTGGCTAAATTTGTTGAGGAGTGAAAACATTGGGGATAAGGAGGTAGTCAGGTTTGATATAAAAAATAAAAGGTCATCAGCATAAAGAGAGTCTTTGTGCTCAACACTCCCCCTCCAAATCCCCAATTCAGCTCAACTACAAAACACAATCGCCAATGGCTCTATGGCCAGATCAAAAAGTAAGACACTTAAAGGGCACCCTTGCCAGGTGCCACGTTTAAGGTTGAAATGTTGGGATTGCTGAGAATTGGTCAAGACAGAAGCAGTGGGGTGTGAATATAACAATTTAATCCACGTAATAAAACTTTCCAAAACTGCAAAAAAACACTCCACACGATCAAGCGCTTTCTCCGAATATAGAGAAATGGCACATTCAGGAGTCCCAGCTGAAGGTGAGTATAAGATATTAAATAGACGTGGTATATTAAAAATAGGGAGATGATTTTTAATAAAACCAGTTTGGTCTTCAGAAATAATTAAAGGCAGAATGTTCTCCAAACTATGGGCCAAAATTTTAACATCAACATTTAGCAAAGAAATCGGCCTGTAAGAGGAACACTCTATTGGATCTTTGCCTTTTCTCACTAAAAGAATGATACATGCCTCATTAAATGATGCTGGCAATTTACCATGTTTAAACGAGTTGGTTAAAACTAACATTAGTTGAGGCAAAAGCAGTGAGGAAAATGATTTATAGAATTCTGCAGAGAACCCATCAGGTCCAGGAGATTTACCAGACTGCAGTACAGAAATAGCTGAGGATATTTCTTCTAGTGATAATGGTTTGTTCAGTTTTGCTTTAAGATCAGGGGAAAGCGTAGGAATATTTAAACTATTTAAGAAATGCTCGACCGAAATATTATCATTTAGAGATGCCGAAGTATAGAGTTGAGAATAGTAATTCAGGAATGTGTCATAAATTTCAGAATGATTCAAGGTAATGTTCCCATTTTCCATTTGAATTTTTGTAATATGTTGTTTAACTTTAGAGTGTCTTAGTTGGTTGACTGAAAATTTACCAGATTTATCACCATGGATATAAATCGGCTCTTACTTTCCAAAAGTTGACATTCAATTGGGTGAGTGGAAATAAGGTCAAACTTAGTTTGAAGTTCCACTCGTTTCTTATACAGCTCCGGATTTTTAGTCTGGGCATATACAGTAGTAGGTCTGTTGCTTTAATTTGATTGACCAGATCTAATCACTCTTTATGGATCTTTCTATTCAAATTCACAGTATATGAAATTACTTGACCCCTTAGGTATGCTTTCATAGCGTCCCAAACAACCTGACTTGAGGTTTCAGATGTTAGTATTTTTTTAAAAAAAGGTTATCTGGTCCTCCATAAATTGTACAAAATCATTATCCGACAACAAGGTTGGATTAAAATGCTAATGTTTATTCATTTGGGGGAAACCAGGAAGAATTATCGACAGGGTGACTGGGGCATGACCTGAAATTAATATACTCCAATAGTCACAAGAAGAAATGGATGGAATCAGCTGATTATCAATTAAAAATAATCAATTCTAGTAAAGGTACGATGGACATGTGGAAAAAAAAGAATAATCTCTCACATTTGGATGGAGAAAACACCATACATTGGAGATACCATAATTAGAAAGGTAAGACTGAATTGATAAAGCAGATTTACTTTGGTAGTCTAGGAATAGAGGACGATCGATCCAAAACTGGATCAAATCAACAATTAATATCACCGCCCAATATGAGAGAATATGAACTCAGCTCAGGCAATAAAGAGAAGAAACAACCTAAGAACTCCACATCATCAGAATTGGGGGCATATAAATTGGCCAAAACTACCAATGTGTTATATAATTTCCCCGAGACGATAATAGAACGACCACTTATATCTGATGCTTTGTTATGAAGCTCAAAGGGAACATTTTGATTTATAAGAATTGAAACCCCCCCTGGCTTTAGCCTGAAAAGTAGAATGGAAGTGCTGCCCCACCCATTTTGACATGAGACAAGAGTTATCAGAACTACGAATGTGTGTTTCTTGCAAAAAAGCAATTGCTGCGTTAAGCTGTTGAAGATGTGAAAACACCTTCCTTCTTTTAACAGGATGGTTCAATCCCATAACATTCCAGTTTACAAAATTCAATGGACTAATCATTGTCCTTTTTTTTTAAAAAAGATAGAAAAAAAAGATACTAGATAATAGGCATAAGCATTGTCGGAAATTCAAGTAACAGCTCTGGGGCAAAAATATAAAATCAGAAAAACAGGACTGAAATACATCCTGAATAATACAAATGTCTAAAGGTTCTATGAATAATATTTGCATTAGAGTTCCCTCCCCTCCACTTGCACCCCATGCAAGAGAGCTACCGAAAAACAGCAGCAAGCTCTTCAAAAAAAAAATCACCCCATAATCTGACTTCCTGTCTCTTAACATCGTCATCAGCTCCATTTTGCATCAATTAAAAAACAACTTTTAGCACTACAAACTAAAGTTATACATAGTGAAAAGAAAAATGATTCCACCAAAATTTGTTAAGCTTAACTCAAGGTAATAATCCAAAAAAAAGATATGAACTAGTGTTTAAGAAAAAATATAAAAACAAGTAAACAGATTTTACCCAATAACCTACCCACAAGAAACTATGGAAAAAAATTACTGACTTAAGAAAGAAAGGTCAGGGAGAAAAAAAACAGAGGAAGAAAAAGTACTTCTCCACGAATATATGTAATCAGATCGAACCTGAGGGAACTGAAACCACAGGGAGGCCATTGATAAATTTCTGAGCTTCTGAAGCTAAGTTAAACCACTTTTTGCCTCCACTAGTAAGAATTATTCAGAGCCAAGCTGGAAATCGAAGGGAAGGCCTGAATCCGCGATTATATAATTCTTTCGTGACTCCTTTAAACTCGGCTCGCAGGCTCAGAACTTGGGGAACATAACCCTCGACAATATAAATTGGTTGACGCTTATGTTTCAACTTCCCTCTCCGATGGGCTTCCTTAATGAGGAGATCTTTAGTCTGGTAGTGATGAAAACAAATAATTACTGGACGCGGCCTGTGCCCCCATTCTGGCATCGATGAGTTCAATGAGCTCTGTCTATCTCGGGTGGGGTCAAAAGTATATCGTTCCCAAAAATCTCTCATAGCAGAATAGGGAAAAATTCAGCGGGATGTTCAATAAGCTCTGGCAAGCAGAGAATACGTAGATTATGATGTCTGCTCCGACTTTACAAATCAGTAAGTTTGGATAACAGCTTCCTGTTATGATCTTTCAAGTCAGAACAAACGCTTTCCAGCTCTTTAAAACGGTGGTCTAACATATCCGTGACAGACTCGAGATGTGATAAGTGTTGGGCATGATCCTCCAGTATGGACTGAATTTGATCCAATTTCAAATCCACCAAACTGATAGAAGACTTAACTTCAGCTATTATCTCCTGTCAGTGCTGCTCCAAAATTGAAATAATGTTTTCACCCAAGGGGCCGGCCGCAGGAACTTCGTTCTTCCCTGATCTGGTGGTCTTTGAAGCCTTCGTAAAACAGGTGTATTCGCAGGCAGAAGGGAGAATAAAAAGTTTAACAGTTTGGAGTGGGGGATAAAAGGGAGAGAAGGAGCGTGGAGTGATAGCTTTTAGTGACTAAACCATAGCCATCTTGACCGGAAGTCCCCCTAGCAGAGATTTCTTAGTGACAGGGGAGGTACCAGAGAATTGGAGGATGGCCAATGTTGTTCTGCTGTTTAAGAAAGGCTCCAAACAGAAACCAGGAAATTATAGGCTAGTGCGTCTGACATCAGTTGTGAGAAAGTTATTGTAAGGTACTCTAACAGACCAGATGTATAAGTATTTGGATAGACATGGACTGATAAAGGATAGTCAGCATGACTTCATGAGTGGTAGGCCGTGTCTGACCAATCTTATAGTTATCCAAGGATGTTATCAGGAAGGTGGATGAAGACAAGGCAGTGGATGTTGCCTACATGGACTTTAGCATTTGACAAGCTACCACATGGCAGGCTGGTCAAGAAGGTTCAGTTGCTCGGCATTCAAGATGAGGTAGTAAATTGGATTAGACTTTTGCTTTGGGGGAGAAACCAGAGTGGTAGTAGATGGTTACCTCTCTGACTGGAGGCCTGTGGCTAGTAGTGTGCTGCAGGGACTGGTGCTGGGTCCTGGTGTCAGGGAAGTGAAGTAGGTGCAGTGAAAATTATGACTGAGGAGGTGCTCAAGAAGCTTAATGATCTGAGGGTAGATAAATCTCCAGGACCTGATAGAATGCACCCTTGGGTTCTGAAGGCAGTAACTGGGAAGATTGCGGAGGCATTAACGATGATCTTTCAAGAATTGATAGATTCTGGCATTGTACCAGATGACTGGAAAATTGCAAATGTTACTCCGCTATTTAAGAAGGGTGGGAGATAGCAGAAAGGAAACTATAGACTGGTTAACCTGACATCAGTGGTTGGAAAGTTGTTGGAATCGACTGTTAGGGATGAGATTACGGAGTACCTGGAGGCACATGACAAGATAGGCCAAAGCCAGCATGGTTTCCTGAAAGGAAAATCCTGCCTGACTAGCCTACTGCCATTTTTTGAGGAAATTATAAGCAGGGTAGACATATGGGATGCAGTAGATGTGGTGTACTTGAATTTTCAGAAGGCCTTTGACAAGGTGCTGCACATGAGGCTGCTTAGCAAGATAAAATATATATATGGCTCCGTCTGTCTATGCATGCGCCTGGTTTAGGACTCAATTGGGTGTGAAACAGCATTGGCTGTGGCTGAATAAGCCGATTTTTGAGCGGCAGTCCTTGGCACAGCTGCTGCACGTGAAGGCTGATGGCTGCGGCTGGGTAGTCACTGCCGCAGCTTTCCTTCTCTCTCTTCTGTCCGACCACAGTCGAGTTAATTTTTTCTCTGCATTGGTAACGCCTGTATGTACAGCCTGTCACCAGGTGCAGCAATTTGCAGCTGTCTCTTCCCAAGTGTTCACCCTAATATCAGCAGACTTCAGGTCATATTTACAAACGTCCCTGTAATGCAGCAGTGGGCACCTATGGGCCAGGATCCTGCGGTGAGTTCTCCATATAGGATGTCCTTGGGGATGCAGCCATCCTGCATGTGGCGGATGTGGCCAAGCCAGCGCAGTCATTGCTATGTGAGCAGGACGTACATGCTTGGCATGCTGGCCTAGTCCAGGATGTCCTTGTTTTAGACCATAAGCCAAAGGAGCAGAAGTCGGCCATTTGGCCCATTGAGTCTGCTCCGCCATTTCATCATGAGCTGATCCAATCTCCCCTTTAGTCTCATTCCTCCACCTTCTCACCATAACCTTTGATGCCCTGACTACTCAGATACCTATCAATCTCTGCCTTAAATACACCCAATGACCCGGTCTCCACTGCCGCCCGTGGCAACAAATTCCACAGATTCACCACCCTCTGGCTAAAAAAATTTTTTCACATCTCTGTTTTGAATGGGCGCCCTGCAATCCTCAAGTCATGTCTTCTCATACTAGACTCCCCCACCATGAGAAACAACTTTGCCACATCCACTCTGTCCATGCCTTTCAGCATTCAAAATGTTTCTATGAGGTCCCCCCTCATTCTTCTAAACTCCAAGGAGTACAGTCCAAGAGCGGTCAAATGTTCCTCATATGTTAACCCTCTCATTCCCGGAATCATTCTAGTGAATCTTCTCTGAACCCTCTCCAACGTCAGCTCATCCTTACTTAAATAAGGAAACCAAAACTGCACACAGTATTCCAAGTGAGGTCTTACCAGTGCCTTATAGAGCCACAACATCACATCCCTGCTCCTATACTTTATTCCTCTAGAAATGAATGCCAACATTGCATTCGCCGCCTTCACCACCGACTCAACCTGGAGGTTAACCTTAAGGGTATCCTGCACGAGGACTCCCAAGTCCCATTGCATCTCAGATCCATCTCTCTCTGCAGACTCTCTGTTTCCTCAGCACTACTGGCCCCTCCACCTATCTTTGTATCATCAGCAAACTTAGCCACAAAGCCATCTATTCCATAATCCAAATCGTTGATATACAACGTAAAAAGAAGCGGCCCCAACATGGACCCCTGTGGAACACCACTGGTAACCGGCAGCCAACCAGAATGGGATCCCTTTATTCCCACTCTCTGTTTCCTGCCAATCAACAAATGCTCTATCCACGTATGTAACTTTCCTGTAATTCCATGGGCTCTTATCTTGTTTAGCAGTCTCACGTGCAGCACCTTGTCAAAGGCCTTCTGAAAATCCAAATACACAACATCCATTGCATCTCCCTTGTCTAGCCTACTTGTAATTTCCTCAAAAAATTGCACTAGGTTTGTCAGGCAGGGTTTTCTTTTAAGGAAACCATGCTGAGTTCTGCCTATCTTGTCATATGCTTCCAGGTACTCCATAACCTCATCCTTGACAATCGACTGCAACAACTTCCCAACCACCAATGTCAAGCTAACAGGTCTATTATTTCCTTTTTGCTTCCTTGCCCCCTCCTTAAATAGTGCAGTGACATTTGCAATCTTCCAGTCCTCCAGAACCAGGCCAGAATATATCGACTTTTGAAAGATCATTGCTAATGCCTCCGCAATCTCCACTGCTATTTCCTTCAGAACACGAGGGTGCATTCCATCTGGTCCAGGAGATTTATCTACCCTTAGACTATTCAACTTCCTGAGTACTTTCTCTGTCGTAATTGTGACTGCGCATATTTCTCTTCCCTAACACCCTTGAATGTCTGGTATATTGCTGATGTCTTCCTCAGTGAAGACTGATGCAAAATACTCATTCAGTTCCTCCGCCATCTCCTTATCTCCCATTACAATTCCTCCAGCATCATTTTCTATCAGTCCTATATCTACTCTCACCTGTCTTTTACTCTTTATATACTTGAAAAAGCTTTTAGTATCCTCTTTGTTATTATTTGCTAGCTTCCTTTCACAGATCATCTTTTCCCTCTTAATGACCTTCTTAGTTTCCTTTTGTAAGCTTTTAAAAACTTCCCAATCCTCTGTCTTCCCACTAATTTTTGCTTCCTTGTATGCCCTCTGCTTTGCTTTTACTTTGGCTTTGACTTCTCTTGTCAGCCACGGTTGCATTCTTTTTCCATTCGAAAATTTCTTCTTCCTTGGAATATATCTGTCTTGCACCTTCCTCATTTCTTGCATAAACTCCAGCCATTGTTTGGCACGCGGTCTTTCTAGGAAATGCCCAGGATCTGACGCAAGTACCGTAGGCATGGCCAAGTGGTTAAGGCGTTGGACTAGCGATCTGAAGGTTGTAAGTTCGAGCCCCAGCCGAGGCAACGTGCTGTGTCCTTGAGTCAGACACTTAACCACACACTGCTCCAGTCCACCCAGCTGAAAATGGGTACCAGCAAAATGCTGGCGGATAACCTCGTGATAGACTGGAATCCTATCTCCAGTCTTGTACTCTCTTGTACAGGTGTGAGTCTTGTACTCACAGTCACTTCACGCCATGGAAACCGGCATAAGACTTTAACTTAGCAAGATAAGAACTTATGGAATTACAGGGAAGTTACTAGCATTGATGAAGCATTGGCTGATCAGCAGAAAACATAGATTGGGAATAAAGCAATCCTATTCTGGCTGGCTGCCAGTTACCTGTGGAGTTCCACAGGGGTAGGTGTTGGGACCGCTGCTTTTTATGATGTATGTCAATGATTTGGACTATGGGATTAATGGATTTGTGGCTAAATTTGCCGATGATACAAAGATAGGTAGAGGAGCGGGTAGTGTTGAGGAAACAGAGAGCCTGCAGAGAGACTTAGATAGTTTAGGGGAATGGGCAACGAACTATCAAATGAAATACAATGTTGGAAAGTGTATGGTCATGCACCTTGGTGGAAGTAATAAATGGGCAGACTATTCTTTAGATGGAGAGAGAATTCAAAATGCAGAGATGCAAAGGGACTTGGGAGTCCTTGTGCAGGATACCCTAAAGGTTAACTTCCAGTTGAGTCGGTGGTGCAGCAAGCGAATGCAATGTTGGCATTGATTTCTAGAGGTATAGAATATAAGAGCAGGGATGTGATGTTGAGGCTCTATAAGGCACTCATGAGACCACACTTGGAGTATTGCATGCAGTTTTGGGCTCCTTATTTTAGAAAGGATATACTGACATTGGAAAGGGTTCGGAGAAGATTCACAAGAACAATTCCATGAATGAAAGGATTGCCGTATGAAGAACGTCTGACAGCTCTTGGGCTGTATTCCCTAGAGTTCAGGAGAATGAGGGGGGATCTCATAGAAACATTCTGAATGTTAAAAGGTCTGAACAGATAGATAGATAGATAGATACTTTATTCATCCCCATGGGGAAATTCAACATTTTTTCCAATGTCCCATACACTTATTGTAGCAAAACTAATTACATACAATACAAGTATGATATACATCTAAAATCACCCTCTCAAAAAGCATTAATAAATAGCTTTTAAAAAGTTCTTAAATAGTTTACTAAAATACATTGAATGGTAACTTAAGCTCAGTCCTAACCCTGGCACTTCAACATATCTTACCCCTGGCGGTTGAATTGTAAAGCCGAATGGCATTGGGGAGTAATGATCTCTACATCCTGTCTGAGGAGCATTGCATCGATAGCAACCTGCTGCTGAAGCTGCTTCTCTGTCTCTGGATGGTGCTATGCAGAGGATGTTCAGGGTTTTCCATGATTGACCGTAGCCTACTTAGCACCCTTCGCTCTGCTACCGATGTCATACTCTCCAGTACTTTGCCCACGACAGAGCCCGCCTTCCTTACCAGCTTATTAAGACATGAGGCGTCCCTCTTCTTAATGCTGCCTCCCCAACACGCCACCACAAAGAAGAGGGCGCTCTCCACAACTGACCTATAGAACATCTTCAGCATCTCACTACAAACATTGAATGATGCCAACCTTCTAAGGAAGTACAGTCGACTCTGTGCCTTCCTGCACAAGGCATCTGTGTTGGCAGTCCAGTCTAGCTTCTCATCTAACTGCACTCCCAGATACTTGTAGGTCTTAACCTGCTCCACACATTCTCCATTAATGATCACTGGCTCCATATGAGGCCTAAATCTCCTAAAGTCCACCACCATCTCCTTGGTATTGGTGATATTGAGACGCAGGTAATTTGAGTTGCACCATATCACAAAGTCCTGTATCAGCTTCCTATACTCTTCCTCCTGTCCATTCCTGACACACCCCACTATGGCTGTGTCATCAGCGAACTTCTGCACATGGCAGGACTCCGAGTTATATTGGAAGTCTGATGTGTACAGGGTGAACAGGACCGGAGAGAGCACAGTCCCCTGCGGCGCTCCTGTGCTGCTGACCACGGTGTCAGACCTACATTCTCCCAACCGCACATACTGAGGTCTATCTGTCAAGTAGTCCACTATCCAAGCCACCATGTGAGAGTCTACTCCCATCTCCGTTAGTTTGTGCCTTAAGATCCTGGGCTGGATGGTGTTAAAGGCACTAGAGAAGTCCAGGAATGTAATCCTCACAGCACCACTGACCCCATCCAGGTGAGAGAGTGATTTGTGCAGCAAATACATGATAGCATCCTCCACTCCCACCTTCTCCTGATATGCAAACTGAAGAGGATCCCGGGCGTGCCTGGTTTGTAGCCTCAGATTCTGTATTATCAGCCGCTCCATGGTCTTCATCACATGCGACGTCAAGGCAACAGGTCTGAAGTCATTCAACTCCTTTGGTTGTGGTTTCTTCAGTACCGGAACAATACAGGATGTTTTCCACTGTCTGGGTACTCTTCTCTGCTCCAGGCTCATGTTGAAGATGCGCTGTAGGGGTTCTCCCAGCTCAGTCGCACAGGCCCTCAGTAATCGTGGGGATACTCCATCCGGTCCAGCCGCCTTGCTGGTACAGATCTTCCTCAGTTGACCTTTCACCTGTGCAGCCGTAATCCCGGGCGTGGGCAAGGTCTCCTGTGAGTGGCTATTTTCCTGTGAGGGAAGTAAGAGGGAGGATGAGTAGAAAGACAAGCCTGGTGTGGAGTTCTGCGGTGAGGATGAGACTGTGCTATCAAACCTATTGAAGAAGTTATTCAGCTGGTTCGCTTTCTCCACATCTCCACTTATGTTTGCCCCCCGCTTTGCACCGCATCCGGTGATGATCTTCATCCCATCCCACACCTCCTTCATGCTTTTGTTCTGCAGCTTTTGTTCTAGCTTCCTCCTATACTGCTCCTTTGCCCCCCGATCTGTACTCTGGGTTCCTTCTGAACTCTTTTAAGCTCCAACCGATCACCATCTTTAAAGGCCCTCTTCTTCTGGTTTAGGAGGCCTTTGATGTGGCTAGTGATCCAGGGCTTATTATTGGGATAGCAGCGAACAGTTCTAACAGGAACAACGGCATCCACACAAAAGTTAATATAGTCTGTTGTGCATTCAGTGACCTCCCCAACACCCCCACATAGCCCCCCTTGCAGTACATCCCAGTTAGTAGTACCGAAGCAGTCTCTCAGGGCCTGTTCAGCTTCAGGAGTCCACTTTCTAAAAGAGCGTGTGGTAGTGGGATGCCTCATCACAATTGATTTATATCTGGGCTGTAACAAAACCAGGTTGTGATCAGCTTTCCCCAGTGCAGGCAGCGGGGATGCACTGTATGCATCCTCTACGTTTGCATACAGTAGGTCAATAGTCCTATTACCCCTGGTGTAACAGTCCACATACTGGGAGAAAGCAGGTAGTGTTGTGTCCAAAGCCACATGATTGAAGTCCCCTGTAATTAACACCAGTGCTTCAGGGTGCTGTGTCTGAAGCCTAGCAACAGCGGAGTTGATGACGTCACACGCTACTGTTGCATCGGCACGCGGCGGGACATACACATTCACCACAATGACGTTTGCGAATTCTCGCGGCAGATAATATGGCCTCATACTCATGGCGATCAGCTCAATATCTCTTTCACAAACGAAGATCTTTGTAGTCACATGCCCGGGGTTACACCATCTTGCGTTAATGTAGACAACGAGTCCCCCTCCTTTCTTCTTCCCACACTTTTTGGCATCTCTGTCAAATCTTACCGAAGTAAAACCAGGTAATTCTACATTTATATCCGGGATGTTAGCCGTCAGCCATGTTTCGGAAAAGCACATTAAACTGCATTCCTTGTATGCTTTAACATTCCTTACTAGTGAGGCTAGCTCATCCAATTTATTAACTATGGCAAAGTTATTTCTCATAGTAGGGGAGTCTCGGACAAGAGAGCATGAATTCAGGATTGAAGAATGTCCATTTAGAACAGAGATGCGGAGAAATTACCTTAATCAGATGGTGGTAAATCTGTGGAATTTGTTGCCGTGTGCAGCTGTGGAGGCCAAGTCATTGGGTGTATTTAAGGCAGAGATAGATAGGTTCTTGATAATTCAGGGCATCAAAGGGTATGGGGAGAAGGCAGGAGTGTGGGGATGACTGGGAAAATTGGATAATGATTGAATGGTAGAGTAGACTCGATGGACCAAATGGCCTACGTCTGCTCCTATATTTTATGGTTTTGTGGTCCTTTGTTATTTTTCATTTATAGCAATGATCTGGATGATAATGTGGTAAAATGGATCAGCAAATTTGCGGATGACACCAAGATTGGGCAGTGTAGTTGACAGTATTGAAGACAATCAGAGCTTGCATAGGGATCCGGATCAGCTGGAAAAATAGGCTGAAAAATGGCAGGTGGAATTTAGAAACATAGAAATCATACAGCACAACACAGGCCCTTTGACCCACAAAGCTGTGCCGAAAATGTCCCTACCTTAGAACTACCTAGGCTTTACGCATAGCCCTCCATTTTTCTAAGCTCCATGTAGCCATCCAGGAGTCTCTTAAAAGACCCTATTGTTTCCGCCTCCACCACCACCGTTGGCAGCCCATTCCACGCACTCACCACTCTCCGCGTAAAAAAAAAAACAACTTACCCCTGACATCTCCTCTGTACCTACTTCCAAGCACCTTAAAGCTATGCCCTCTCATGCTAGCCAATTCAGCCCTGGGGAAAAGCCTCTGACTATCCACACGATCAGTGCCTCTCATTTAATGCAGACAATTGCGAGCTTTTGTACTTTGGTAGGACCAACCAGGGTAGGTCTTACATAGTGAACGATAGGGCACTGAGCACTGTGGTGGAACAAAGAGATCTGGAAATACAGGTCCATAATGCATTAAAAGTGGCATCACAGGTAGATAGGGTCGTAAAGAAAGCTTTTGGCACATTGGCCTTTACAAATCAATGTATTTGGTACAGAAGCTGGGATGTTATGCTGAAGTTGTACAAGATGTTGGTGAGACCTAACTTGGAGTGATGTGTGCAGTTCAGGTCACCTACCTACAGGAAAGATGTAAACAAGGTTGAAAGAGTCCAGAGAAAATTTACAAGGATGTTGTCAGGTCTGGAGGACCTGAGTTATAAGGAAAGATTGAATAGGTTAGGTCTGTATTCTTTAGAACTTAGATTAAGAGGAGATTTGATAGAGGTAACACAATTATAAGGGGTACAGATAGGGTAAATGCAAGCATGCTTGTTCCACTGAGTTTGGGTGGGACTTGAATTAGAGGTCATGGGTTAACGGTGAAAGGTGAGAAGTTTAAGAGGGGAAACTTCTTCACTTAGAGGATAGCGAGAGCGTGGAATGAACTGCCAGTGCAATTGCTGCACGCGAGCTTGATTTCAATGTTTAAGCCAAGTTTGGATAGGTATATAGATAGTAGTGGTATGGAGGGCTATTGTCCCAGTGCAGGTCAACGGCAGTAGGCAGTATAATTGGTTTCAGCATGGACTAATTGGGCCAAAGTGACTGTATGACTTTACGACAAAGACTGACGTAAATCTAATGTGCAAAAAAAGACAAATCATACCAATAATTTTTAAAAAAGTAAATAAACAATACTGAGAATATGGGTTGTCCTTGAAAATGAGTCTGCCCCCTCACCACCATTCAGGGTCCCAAACAGTCCTTCCAGGTGAGACACCACTTCACCCGTGTGTGTGTTGTGGTCATTTATGCTTACGGTGTGGCCTTCTCAACATTGGTGAGACCAGACATAGAATGGGGTTCACTTCGTTGAGCACCTTTGCTCTGACCGCAACAAAAGGGGTGGGGGGGGGATTTCACAGTGACCACCCATTTCAATTGTACTTCCCATTCTGATTCTGACAAGTTTGCCCATGACCTTCTCAGTTGCCATGATGAGGCAACAGGTTGGAGGAGCAGCACTCTATATTCTGTCTGGTCAGCCATAACTTGATTGCATAAACATCAATTTCTCAAACTTCTGGTAATTTCTTCCTCCTTTCCCTTCTCTTTTTTTCATTCCCAATTACCCATTCCACTTCCCCTCTCCTCATCAGCCTATCCACTTCCTCTGGTGCCCCTTCTCCTTCAGTTTCCTCCATGGTCTGCTGTCCTCTCCTATTCGATTCCTCCTGCAGCCCTTTACCTCTTTTACCTAACCACTCCTAGCTTCTTACTTCATCCCCCTCCACCTACCTTTGCCTGCCAGCTTATATTCTTTCTCCTCTCCCCACCAACTTATTCTGGCTTCCTTCTCCTTCATTTCCGGTCCTGATGAAGCATCTCTGTCTGAAACATCGACTGTTTATTCCCCTCCATAGATGCTGCCTGATTTGCTGAGTTACTTCAAATTTGTGAGTATGTTGCTAAAACTAGAGGATATAGTTAGGATAAGGGGAAAGATAGTTAAAGGGATTTAAGGGAGAATCTTTCCATCCAGAGGCTTGGAAAGTCAGAGTATGGAAACAGGCTTTCCAGTCCAACTTGTCCCTCTTGACCAAGATGCCCATCTAATCAGATTTAATATCACTGGAATATGTTGTGAAACTTGTTTTGTGGCAGCAGTACATTGCAATGCAAAATAAAAACTGTGAATTACAGTAGAAAGTATGCATGAAAGCATAAATTACATATGTAGTGCAAAAAGAGAGGGAAAATAGTGAGATAGTGTTCATGGGTTCAATGTCCATTCAGAAATCTGATGGCAGAGGGGAAGAAGCTGCACCTGAAATATTGAATGTGTGTCTTCAGGCTCCTGTACCACCACCTTGATGGTAGCAATGAGAAGAGGGCATGTCCTGGGTGATGGGGATCCTTTATGGATGCCACCTTTGAGGTATCACCTTCCAGTCCTACTTGCCATTTTTTGGCTTGTGGGTACGTGGAACTCACTGCCTGAGGGGTAAATGGAAGCAAAGACTCTCACAAAGTTTTAATAGTATTTAGATGAGCAGAAAGCTACAAACCAAGTGCTGATCAGTGGGAATTAGTGTAGCTGGGTATTTTATGGTTCGTATAGAAAATGTTGGTGGAAGAACCCGTTTCTGTGCAGTACAACTTTTATGATATTTTGTGTTTTGTACTGCATAGTTCAGAGCCAGCTGTAAGATTGGGGTTTGATTCACACCACTGCCTGTAAGGGGTTTGTACATTTTCCCTGTAACTGTATGGGTTTCCACTGGGTGTCGCAGTTTCCTCCCACAATCCAGAGATATACGGTTGGGGTTAGTGAGTTGTGGGCATGCTATGTTGGCGCCAGAAATATGTCAACACTTGTGGGCTGCCCCAACACAAACTTTGGTGATTTGATTTGATGCAAAACAATGCATTTTACTGTATTTTTCAATGTACATGTGCAAATAAAGCTAATCTTTTGGACATGGTTGTTGACTCTGAAGAAAGGAGCTTGATCACTGAGGGTGTCTGTTTAACGTATGAATGGTGACTTGGGATGCATGATTATGGGTTGTGGAGCATGCTGAGAAAGCTCAATACTCCAGGGGCAAAGTTTCATGCAATTCTCAGCTGGACTTCAGAGCGAGTTAGAAGCCGAGTTGAGCCATTGGGCAGGGAATATGGCATCTCCTAGCCCAGCAGGGCTGCGATTGTGCTGAGAAAGTACATGTTACATGTGGAGCAGCATACAACAAGCTGGAGGAACTCAGTAGGTCAGTCAATGTTTTGGGTTGTCACCCTTCATCTCATCTCATCTCATCTCTCTAACCGTCTGCGCACCCCCACCCTCAACCTATAGCCTCTGTTCTTGACATCTTTTATGGGGGGTGGGGGAGGTTTCCTACTGTCAACCCTATCAATGGCTCTCTTTCATTGCATTGATATGATAGTGGCCAGTATTTCCTGGAAAGTGCAGGTGAAGGGTCTTGACCTAAAACATCAACTGTTTATTCCTCTCCAGAGATGCTGATTGACCCGCTAAGTTTCTTCAGCAATTTATGGTATGTCACTTCTTGACTGTGACAAATGGGCTAAAAAACCCAATAGTCAAATTACGTCAACACCAAAGTTCAATAGTTCCATTTAATATCAGAGAAATATATGCAATATACATCTGGAAATTCTTGTTCTTTGCAGACGTCCATGAAAACAGAAGTGTGCCCCAAAGAATGAATGACAGTAAAAATGTTAGAATCCCAAAGTCCCCCTACTAACCCCTCCCACATACAAGCAGCAGCCAAAGCAAAGTCGCTCCCACATTGCCATCCACTTCCATGAAAAAGCATCAGCACCTCCACCCACAAAGCATGCAATAGCAAAGCTCCCAAGACCATGATCTGCAGTGCAACAAAAACTAATTGTTAACCCAACAACTCAACGTGGCACAGGGTCTCTCTCTCTCTCTCTCTCCCTAATAAATGGAAAAAGAGGTGTCCCCTTTCAGAGTGAGAGGGGAGACATAACAAAACAACTCACTGACTTATGATGCTAAAAGTCTGTTGCGCCACCTTTCCTCTCCCCAAGGGCTCTGTCCAGAGAATTGGGGGTGGGGGGGAGAGGGAAAGGGAGTGAGGGAAGAAGAAAAAAAAGAGAATGAACATGAGGTGAAGTGTCCTTGAAAGTGAGTCCATAGGTTGTAGGAACAGTTCAGTGATGGGGTGAGTGAAGTTATCCCCTCTGGTTCAGGAGCCTGATTGTTGAGGGTTAATAACTGTTCCTGAACCTGGTGGTGTGAGTCCTGAGGCTTCTGTACCTTCTTCCTGGGTAGGGAGTAAAGAGCATGACCTGGGTGGCAGGGGTCTCTGACGATGGATGTTGCTTTCCTGCAATAATGCTCCATGTAGATGCTCTCACCTCAGTCTCAGCGACTCAAATCATCGAGTATATGGGGGTTTGTGATGGTTCCTCCATGTTTGATAGCCAAAGTGAGCATAGGAGGCATTGGGGTCATCTGGAAGCAAAACCCTGTTGTCACCTATGTTACTTGGTTTAACTTTATAAGAGCTGAGAGTATTCAAGCCCTGCCATAACTGTCGAGCATCCTTCATTGATTCAAGATTAGTCTGGAATTGCCACTTTGCCCATGAGATAGCTTTCCAGAAATCATACCTGGACCTCTTGTAACTTTCTTGGTCACCAGACTAGAATGCCTCTGATCTAGCCCTCAGCAGATTGAGGATCTCATGTTTCATCCAGGGTTTCTGATTGGAGAAGACTCTGAATGAATTTGTGAGGACACTTTTATTTATAAAGTCCATGATGACTGTGGTGTATTCATTCAGATTTACAGATGAGTCCTTGAACGTGGCCCAGTCCTCTGACTTGAAGCAATTCCATAGCTGTCCCTTTGCCTTTCGTGACCACTTCATGTCCACCTTTGGAGCTTTCTTCTTTAGCTTCTGCATGTAGGAGAAGGACAGCCTGGTGAACAGATTTTTTGAAATGCAGTCTGAGTATAAAATGGTAGGCACTCCTTATCAAAGTATAGCAGTGATCTAGTGTGTTGGGACCTCTGGAGTTACAGGTTGTATGCTAATGGTAATTGGGCAGGGATTTCTTCATACAAGCCTGGTTGAAATCCTTGATTGTGATCTGAAATGTGTTGTGGTGGACTGTTTCTTGTTTGGTAATGGCATCATGTAGTATCTCAGTGCCTGCTTACAGTCTGCCACAGGTGCTATGTAAACTGTGGTCAGTATCACAGAGAACTCTCTTGGTAAGTAGAATGGTTGGCATTTGATCATGAGGTGTTCAAGGTTAGAGGAACATGAGTTCTCCAAAACTGCCATATTGGAGCACCACAGAAAATTTATAATGAAATATATACCTCCACCTTTTGCCTTTTATTAATTGGTAGTTCATTGCACCTTGTGAATCAATCCTTCGGGTCTAATTGCTCTACCTGGCATACTCTGAGTAAGGCACATCTCAGAAAATCACAGACACAGCAATTTCTCATTTTCCTTTGAAATGGCAATCTTGCCCTCAGGTCCTCAGTTTTGTTCTCCAGCAACTGCGCATTTGCTAATAAGATGCTGGGTAGATGGGTCACATTGCTCTGCATTTCAGCCTGTTTAGGAGTCCCTCCCCCACCCCCTGCCTCGTGTTTAGCCATGGTGACGAACCTTCAGAATGTATCTGCTTGTTTGAGAGTTAAGTCCACCGAGTCCTTCACAAGATGGTCTTTCAATAAGTCAATTCAAAAGTAGGTTGCTTAAAGGGCACCAGCCTAACTGGGAGGAAATGGCAATAATTTTATTTTCATTCATTGGTTTAATGATGAAAATCATCACTGCTTTGTCCGGTAGTAGAATTGCAACAATATTATTGCAAAC
The DNA here is from genome assembly GCF_048418815.1 of Hemitrygon akajei. NCBI lineage: Eukaryota > Metazoa > Chordata > Chondrichthyes > Myliobatiformes > Dasyatidae > Hemitrygon > Hemitrygon akajei. The sequence continues at coordinate 62,378,462 of NC_133141.1, forward strand.
AATCTGGGCATCATTATCAGTAGAAAAGTTAATGGATCAGAACATTAACATGGGAGTATAGCATAAGCTGATGCAAGACCTACCTTGGTTTGCCCAAATTCTTATCCACGAGAAACAATATCAAAATTGATACAGAATGATAGAAGCATTAGGACAGGTGAGTAAGATGAGACTGCAGGTGCTGGATTCTTGAGCCACAATCAATGCTGGAGAAACTCGACAGGTCGAACAGCATTTGTGAGAGGGGGAGAGTGGGTGTGGGAGGGGAAGTCCTGATACATAGTTACGATCAGAAACATTGATAATTCCTTTCCTTCCCAAAGAAGCTGCTCAACCTATTGAGTTTGCGCTTTCCCTCAATGGTCACTGTGGAATTGGACTGAGGAGCACTGACTGAAATCCTCCCTCCCTGTAAAGACCCTGAAGCTTATTTTATTTTATTTTATTTAGACGTGCAGCACAGTAATAGGGCCATCCAGATCAATGCGCCTATGCCACCCAATTACACGCATGTGACCAATTGACCTACTAACCCATATATCTTTGGAATGTGAGAGGAAACCAGAGCACCCAGAGGAAACCCACGTGGTCACTGGGGGAACGTACAAAGTCCTTTCAGACAGCGCGGAAATTGAACCCAGGTCACTGATGCTATATTGAAATTAATGCTAACTGCTATGCTACCATACCACCCCTAAATTGAGTAATGCAATGATACAATTCTCACAATAGAATCACTATCTCAGCAGGGCAGGAGCATTTGTGGAAAAGGAAACATTGTGTGATAGTGTCATTACTTTCTCTGAAGATTCCTGTTCTCTCTGCCCTATAGATTAGGAAGCCCTCAGTGCGTAAAGACGTGCTGCAGATGCATACATACGTAGCGCTCTACAAGTTTGTACCGCAGGAGCAAAATGACTTGGGACTACAGTAAGTATATCTTTCAACTTCATTGTGTGATGAAAGAAAATAAACCATTCATTTCAATTCAAGTTTAATTGTCATTCAACCATACATGAGTACCACCAAATGGAACAGTGTTACTCTGGGGTCAAGGCGCAAAACACGGTAGCAACACAGCGCAAAGCACACATAGCACATATAAGACAGCAAGCCCATGTGAGATATCAGTAAGATACAGCACACAAAAAAAGGCCAGACTGGAGCCATGAATGCTGCAGAAATCTACAGTTGACCACAATACAGCTTGTCTTCTGCCAAACAGGGTCGGGGGGTGGTGGTGGCAGTGGTTGGTGAGCAGCAACTTCTCCAGCCTGGATGCTGCTCCTTATCACCCCTGGTGGAGCACATCAGCTCTGATGCCTCTCTCCTGGCAGCTGTAAACAGGTGACACCACACCTTGGGGACTAGGTCTCGCTACAACTGAGGCTATGTAGCCCCCTGCCACCTGCTCTTTCTCTCAGCCAATAAATCAGTGAATTAAACCTGTGGCATTCCACATTAACAATGTCCAAAAGGATGTTGTGATCACAAGAAAAATGACCAAGGCAGTCACTCACTATTAGACAGCACAATGTGCAGCTCCTTCATTTTCTCCACCAACAAGCAACTTGCTGATGGGGTAGACCTGCATTCAGTTCTGAATGTATAGCAGGAAGTCTCTAGAAGTCTCTTAAATGACCCTATTGTATCTGCCTCCACCACTGTTGCTGGCAGCCCATTCCACGCACTCACCACTCTCTGAGTAAAAAACTTACCCCTGACATCTCCTCTGTACCTACTCCCCAGCACCTTAAACCTGCGTCCTCTTGTGGCAACCATTTCAGCCCTGGGAAAAAGCCTCTGACTATCCACACGATCAATGCCTCTCATCATGTTATACACCTCTATCAGGTCACTTCTCATCCTCCATCACTCCAAGGAGAAAAGGCCGAGTTCACTCAACCTATTCTCATAAGGCATGCTCCCCAATCCAGGCAACAAATCTCCTCAGCACCCTTTCTATGGCTTCCACATCCTTCCTGTAGTGAGGCGACCAGAACTGAGCACAGTACTCCAAGTGGGGTCTGACCAGGGTCCTACATAGCTGTAACATTACCTCTCGGCTCCTAAATTCAATTCCACGATTGATGAAGGCCAATACACCATATGCCTTCTTAACCACAGTCAACCTGCGCAGCTGTTTTGAGTGTCTCATGGACTCGGACCCCAAGATCCCTCTGATCTGCCACACTGCCAAGACTCTTACCATTAATACTATATTCTGCCATCATATTTGACTTAACCAAAATGAGCCACCTCACATTTGTCTGGGCTGAACTCCATCTGCCACTTCTCAGCCCAGTTTTGCATCCTATCAATCATCTTATCGGAACTTTGAAAACTAGCAAACAGTTGTTATTTGTTCTTCCTACTGGGAATAGAGAGGTGAAAATGCCCACCTACTTTGAGAAAAGTATGGGAGAATGTCAAGGGTAAGTTTTTTTTTACAGAGTGCTGGTTGTGTGAAACACCCCAGAGATCATGGCTCCTACAGTCCAGTTTCAAACTTGTTCAATCCTCATTTAATGACATACCAAAGAAATGGAAACAGTCAGTTCCTTGAGCCTATTCTTAAAGCCACTTGTTCCAACTTTTTTTTTATCAATTTACCCTGTTTTATTCTTTATGGGCCTAACTTGGACAGCTCCGTTGCCTACATTTAAGATCAGATTAGCTTAACTTTAGATGTCACATATACATCGAAACATTAAGATATCAAAATATACTGTGAAATGCCTTGATTGTGTCAATGACTAACACTGTCTGAGAATGTGTCAGGAGCAGTCCACAAAATGTTACTATGCTTCTGGTGCCAACATAACATGTCCACATCTCACTAACCCTAACCCATATGTCTTAGGAATGTGGGAAGAAACCAGAGCACCCAAAAGAAATCAATGTGATCACAGGGAGAACAGATGAGCTCCTTACAGACAGTGGTGGGAATTGAACTGGGGTTACTGGTGCTGTGAAGCATTATGCTAGCCTCTATGCTACAGTGCCAGCCTTTTTTTGCCACTGTTTTGCGTGAGCTATCAGTCTTCGTTGGCAGTCTATGTGGTTCAAAATGGCATGCTTCCACTTACATTGTGAGGTTTCTGAAATGAATAGCAGACTGCCTAAAGGAATGGCACAATACTTTGGGAGGTGGTGGTGTCCTTCTAATTTGCACGGGACATTTGTCTGCCTCCAGCTTTGGCCCTTGAGGTGCTCAGTGCATCCCATCAACATTGACCAATCAAGAGCTGACAAATCCCAGGAATCAGTGTAGTTATGGCCTGTTCTCATGGAGGCTTTGAACACCTCTATTATCTTTTCCTCCATCAATCACTTTGGTAAAAGGAATAAAGCCATAGACTAGTTACTAAACAGAGATAAAATTCAGAAATCAAAGATGCAAAAGGAATTGGGAGTCCTTGTGCAGGATCCCCTAAATGTTAGTTTGTAGGTTGTGTCAGTAGTAAGGAAGGCAAATGCAATGTTACATAATTCATTTCGAGGGGGCTAGAATATAAAATCAAGGATGTAATACTAAGGCTTTATAAAGCACTGGTCAGACCACATGGAGTATTGTGAGCAGTTTTGGGACCCTTATCCAAGAAAAGATGTGCTGGCATTGGGGAAGATCCACGAGAGTGATTCTGGGAATGAAAGGGTTAACATATGAGTAATGTTTGATGGCTCTGGGCCTGTATTCATTTGAGTTCAGAAGAATGAGGGGGATCTCATTGAAACCTATCGAATCTTGAAAGGCCTAAATGGAGTGGATGTGGAGAGAAAGTTTCCTATAGTGGGGTAGTCTAGGATCAGAGAGCACAGCCTCAGAGTAGAGAGGCACATCCCATTAGAACAGACATGAGGAGGAATTTCTTTAGCCAGAGGGTGGTGAATTTGTGGAATTCATTTCAAGGGCTGTGGTGGCCAAATCATTGGGTATACTTAAGCAGAGGTTAATGGTTTCTTGATTAGTAAGGTCATCGAATATTATGGGGAGAAAATAGGAGAATGAGGTTAAGAGGGTTGGAATGATAGAATGGTGGAGCAAACTCAATAGGCCAAGTGGCCTAAATCTTTCCCTATGTCACTTGCCATCTCTTTCCCCCCCTGAAGAGCAGTGTGTGTTTCTCCTGTTGTATTTCTTGCATCTCTATTTCTTACAAGCCCACCTTTCCGTATATCTTTAGTAAAATTAGATAATGGATGAAGTATTTCATTAATAAATATAGTGAATAATTAAAGGTTCTAATATTTATTCTTGCAGAGTATCAGCTGGACATTGTGCTAGTCTGAGCCACTGTTCATTATGCTTTGTCCTTGAGTCCCACTCTGCCTGTTTCCTAGTCTGGTTAATAATTTACCTTCAATTCTACTGCTTCATCATTAGTAAGTAATCATATGAAGGACCTCATCCAATGCTTTCGATCTTTTCAGCTATTTCCAGCTGTCTCTGACACATTGGAAGCAGCAGGGACAGCCTTTGAGAGAAAGAGCTGTCAAAGAGCCAAGAAGGTGGCCTGTAGGAAAGGCTGCTGTTTGTGCTGCTCATGATTCCCACAGCCCACTCTATTTCGTGGAATGTCCAGGGTGGTAATGATAGCTGTGGGAACTATGGAAGACCAGTGCAGAGAGGCTTGCTCAGGCAGTGACTGTGAGCCATGGATATGAAAGAATGCAATCCAACTTGGTTTCTTTGCAAGTGGCTTATTGTCAAACCTCTGTGTAAACTTATCTATGAGAAAACTGATGCTGCCTCTCCTAATACATTATGTGGTTTGGTGTCAAACTTTGCCCAATAGTGGGATGTGATGGAAGACTTGAAGATTCCTTAATAAAAGAGATTCTGCAGATGCTGGAAATCCAGAGTAACATACACAAAATGTTGAAGGAACTCAGCAGGTCAGGCAGCATCTATGGAAAGGAATAAAAAGTCGACGTTTCAGGCCAAAACCCTTCATCAGGACTGGAAATGAAGGAGGGAGAAGCCAGAATTCCCTAGCTATGTCATGTTAATCATTTACTTGTTGGATGTCACTGTTGTGCCTGCCAGCCTTTGCTGCTCGTCCTTAACTGCTCATACTAAGTGACATGGGGAGCCACTTCCTTGGATGGCTATGGTGATGGAGTTCCAAGGAAGTGTCAGCTCAAGTGGCTTCCAAAGATAGTGATGACAGCATGGTAGCATAACAATTAGCACAGTGCACAATAGTGCCAGCTATAAGATTGGGGTTCAATTCCCTCTGTTGTCTGTAAGGAATTTGTATGTTCTTTCTGTGACCACATGGGTTTGTTCCATTTTCTCGAGTTTCCTCCCACATTCCAAAGGTGCATGGGTTAGGATTAATGAGTTGTGGGCATGCTATGTTGGTGCCAGCAGTGCGGCAACACTTGCAGGCTACTCCCAGCACATCAGCGATGTGTGTTGGTCAGTGGTGCAAAACTACCTATTTCACTTTATGTTTCTATGTTCCAATGTGCATGTGACAAATGAACCTAATCTAATCCTTTTGCCCACAGTACAATGTGGGAAGGGAGCTCTGGGATTTTGGCCCTGCCAAGGAATGAACAATGATGTAAGTCAGGATGGCATGTTAGAAGAGAGATTCTGTAGGACTCTGGGAAAGGGAATGGGGGAGTAAGAATGGCTGATAAATTCTACAGATGACAAAATGGACACAATGGCTACTTCCTGGCTTCTAACTATTCTGTGATTGTAGTTGCACATGATCCCAATTTGGAAATATTCTCCAGCATCCATGAACTCCCTATATGGTAGCTCGGGGACTTGTGCCATCAGATAGACTGTGGCAGTTGAAGATGGCAGCTCATCATCATGTTCTGGACAATAAGGGGTACAAGATGAAACCATTGATACCAGCAACCAGGAAATACTTTTTTTAAGAACAGAAGGATATACACTTAGCGGCACTTTACTAGGTGCAGTATGTACCTAATAAAGTGAACTGTGTATATTTTTGTATGTTAATGATCATCTCCTGCTATAGCCCAACCACTTCAAGATTCAATGTGATTCAGAGATGCTCTCTGCACAGTGCTGTTGTAACGCGTGGTTATTTGAGTTACTGTTGCCCACCTCCACCCCCTGTCAGCTTGAACCAGTCTGGCCATTCTCCTCTGACCTTTCTAATTAACAACACATTTTCACTCAAAGAACTGCCAATCACTGGATACTTTTTGTTTTTCACACTGTTCTCTGTAAACTCTTACAGACTATTGAGTGTGAAAATCCCAGGAGATCAGTAATTTCTGAGATACTCAAACCACCCAGTCTAGCACCAACAATCATTTCATGGTCACTTTTATCACCACCTGATGTCGGGTCCAAACAACAACTAAACCTCTTGACTATCTATATGCTTTTGTACATTGAGTTGCTGTCATATGATTGACTAATTAGATATTTACATTTAACATGCAGGTGGACAGGTGTACCTAATAAAGTGGCCACTGCATGTATACTACAGCCAAAGTTATGGAAAATGCAGATATGATAGGAGTTTATAAGAAGCTGTTAGATGCATCAATGTGCAGAGAATGGACCATGTACAAGTAGAAGGAATTAAGTTAATTAGCCATTTGAGCTTAATTAATTCAACACATCATGGGCAGAAAGTCCTCTTCCTGTGCTGTACATCCCTGAGAGGGTGATGGTGATATTAACAGACTGCTAATCAAACTTTTCCAATCCTGTCCAACGGTTCGAGTAATCTTTCATCCCTGCCTTGCTGCAGTAGCTGTGAACCACCAAGTCTGGATATTTTACATTGGAATATCATTCAGATTCAAAATTCAATTTATTTATCAAATGCACATCAAAACATACAGTGCAAGTAGTCAGTATCTTATCTAATGTTTCCAATTGGCCAGCCAAAGTTGGACATCTCCCTGTTAATAACTGCACTATTTAATCTTCCATTTTTGGCAATAAGGCAGGGATGAAAGATTACTCCTGAACTACACTGGGCTAGAAATTCGACTCTAGGCTGTAAAGGAGATGCATTTCCAGGATTGGAAGTTGGGGGCAATGTTGAGGGATGGTAAAAGAGGAATGAACAGTGTGTGGTAGTGCCTAGTGGCATACACATGACCTTTGGGATCAAAGCCTGCAAAGCAGGCATGTCCTTGAAACACCACCCGTACTGTGAGAGAATCAGAAAGGAAGAGGAGAATGGAAAGTGAATTATTTGAGGGACAGGGAAGCAGCAGAAATATGAAGGGAAGGGACGATCAAGGGAGAGCTTGGGACAGCAGTAAGGAAGATGAGACAAAAGAAATTGTGGGCAGCAGATGGACAAGTGATGTTAGAGGTGTCAATCATTGACATCAGAATGCACTCACATCCGAGATTCTGTATATATCTCCTTTCCTGTGATGTTAGGCTTGTCACCTCCTGATGGAGTTTTGCACTTCCCTCATGTTCAAGTAACTTATTGGGGCTGCAGTATACCAATGCAGGTCTACACACACAGTCCGGAACATAGCATGTTCCTGATCTCACACACAAAATGCTGGAGGAGCTCAGCAAGACGGGCAGCGTCTATGGAGGGGAATAAGCGGTCAACATTTTGGGCCAAGGTCCTTCATCAAGACATGATCATGAGCCCTGATAAAAGATCCTGGCCTGAAACGTCAACTGTTTATTCCCCTCAGTAGATGCTGCTTGACTTGTTGAGTTGCTCTAGTATTTTCTGTATATTGCTCTAGATCTCTTGTGTCTCCCCCCCCCCCCCACCAAAACTTGCTATCTAACTATCTTTGCTGGTCACCTCCCTCAAAACCATTTTTATACCCTATCCCCATATCCCTTAATTCCTCAATCTATCAGTCACTCCACAGCTCTCAGGAGTAAGCAGTTCCAAAGACTTTCTACCCACTGAGTGAAGAGATTTATCTTCATTAAAATCTTCACCTCAGGGAAGTGATCTCCCCAAATCTATCCTGTCAAACAATCTTCCTCCCCACTTCTATCCTGTCAAACAATCTGTTTGACAGGATAGAAGGGTCACCTCTTTGTTTTTCAAAATTCCGGAGAATGGAGGCCTTCCTTACTCAATCTCTCCTTGTGTGACAGACTCGTTTATTCCTGGAAGAGTTCTAGTGAATCTTTGCTGCACATCCTCTATATAAAATATTGCAGTGAGGCAACCATAATTGTGTATAACACTCAGGGTAAAGTCTCATCAAGATCATCATATAGTGATAGTAAGATGTCTTCACTCTATTCAAAGTCTCTTGCAACAAAATCTAAACATCGTTTCCTAACTACTTGCATTTCCATGTAAGTATTCAGTTATTACTGTACAAGAAAGCAGGCTAAAGATAGATTAGCTTTATTTGTCACATTTGCATCAAAACATACAACAAAATGTGCTGTTTGTGTCAACAACCAATGTAGTCCAGGTTGTGCTGGTGGCAGCCTGCAAGTATCAGCAAGCTTCTGTTGCCAGTATAGCGTGTTCACAACTTATTAACACTAACCCATATGTCTTTGGAATGTGGGAGGAAATTGGAACACCTGAAGGAAACCTCCGCAGTTACAGAGAGAACAGACAGCAGCAGCAAGAATTGAACCCAGATTGCTGGTGCTGTAAAGTGTTAAGTTAACCACTAGGCTACCATGCTGTTGAGATGCTGGAGGAACTCAATGGGTCAAGCAACGTCTACGGAGGCAAGGAAACAGTTAACATTTGGGTTGAGCCCCTGCATTAAGGCAACATATAAGAACCCACCACATTTTCCAATCTCTCACACTTTAAAGAAAACACAGTTTTCTGGTTTCCTTTCTGCCAAAATGGATAACCATACACTTTTGTACACTGTTCTCCATCAGCCATGTTGTTCATGCACTCTGCTGTCCATATCCCTTTGAAGCCTGAAGTTGTTGAGTCCTTGAAAGTGAGTTTATAGTTTGTGGAATCAGTTCAGAGTTGAGGTGAGTGAAGTTATCCATGCCAGTCCAGGAACCTGATGGTTGTAGGGTAACAGTTGTTCCTGAACCTGATGGTGTGGGACCTTAGGCTCCTGTAGCTGCTGCCTGATGATAGTAGCGAGTTTAGATTTGGAGTATTGTGTGCAGTTGTGGTCACAACAGGACCACAGGAAAGATGTCAATAAGATTGAAAGAGTTTAGAGAAAATTTACAAGGATGTTGCTGGGACTTGATGACCTGAGTTATAGAGAAAGGTTGAATAGGTTTGGACTTTATTCTCTAGAGCATAAGAGAATGGGGGAGATTTGTTAGAGGTATACAAAATTATGAGGGATATAGATAGGATAAATGCAAGCAGGCTTTATCCACTGTGGTTGGGCAAAAGTAGAACTTGATTAAGGGTGAATGGTGAAATATTTAAGGGAAACCTGAAGGGAGCTTCTTCATTCAGAGGGTGGAATGAACTGCCAGTGAAAGTGGTGGATGTGGGGTCAATTGCAACATTTAAGAGAGGTTTAAGTACATGGATGAAAGCAGTACGGGGGAATCTATGGTCCAGGTGCATGTCGATGGGTTTAGGCAGAATTATAGATGACATGGGCTAGTTGGGCTAAAAGACCCGTTCCTGTGCTGTAGCATCCTATATTACATGACTCGAGATTTTTCATGAAACTTGAAAATGTTACATTTGATTCCCATCTGGCCAAAACACTGGATTAGATTGTGAATGGTTGTGTCCCCATTACTAATCGCTGTGTAACCACGAGTCTCAGTGTGCTTGAGGTAATTCCCTCTCATTCCTATTTTCAATCATATTGTCTGGGTCGGTTAAGACTAGCCAAGAAGCTATTATTAACACCGCAACTAATATTAAGGATTACACGTAATAGATCATAAAATATTATAAGAAACTGTAAACAAAAGATATAAATTTACTGCTATATACTGTTGATGTACCCTTCTTACCCTAGCAATCTTTCAGAGCTGTAACTTCAATTTCTATTTTGAATGCAACCCTCCCCAGCAATTAGCCAGTGTTCATTCCAATAAATACTGATAATCACTGCAAATTGATTATCACCCCAGACTCTTGCAAATTTAACCCAAATTTATACACCTCCAGTTGTTCCTTTTTTAATATAAAAATCATACTCTGCCAACTGATTGACACAAATACTTCCTTATCCTCGGGTTAGGGTCCGCGGTTATTCCCAACAGGGAGGATGTACACGAGCCTAAAAGCTCACACTCAGTGTTTGAGGAACAGCTTCTTCCCCTTCAGCAGATTTCCAAACGGTCCATGAATCATGAACACTACCTCACCATTTTGCTCTCTCTTTGTATTATTTTTATATTTCTTATTGTAACTTATAGTATTTATGTATTGCACTTACTGCTGCCACTTAACAGCAAATCTCATGACATATGTCAGTGATAATAAACCTGATTTTGGTTCCATAGAACAGAGGGACAGAGAAGTGAGAGTACATGGTTTTCTGAAAGTGGAAACACAGGAATACAGGATGGCACACTGGCCTTTTGTCAGGCCACTGAGCATAGAAGTTGGTATATTGTCTTGGTGAGGCTGCATTTTTGTCATCCTGTCAGAGGAAAGATACTGTTAAGCTCTAAAGATGTCACTAATGTCAGAATCAGCTTTATTATCACTGTAATTTGTTTTGTGGCGGCAGTACAGTGCAAGACAAAAAATTACAAAGTTACAATAAAAATAAATTGTGGGAAAGAAGAACAGTGATACTGTTCATGAGCCGTTCAGAAATCTGATGGCAGAGGGGAAGAAGCTGTTCCAAAAACATGAAGTGTGGGTCTTCAGGCTCCTGTACCCCTCCCCTGGTAGTAATAAGAAGACGGCACGTCCTGGGTGATGAAGGTCGTAAATAATGGATGTTGCCGACAGCTTAGTAGTGGGATTATATTTGCTACTCTTCCATTTGCAGGAATTATTCTAGAATCATAACATGTTGTACATTGCTAATACATGCATCCACTATTTTAATTCTCATGCCCTCAAGAACTCTCAGTCCTTGTGATTTTCAGTGCTCAAATTCACCAGCAAAAGTTGATTTTTAATTAGTAATTCATTTTGTTTCCTCATTTGCATTGGATACTTAGTTCCTTGATGTTTCTGCAAAGGACTCATGTTCTCAGTATTATTTATGTATTAGTTTTTTGTTGTATTTGCAGTTTGTCTTCTTTGGAACATTAGTTGCTTGTCAGTCTTTGTGAGTAATTTTTCATTGATTCTATTCTATTTACTTGTTCTACTGTGAATGCCTGCAAGTTAGTTAGGGGAGCATAAAGGAGGTTCTATGAATGAGAACAAGATTCCCAGATGATATGTTACCTCCCAGGTGCCAGGATACAGGACATCTCGGATCAAGTCCTCAGCATTCTTAAATGGGAAGGTGAACAGCTTGAAGTCATGGTCCATTTAGGTACCAATGACATGGATAGGATGAGTGACAAAGTTCTGTATAGGGATTGCAGAGAATTAGGTGCTAAATTAAAGGGCAGGACCTCCAGGGTTGTGATCTCAGGATCGCTACCTGTTGCCAAGTGCTAATGAGGCCAGAACTAGGAAGGTTATACATTTTGACTCGTGGCTAAGGAATTGGTGTAGGAGGAAGGGCATAAGGTTTTTGAATCATTGGGCTCTCTTCCAGGGAAGGTGGGACCTGTACAGAAGAGATGGTTTGCACCTGAACTGGAAGGGGACTAATACCCTAGCAGGAAGGTTTGCTAGTGCTGCACTGTGGGGGGGGGGCAGTGGGTAAACTAGATTTGCAGGGGGTGGGAACCAGTGTTTGAAGTAGTTAGTGGCAAGGTTCTGAAGACAAATCTTGTTTAGACCTCAGACAAAGTCAGGGCTCAAAAGGTTGAGCATGGTGCGACTAATGTCCTGAGCTGCGTATATTTCAATGCAAGAAGTATTGCAGGAAAGGCAGATGAGCTCAGGTCATGGATCAACACATGGAATCATGATATTGTAGCCATTAGTGAGACTTGGTTGCAGGAGGTGCAGGACTGGCAGCTCAGTATTTAAGGTTCCATTGTTTTATGGTTATTGTTATATGGTTATATGGTTTTTGACGTGACAGAGATGTAAAGGAGGAACGGTGGCATTAAAAAAATAGGAAAAATATCACGGCACTGCTCAGTCAGGACAGACTGGAGAACTTACCGAGTGAGGCCTTGTGGGTGGAACTGAGATATCAGAAAGGTATGACCACATTAATGGGGCTATATTACAGGCCACCTAACAGTCCTAGGGATTTAGAGGAACAAATTTGTTGAGAGATCACAGACTGTTGCAAGAAACATAAAGTTGTTATAGTAGGTGATCTTAACTTTCAACATATTGACTGGGACTCCCATACTGTAAAAGAACTTGATGGGATAATCAGCTGTGTTCAGGAAAATTTCCTTAATCAGCAGCAGAAGTCCCACCAAGAGAGAGTGTGATACTTGATTTGCTATTAGGGAACAAGACAAAGCAGGTGACAAAAACTTGTGCAGGGGAACACTTTGCATCGAGTGATCACAATGCCATTAGTCATGGTAAATATGGAAAAAGATGGGTCTGATACACGGGTTGCAACTCTCAATTGGAGAAAGGTCCATTTTTATGGTATCATAAAGGATCTGACAGGTGTGGATTGGGACAGGCTATTTTCTGGCAAAGGTGTACTTGATAAGTGGAAGGCCTTCAAAAAAGAAATTTTGAGAGCGCAAAGCTTGTATGTGCCTTTCAGAATAAAAGGCAAGGATAACTGGTTTAGGGAGATATTGAGATCCTCGTTTAAAAAAAAAGGAGGTGCATAGTAGGTATAGGAACACATCAGGTACTTGAAGTGGATAAGAAATGGAAGAGAACACTTCAGAAATGAATCAGGAGGGCTACAAGAAGGCTAGAGATTGCTTGAGCAGACAAGGTGAAGGAGAATCCTACAGATATGTTAATAACAAAAGGAATGTTAGGGACAAAATTGGTCCTCTGGCAGATCAGAATGGTAATCCATGTGTGAAGCTAAAAGAGATGGGGGAGTTGTTAAATAAAATTTTTGCAAACATGAGGAAATCTGCAGATGCTGGAAATTCAAACAACAACACACACAAAATGCTGGTGGAACACAGCAGGCCAGGCAGCATCTACAGGGAGAAGCGCTGTCGACGTTTCGGGCCGAGACCCTTCGTCAGGACAGATTTTTGCAGTTGTGTTTACTTAGGAGATGGGCACACAGCCAATAGAAATGAGGCATAGCAGCATCAACTTCATGGACCCTGTACAGATTACAGAGGAGGAGGTGTTTGCTGTCCTGAGGCAAACTAGGGTGGATAAATCCTCAGGGCCTGACAAGATGTTTCTCCTGAGGGAGGCAAGTGCAGAAATTGCTGAGGCCCTATCAGAGATATTTAAATCATCTTAGGAGAGGTACCAAAGGATTGGAGGATAGCCAATGTTGTTCCATTGTTTAAGAAAGGCTCTAAACAGAAACCGGGAAATTATTGGCCGGTGGGTCTGACATCAGTTTTGGGCAAATTATTGGGAAGTATTCTAAAGGACCAGATATATAAGTATTTGTATAGATGTGAACTGATTAAGGATAATCAGCATGGCTTCATGAGTGTTAGGTCATGTCGAATCAATCTTATAAAGTTTTTCAAGGAAGTTACCAGGAAAGTTAATGAAGGCAAGGCAATGGATATTGTTTACATGGACTTTAGCAAGACGTTTGACAAGGTCTCACGGGGAGGCTGGTCAAGAAGGTTCAGTTGCTTGGCATTCAAGATGTGGTAGTAAATTGCATTAGACATTGAGTTTTTGAGAGAAGCTAGGTACTCTAGACTCAGCAACATACTTGTAAACTTTCTCTGTACTCTTTCAAACTTGTTTATATCTCTTCTGTAGGTAGGTGACCAAAACTGCACACAATACCCCAAATTAGGCCTCACTAACATCTTATACAACTTCAACATTACATCCCTCTCCTGTACTCAATACTTTGATTTATGATGGCCACTGCTCTACACTCTATATACACATGACTGTGTGGCTAGGCATAGCTCAAATACCATCTATAAATTTGCTGATGATACAACCATTGTTGGTAGAATCTCAGGTGGTGACGAGAGGGCGTATAGAAGTGAAATATGCCAACTAGTGGAGTGGTGCCACAGCAACAACCTGGCACTCAATGTCAGTAAGACAAAAGAGCTGATTGTGGACTTCTGGAAGGGTAAGACAAAGAAACACATACCAATCCTCATAGAGAGATCAGAAGTGGAGAGAGTGAGCAGCTGCAAGTTTCTGGGTGTCAAGATCCTCTGAGGATCTAACCTGATCCCAACATATCGATGTAGTTATAAAGAAGGCAAGACAGCAGCTATACTTTATTAGGAGTTTGAAGAGATTTGGCATGTCAACAAATATGCTCAAAAACTTCTATAGTTGTACCATGGAGAGCATTCTGACAGGCTGCATCACTGTCTGGTATGGAGGGGCTACTGCACAGGACCGAAAGAAGCTGCAGAAGGTTGTAAATCTAGTCAGCTCCATCGTTTGCACTACCCTACGAAGTACCCAGGACATCTTTAGCGAGCAGTGTCTCAAAAAGGCAGCGTCCATTATTAAGAACCTCCAGCACCCAGGATATGCGCTTTTCTCACTGTTACCATCAGGCAGGAGATACAGAAGCCTGAAGGCACACACTCAGCGATTCAGGAACAGCTTCTTCCCCTCTGCCATCCGATTCCTAAATGGACATTGAACCTTTGGACACTACCTCACTTTTTTTTTCGCATACAGTATTTCTGTTTTTGCACTTTGTAAAAATCTATTCAATATATGTAATTGATTTACTTGTTTATTTATTATTATTGTTTTTATTTTATCTATTATTATTTTTCTTTCTCTGTGCTAGATTATGTATTGAATTGAACTGCTGCTGCTAAGTTAACAAATTTCACATTACATGCCATTGATAATAAACCTCATTCTGATTTTAAATAGAGAAAATAAAATGCAAGGTTATTGGGAAATAGAGGGAGAATTGCTCTGTTGTTAACTGACAGGACCTATGGGCTGAATGGCCTCATCCTGCAAGCTTATAAATGAGCAGTGTATGGGGAAATCAGTATCATCAGCCTCTGAGGAACTGCTGCTTGTTATTGAGAAGTCGACCAAACGAAGTCCTTTAAAAAGGTGACTGCAGATGAAGATGAATGTACACCGAGAATTGAGATTGAGTGACATACCTGCTCCACTAAGGAGATAAAAGTCTCTGGTTGTCAGAGGCATAGTACAGTCATAGAACAGCAAATAAAAGGTTAGAGCAATCATCCCAAGGACTGGGCTAACAATCCAGAAAATTATTTTCAAATTCTGCTACGGAATTTCAATTAAAAATCTATGATTTGAAGAAAATTCATTAATGACCACAGAACTGATTTTCATTAAAATTCTCTGGTTTACCAATATTCTTAACCAGTGACTCCAGTGTGTTGGACATTGCTCTGGTCAAGCATGATTCGGCTATAAGACATAGGAGCAGAATTCTGCTCCTATGTCCATTGCCATTCTGCCTTTCTGCCCATGGAGTCTGCTCTGCCATCCTGTCATGGTTGATTTATTATCCACCTCAACTCCATTCTCCTGCCTTCATCCCGTTACTTCAGATTTATCATCCTCTGGTTAATGAAATACCGCTTCATCTTGGTTATAAGTGGACACCCCTCTATTTTGAGGCTGTGCTCTCTGGTCCTAGATTCCCCACTGCAGGAAACATCCTCTCAATGTCTTCTCTATCTAGGCCTTTCAATAGTTAATAGGTTTCAATGTGATTTCCACACCCCTCCCATCCCACAACTCTTCTAAACTCCAGGGAATACAGGCCCAGAATCATCAAATGTTAACCCTTTCAATCATTCTCATGGACTCCCTCTGGACCCTCTCCAATACCAGCACATCCTTTTTCAGATATGGGGCCCAAAACTGCTCTGTTGGGGTCCAGTCCGGAGCCTGGCTTCCTGGTCCTGCTCCGGTCCGCAGACTCCTGACTCCAGGCCTTGCAGCCAGCCCTCCTGTCACACGGAGCCATTGGATCATCTTGGCTTAAGGAAGTACACCTGTTGCCTATTAGGGGCAGGTGTTTATAAGGGGCTCGGGGACTGAGCCTAGGTGTGGGGTCGTCCTGCTCCGAAGCCGGTTTAACCCGCTCTGTACTTGGACCACCAGCTCTGAATCCTGTCTGTATCCTGTTCTGCCCTGGTTGCCGCCCTGTTTGGAATCCTATTTCTGCCCTGGTTGCCGGCCTGTTCTGTATATGCTGTATCTGGTTGGTCTTGTTCCCCTGCTTCTCTCCTGTGTGCTGGTCCTGCTGTTCTGCCTTATTCACCTTGCTCGCGCTGTCACACTTTCGGTTGCCTTTCCCAATTTACCGGTGCATCACAGTAGTCCTGCTGCTCAGCCTGGACCCAGCTTCCTTCTGATCCCTTGCCTCCGTCGGGCAGGTCCGGCTGGACTGCCGCTGCCCGGCGGGGGTTCTGCCCCTTCCTACCCGTTGCCTCCGTTGGGCAGGTCCGGCCGGACTGCCGCTGCCCGTCGGGGGTTCTGCCCCTTCCTACCCATTGTCTCCGTCGGGCAGGTCCGGCCGGACTGCCGCTGGCCGGTGGGGGTTTCTGCCCTTTCCACCTATTGCTCCCTAAGGGTTGTGCCCCACACCTGCCCAGGTGTCCACGACTGGCCCAGGCCTCTGTGTTTCCGCCTGGGAGGCAGCCCTGCCCGGGATCCATGCAGCCCGCCATGAGGAATCCTCCTGCCTGCCTCGTCTGAACTCTGGGATCCAGCCCCACCTGCCTTACCTTTTACATGCCCTGGCATCCCCATCCTGTCCTACCCCTAGTACTTCAGTGTCTGCGTCCTGCATATGGGTCCAATCCTGTCCCCGATCCTTACATGCTCACAATACTCCAAGTTCAGTCTGAACAATGCTTTATAAATCCTTGGTGTTAAATCCTTGTTTTTATATTCTAGTCCTCTTGAAATGAATAGTAATGAACAAATGGATTAAATCTAAAACCTCTGATTTACTAATATCTTTAGCCAGTGATTCCAATGTGGTGGACATTGGTTTAGTCAAACATGCCACACTTCAAGAACAATTTGGGATGAGCTGCAAGTGGAAGCATTTCCACTGATGCCCAGATACTAGAAAATAAGTATAATACATTTTTAGACATGACTTCTCCCCAAGGTTTGTGGAACACATTTAAATTTTTTTCAGACATACAAGGGGGGAAATACCTTGAATGTAGAGATAAGAGATAGTGCAGATGCTAGAAATCCAGAGCAGCACACACAAAATGCTGGCGGATCTCAGCACACCATGTGGCATCCATGGAAATAAATGAATAGTCAACATTTTTGCTGGGACTGTTCCTTGGGACTACAAAGGCAGGAGGAATAAGCCAGAAGAATAAGGTGGGAGGAAGGAGAGGAGGACAAGCTCGAAGGTGATAGGTGAAGCCAGATGGGTGGGTGATTAGTAAAGATATGGAGAGTAATAATGATCTGGAACCCACTGCCGATACAGCTGGTGATGGAAGCAGTCAATCCATGACTTCAAGTGGGAATAGGATAGTTTTTAGAACAAGAAAGGAGCAGGAGATTGGAATTGATGGGATTGTCCAACTAGCTGTCGGCAGAGATTCTGTCTATCTTTAATTTCTCCTGTTGGCTCATGACGATGTCTGCTTTCCAAAGCACCAACCCATTAACACTGAAAGCTTGCATTAAGAGTTGGGTGCCCTGCCCAATTATTTTAATAGCCTGGCAGTGTAAATCATTTCTTAGGAGATGTAGAGAACACGAAGCTGCACAGCTTGAGGCATCTTTTAATAATCTTGTTATTATTTTATTAGGCAAGGAGACAGGATTGTGGTCACGGATGACTCCAATGAAGACTGGTGGAAGGTAAATATCAGATGGCTTAATCAGAATCAAGCTGTCACTCATAGCAGTAAATATTCAGGAGCCTGTACAGAAACAAACCAGGAAATGGAGCCAATAGATGAATAGGAGAATGCTGTTAACCCTGTGGATTAAAACTGAGCCATCTTATTACTAGCTCACTGCTTTAATATAATCTTTCAGTCATGGTGTTTAAAGCAAGAATCTTTTTTTTAATTATCTGTCAAAAATAATAAAATTAAATAATAACATAATATATTATTAAATAATTGGAACAATAATTATTTGATATTAATTAGTATTAATATTGATTTAATATTCTTATTTAATAATACAAATAAAATAATAAAAATGAAATTTCAGCAGTAAAGCTGAACCCTGTACTAGCAGAGCTTGTCAGTGATAAAACCAATGTTTGTTCCACACTCCTAATCACCCTGAGATGATATCTGTGAACTGCTCTGTGACCATAAAATGTCGAACGGTACACCATGGTGAATAAAACTAATTCTCTTCTGTTGCTAGGTACTCCATTTCCTGCATGTTCATGCATCTTACATATTGCTCCCCTCGGCAGGCCCTTTTTTTAATAATTTTATAAACTTCGATCAGATCTCCACTCGGCCTCTGATATTCCAGTGAAACCAGCCCAGATTTGACCAGTCTCCCTTTGTAGTTCATACTCTCTAATCCTGGCAGGATCCTGTTAAAACCATTTTGTACCCTTTCCAAAGCCTTCACACTATTCTTGATACACTCATATTTCAATAAGGCTGATCTTACCTAGGGTCCAGCTCCTTTCTCTGTTCCATTTCTCCAGAGCTTTCAATTTCCCAATCTTTATGAAATTGGTCTATCTTTTTACACCCACTCAGTGGCCACTTTATTAGGTACCTCTGTGTTATTTGAGTTACTGTCACCTTCCTGTCAGCTTGAACTAGTGTGGCCATTCTCCCCTGACCTCTCTCATTAATAAGTGCTTTCACCAACAGAACTGCCGCTCACTGATACTTTCTTTGCACCAGTCTCTGTCAACTCCAGAGACTGTTGTTTATGAAAACCCGAGGAGATCAGCAATTTCTGAGATACTCAAACCACCCCGTCTGGCACCAACAATCATTCCACAGTCAAGATCACTTTGATCACATTTCTTCCCCATTCTGATGTTTGGTTTTTAAAAAACTACTGAATCCCTTAACTGTATCTGCATGTGTTTATATATTGAGTTGCTGCCAGATGATTGGTTGATTAAATTTTTGCATTAATGAGCAGATGTACTGAATAAAAAGGGGTGTGTGTGTGTGTAGGTATCATGTTTCCACAATCCTCTGGCCAGAATCAGAATCACGTTTATTAAGACTGACAAATGTTGTTAAATTTGTTGTTGACCATGAGAATGCCAAGGATTTACCACCTTCCATGAGAAGAAATTCTGAAGCATTTGAGTTTTAAATTACCCCACCCTTGCAATTATCTCCCCTTGTTTCCCCTTGACTCATTCACTCTCTGCTCTGTCAAGGCCAACATCTACCCTGTCGTGCACACTTAGTATCTTGCATTTCAATATGATCACCCCTCATTCTTGAGCACCGAAGAATCCAGATCTAACTTATTTTAATTGTTCAAGAGGGGACTACTCTCTCATATCAGGTATTAACCCAGTAAAACTCTTTTAGATTGCCTCCAAAGATAATGCATCTGTAAATAAGTTAAAGCTGTGCATATAACTTGGGTACAGCCTCACCTTGATCATTGTAATCAAATTTCCCTACTTCTGAACTCCAGAACCTGGCAAGGAACATCAAGTAGCTGTTTGCTGCCTTAATTGCTTGCTGGGTAACTCTTTGTTTCACACACAAGAACTCTCAGGTCTATTTCCAGTACTAAACCCACTTGCAATTTGTACACTATTACTTACAGAGATGCAAGAGATTATAGATGCTGGAGCAACAAATAGCCTGCTGAAGGAACTCAGTAAATTGCATTGCGAAGCAGGATTTTGACTTGAAACGTCAAAAATTCCTTCCCCTCCACAAATGCTGCTCAACCTGCTGAATTCCTCCAGCAGATTACTTATTGCAATTAAATAATTGTTTGTCTTTTAGCTTTTATTTTACCTTCCAAAATTTATGAATCTGCTTTCTGCACATCGAACTCCTTATTCACCCACTCACTCTAATATATCCTGTTGTAGAATCCAAGTACTTTCCTGGCAGCATGCCTACCCACCTACTGTCATATCTTATCTCTTCCTCACGTCCCTTCCCAAAGTCCATTACTCCAATGACACTGACTATATGTCTGTGTTAATAAACTTGATTCTGAAAATGAAATGAGGCCTGATACCTGGTCCTTTGTTTCTGCTGCCTTTCCATTCTGTCCAGTTTATATCCTGCCCTTGAACTGCAAATCACCAGTGATCCACTGTGTAAGGATTTGTGACATTTGCTTTCATAATGGAGTGCAAAGCTTCCACACAAATCATCCCAGCGGTTCCAAGCGGATGTAACAGAATTTCTGCTGATAACTCATACCTACAGTAAAGATTCAGCCAGTCATTAAAGGCTCTGTTGGCTTTCCCATTTGGGTAATGTGCTCAGTAAACCCAAGGTTGGAAATTTTAGAAGAATAATTGCAGAAGAGAGCAGAAGATTAAAGATATGAGGACACATGTAGGAATATAGCCAGAGTTGTCAACTGTTGGATCTGACTATTTAATTCTTAGATTAGACTGTTTAATTGATATTTTCTTTGTGATTGTATTGCTTGTATTTTAAGTTGTTCTTATATACACCTAATAGTTCTTGTATGCATGCAAGTTCATTGTGCTCCCGTAGTGGCTATCCAAAGTATAATTCTGAAAGCTCTGGAAGCTTCTTTGTTCTGCATTATTTGAATAATGATTTTCTACTTGGTTAATACTTATACATAAACGTGAACAGAATTTTCCTTAGAAATAGCTGGCCATAAGGTAGTGCCATTTTCTTTTCTTACTTTTTCTCTTTCCCTTCACTTAGTAGATCTCTATCATTATCTGTTTCAATTTCTCTTTGTTTTATTAATGCTTAGTAAAATGATCATGAAGCAACAAGTTTGTGCCTCTTTCCTGACTTCTAAAAGAACCTTGGACTAAAACATCAGAATCCAACACAATCATAGACCCTTTCATATCCCTTCCCCACCTTAGAGATCAGGACCCTACCTTGTTCCTTATTAAAATTCTAGGAAGTTATTACTTGGAATCAAACAGTTTGTTTTGAGTCTAATCGCTCCTCCGGGAGCAGTGACGATATGTGATGATGGCCTGGCATTTATTTTAATTTATTCTCAGAGGGAGATGTACAGACAGATCAAGGCATTCATCCAATAAAAATGGCTGATTTACATAGCTAATTCAAGTGATAGAAGAAACAGATGGGATTATTTTTTTCCTTTTTGTGTTTTGCTTTTACAGTTTTGTTATTTGAAAGATTTCCAACATTTCTGAATCACTGAGTTCCACAGCATTTTGAAGGCTACACAGTAGTGTTGCAGTTATTGTAACGCTTTACAGCACCAGCGAGTGGGTTTCAATTCACACTACTGCCTGTAAGGAGTTTGTACGTTCTCCCAATGACAGCATGGTGCTCCTCAGGTGCTCCAGTTTCCAAAGATATATAAGTTATGGTTAGTAAATTATAGGCATGCTATGTTGCTGCTTGAAGCATGGTGACACTTATATGCTGCACCTAGTACATCCTCCCATTACGTTGGTCATTAACGCAAAACTGCACATTTCATCGTATGTTTCAATGTACGTGTAACAAAAAAAAGCTAATCTTATCTTAAAACAACTTTGTGCACAACAAGCTCATTGCCTAATTACATAACCACTTCTGACCAGACCATCTCACTGCCCAAGACCATGCCTAATCAGTTACTGGCTAATGTTAATGCTACATCAATAAACTGTTGCACTAAAAGTTTTGTTCTGTCCAACAACTGGCTTTGCAAGAAGTAATTGATTTTTAGACATTTAAAGAGCCTGAAGATGCTAGAAATCTGGAATAAAACAGAAATATTCAATAAGTCAGGCAGCATCTAGGCAAGAGGAACAGGGCAGCAGGGCACCAGACCTGGAATATCTTGCAGTTAAGTGCTGTCCATTTTATCTACCACAGGAGATTTCCATGATCATTTTGGTAGCAGTATACATTTCATCTCAGGCCAATGTCAATCAGGCTTTAGATGATCTGAGCAATGGGATCAACATGCACAAAACAGTGCACCCTAACACCTTCACAGTGGTTTTGGGAGATTTTAACCAGGCCAGTCTGAAAAATCACTAAGCAATTGCCATATACAGATCACTTGCAATATCAGAGGAAGCAACACACTGGACCATTGCTGCACCACCATCAAGAATGCCTACTGTGCTATTCTACACCCTCATTTCAGGAAGTCTGATCACCTACCTAGCTGTACTTCTACTCCCTGAGTATAGTCAGAGACTGCAGCACCAGCAATGAGAACCAAGAAGGTATGGACAAGGGAAGCCCAGGAGTGCCTACAGGACTGCTTTGAGTTGGTGGTCTGGACCGTATTCAGGGATTCATCTTTGAATCTGGATGAGTATGCTGCAGTTGTTACTGCCTTCATTAAAATTTGTGTGGATGAATGTGTGTCTACAAAGACTTGCTGTACATTCCCAAACCAAAAGCCATGGATGAACAAGAAGGTATGTTGTCTGCTGAAGGCTAGATCTCTGGCATTCAAGTCTGGCAACCCAAGTCTGTACCAGAAAACCAGGTATAACTTGCGGAAGGCTATTTCAAGGGTGAGGAGACAATTTTGAATGAGGTTGGAGGCAATATCGGATGTACAACAACTCTGGCAGGGTTTGCAAGACATTACTTCCTACAAAGCAAAACCCAATAGCATGAATGGCAGTGATGCTTCACTACCAGATGAATTCAATGCCTTCTATGCCGGCTTTGAAAAGGAGAATATAACTACAGTTGTGAAGGTACCTGCTGCATCCAGTGACCCTGTGATCTCTGTCTTGGAGCCGATGTTGGGCTGTCTTTGAGTAGGGTGAACCCTTGCAAGGCGGAAAGTCCCGATGGAATATCTGGTAAGGCTCTGAAAAGTTGTGCCAACTAAGTGGCGGGAGTATTCAAGAAGAATAGCCTACAAAGTACTCAAGACATCTTCAAGAAGCGATGTCTCAGAAAGGTAGCATCCATTATTAGGGACCCCCAAGCACCCAGGGCATGCCCTTTTCTCATTGTTACCATCAGGTAGGAGGTAACAATGAAGGCTCACACTCAGCGATTCAGGAACAGCCCTTCTGCCATCTGATTCCTAAATGGACATTGAACCTGTGAACATTACCTCAGTTTTTTAATGTATATTATTTCTGTTTTGCACTATTTTTAATCTATTCAATATACACATATTGTAATTGATAATTTATTTTTTCTATATTGTATATGTATTGCATTGACCTGCTGCTGCTACGTTAACAAATTTCATGACACATGCCAGTGATAATAAACCTGATTCTGATTCTGTAGCAATTAGCATAATACTATTACAGAGCCAGTGACCTGGGTTCAATTTCTGTTGCTGACTGTGAAGCGTTTGTACCTTCCCCCCCGTTACTGAGTGGGTTTCCTCTGGGTGCTTGGGTTTCCTCCCACAGTCCAAAGAATACACTTGGTCACATGGCATAATTGGATAGCATGGGCCCTTTGGGTATCTCTACATTAAAGTAAAAGTAAGTTTAAAAATTCAGGTTGATCATTGACATGAAATATTTCTTATTCTACTGGTGCAATGATCTGCTGAGTATTTCCAGCATTTATCTCTGATATACAGTCACTATTGTAATTCAGGGCCAATTTGCACATTGTAAGCTCAAAGAGCAAAGTACTGTATTTGATAATCTCCAGATAGTGTTTATCAGTGAGAAACATACAAACTGCTGGAGGAATTTGTCTGGCAAAGCAGCTTCTGTGGCAGTAAACAGATGATCAACATTGTGGGTCAAGACTTTGCATCAGTCCTGAAGTCAGTTTGTGCTTTTGTTTTGAATTTCAATGTTTGCAGATTCTTGAGTGTCTTGTCTATGTCAGTGATGTTTGGTTGAGGATTAAATGTTAACTGAAATACCAGAAGTAATTGTCTGGTTCTTCAAAGTGTCCTGCAGATATTTGTTCTGTCTCTTGCAGACAGAGTAAATGGAATGCAATGTCAGCATTCATTTTGAGAGAGCTACACCCATGTAACCAATTAACCTACTGACTCACACATCTTTGGACTGTGGGAGGAAACCCATGCGATCATGGGGAAAATGTACAAACTCCTTACAAACAGTGGCAGGAGTTGAACCAAGGTTGTTGGTGCTGTAATTACGTTACGCTAACTGCTACACTCCCATGCCACCCCAGAAGAGGAAGAGGACCACCCAAAGGAAACCCATGGTGGTGAGAAAACACAAACTTAACTCGGACAGCAGCCGAGGTCAAGATTAACCTCAAGCTGTGATTAAACCTCAAGGTCAAGCTGTGAGGCTGCAGTGATAATTGGTACGTCACCCAGTAGCAAAGTAAGACACACAACATGCTGGAGGAACTCTGTAGGTCAGGCAGCATCTATGGAAAGGACCTTCTGAGTTTGTTTAACATTTTGTTTGTGTTATTCTGGATTTCCAGTACATGCAGAATCTCTTCTGGTTATTATAGTGATTCAGTTTTCATGATGATATTTGGTTGGTTAGTTTAGTTCATATAGTGAATGGCATCATTCACTATAACTGGGTAACTGTATAACTGTATAAATGTATAACTGGGTCAGCTCTAACTCTCCCTACAACATGTTGCTTGCTGTTTAATGCTTTGTGTGCTATTCACAAGGACTCCCTCATGCAGCTCTTTTTGCTTTGTTTCAGGGTAAAATCGGGGACCGAGTGGGATTTTTTCCAGCCAACTTTGTTCAGCGCATCCGACCTGGAGAAAAAGTCTGGCAGTGCAATAAAACATTTCAAGGCAGCAAAGAGCAGGGGCAGTTGCCCCTGAAGGAACTGCAGGTCAGTTAACATCTAAAGGTGGCAGAGGAGATGAGTCATCCTGAACAGAAGCATCTTCCCTTAATCCCTGGCCTCCTCTGGAGTAGCGGATGTCTCAGGAGAGATGGTGAGGGCCCTAGCTGCCGTCAATAAATTAGAAAAGGGTAATAAGCAGAAAATTCCATCCTGCATTCCTATGATGGTCTCTGCTAACTCTGCTTCTGTGGATATTATGTGACCACAGGAAAGGTCACAGCTGTCATGACCCCACTCCCTTTATGGACAGCTGTTGGCACTTAGAACCTTTTTGAGGATATCCTCAATGGTGTGGAGCCTAGTGGGGAATTGATCCATATTGTTAGGTCTTTGCTGTATCACACAACTTATGTAATTTAGATATTTAATTGACCTTTCTGGGCAAGAATTCACATCAAACAGATGGCTCATTGCAGTTATTATGTACATGGCTCTGTTTCTGGGCCAGTTTCAGCTGAAACCGTCCTTCTGTGAACATGGCAGGGTCTGTGCAGAGCCATAGGACATTATCCTTCCTGCTCTTGGTTTCCAGTCCTGTAAAGGTGGTGAAGCAGAGTTAATCAGGCCTTCTGAAGGGAATTGGATGAGCACTTGGGTGCTCTGGTTTTCAGCAGCATCCCAAAGGCATGCTTGTATGTTCTCCCTGTGGCCACATGGATTTCCATCGGGTGCTCCAATTTCTTTCCACATTCCAAGGATGTACAGGTTAGGGTTAGTAAGTTGTAGAACAAGCTATGTTGACACTGGAAGCATGGTGACACTTGTAGGCTGCTCAGCTCAATCCTCGTTGATTTAATTTGATGCAAACAATATATTTCACTTTATGTTTCGATGTGTGTGTAACAAATAAAGCTCATCTGTTATATATTTATCTCCTGCTGAGCTGACATGGTTTGAGTGGGTTGAATGGCCTTCTTTGCTATAAACAGTGCTAAGTCTTTGGTTGTCACCTGGTAATTAATTGCCCCAGCATACTCTGTTTAAACGTTCTTATTGAAGCCACTTCTTGCTGTCTATTTAGGGAGAGTGTTCCAGACAACTGCAACTTGCTGGGTCTATTTTAGTATCTGTGCCTTCTCACTCTTCCTCTGCTGCTTAAACTGTTTCTTATCATTCATTCTGTTAAAACTCATACTGTCACCTTTTTCAACAGTTCTGATCATCCTCTGCTGTAAGAATGACAGCCGCACCTTCATCATAGAGTTATGAAGCCTAGAAACAGGCTCTGCTCATTAATGTCAACCAAGATGCTCATCCAGATTAGTCCCATTTACCTGTGTATAGCCCATATCCATTTAAGCATTTTTTTAATCCATATCCAACTGCTTTTTAAATGTTTTTCTTGTAACCACCTCTACCAGTTCCTCTAGCAGCTCATACTATATATGCACCATCCTATGAACTAAATTTCAAGGACTCTACAACTCATTTTCTCAATGTTATGTGTTTATGTACTTATTTGTTATATTTGCACAGTTTGTATTTTGTACATTAGTTGTTTGTCAATCTTTGTGTGTAGTTTTTCAATGATTTTATTGTATTTCGCTGTTCTACTGTGAATGCTCACAACATAAAGAATCTCAAGGTAGTATATGGTGACTTTGATAATAAATTTATTTTGAACTTTGAACTCTATGAGAAGAAATTACCCCTATGTCCCTTTTTAAATCTTTCCCATCTCATACTCTCTACTTCATCATAAGAGCATTGCATTTGGAGCCAAAATAAGACACCAGGCCTCTTAAGCTGGACACATTGATTGTGGCAAATCTTCTACCTCACCACCATTTCATCCTCTTTCCCCATAGCCCTTAATTCTATTAATATCCAGGAATTTATTGATCCCTGTTTCAAATGAGATTCAGATTTATTTATCACATGTATATTGAAACACTCAGTGAAATGCATTGTTTGCATTAACAACCAAGGATATGCTGGAGGCAGTCCACAAGTGTCGTCAAACTTTTTAAGAGTGGCGTGGAAGTGTAGCAGTTAGTGTCAGACTACTACAGCATCAGCAACCTGGATACAATTCCCGATAGCATCTGTAAGGAGCATAGACGTTCCCTCTGTGATCACATGTACTTCCTCCAGGTGCTCCAGTTTCATCCCACATTCCGAAGATGCACAGATTAGTAGGTAATTGGTCATGTGTGTAATTGGGCAGCACAGGCTCTTTGGCTAGAAGGGCCTGTTACCATGCTGTATCTCTAATTAAAATTTTAAAAAAACATTCTGGCACCGAAGAAACAAAATCGCAAAATTACCCATTCTGGCAGAGGTAGGAATTGAACCCACTCTACTGTAGAAACAGGAACACCTGACATCTGTCCACTGCATTAGGCCATGCATTCTACCAGCTCAGTGACTTTGCCTCTGCTACCCTCCAGCATAGAGAAGATTCATCCTCTGAGTGAAGCAATCTCTGCTCAGTTCTAAGTGGCTTGCCCCTTATTTCAAGACTGAGGTGTCTGGTTTTAGATCCCTCAGTCAAGGGAAATATTCCAGCAGAGACAGGTGTGTTGAGGCCTGTGAGTAATTCAATGAGGTTATCTCTCATTCTTCTAAACTTTAAGAATACAGGCCTCATCAACTCAGTCTCTCCTTTTATGGCAAAAACATTGGATGGGTTTATCTTTGCTGCCTTCCCTCTGTGGCAAGTAGCATCCTTTGTAGTTAAGAAGACCAAAACTGTAAACAGCACTCCAATTGTGGTCTCACCAAGGCCCTGTATAACTCTGGAAAGATGTCCTTAACTCCTGTATTCAAATCCTTTTTCAATAAAGACCAAAGAAACAATTTCACTTACAATTACTTGCTACCTGTGTATTAGCTTTCAGTCAATGGTGTACAAGGATTTTTCCCAATCTGTCACTATTTTAAAAAAAGTTTTCCGTTTTGTACATGCAAGTGGTTAACTACAAATTTTTCCTTCTTTATTTCATCTCCCATGTTCTTGCACGCTGGTGATCTTTAAGTAACTTCCCCATCAGCTTTTACTTGGTCTAATCTCATTTACACACACAAAATGCTCAAGGAGCTCAGCATTTTCAGGCCACATCTATAAAGGGTAATAAACAGTCAATATTTCAAGCCAAGTCCTGATGAAGGGTCTCAGCCCAAAGCTTTGACAGTTTATTCCTCTCTATAGATGCTGCTTTACCTGCTGAATTCCTCCAGCATTTTGTCTGTGTTGTTCAAGTTTTCCAGCATCTGCAGAATCTGTATAATCCTTTAATATGTTGCTGAGCTGTTTATATGCCCCAGTGAGCTTTTGTGTTTACATGTCTTCTAACAACCCTAGTTCCATGCTCACTGTGTGAACAGTGAGAAGATCTTGGACAGCACAAGGAGATATTTGGAAATAAAATTTTCAGGAAATAAAAAACAAAATCACTCAGTGAAGAAAAGTTATCAAAAATTACAGGGAAATCTTGATCAGTTCAGTTTGGGTTGAAGATTGGCAAATAGCTATCATTTTGGGAAATCAAGCCGGGGTAAGACTTATGCAGTGAATGGTTGCACCCTGGACGAATATTGTGGAACAGAGGGACCCAGAAGACATTTTGTACATAAAAGCGGGCATCTGCTCTCTCCTCCACTAGTCTTCCTGCAACCATGGAACATGCTTGTTCTGCACACAGGAAAGTGGGTCAAACACTGGAATGGGGTGAATGATTGAATCCATGAGGATTTGCTCAGGGTATCTGAGGGAGGGTTTGTGATGAGCTGCTGGGATCCTAATTGGTTGATTGAGGCAGGGTATTGTTTGATATGTGAAAGGGGTAGATCTTGAGCTTAAGTCAGTAATGTGTCCTTGAAGCTCCTCCACAGCAAAAATGCTGAATAAATCCAGTTTTCTTTTTCAGATTTGTGTCGGTCGAGCAGAAGAAACAAATGGGTTTATCAAGGTGTGCAGTGGCAAGAAAAGGGGAATCGTGCCAGCAGACATTCTGAATGAAATTTGACCTTTTCTTACCCTCCAAATTAAGCACGACCATGACCGCCTCCAAACGGAATATATGCAGCAGATTATGTACCTAACATTTAGCTCACTCTATTGTGTCTGTCTCTCTTTGCCACCACACTGCATCAGTCAGCTGGAGATTGGTTGGTCCACAATAACACAAATGGCAATCCTTCTCCTCGACCCATGACATGCACCTATCAGTGCACATTGAAACTCGTAGAATGAGAGCTGAATACTGAATTGAACTCTGCTGAAGGGGCAGTCAGACAGCAGTTTTCACCATGTTGTCCAGTCTGCTCTTTGCCAAGACACCATGCATTTTAAAGCACCAGAGCAACCCCTAAGGTCACCTACAGTTTGTCCATTGTCTACGCACAGAGGAAACGGCCCAAAATTGCTCCATCTCTTCACAGCAACCAACACTTTGTCATCATTGTTGATATTTTCAGAACTTTTTTTGGTTTACTAAAATGTTGGACACTTTGGCTCTGGATATACATTGGGGATAACAGGTCGGGTAACAAAAATGTAAATTAAGCAACGTACACAAAATGCTGGTGGAACGCAAGGGTCTTGCGAAGGGTCGCGGCCCGAAACGTCGACAGCGCTTCTCCCTATAGATGCTGCCTGGCTTGCTGTGTTCCACCAGCATTTTGTGTGTGTTGCTTGAATTTCCAACATCTGCAGATTTCTTCATGAAGTGTAAATTAACTTTGCTTGGTGTCAGGACCCTTGGATTCAGTTTCAACCCAGAGTTTAATTGAGGGGAGAGGATTGGTGCAGTGCGAGGAAGGGTAGATAGCAGAAGGTCAGAGTTTCAGGCCCTGGATATATTACCTCCTTAGCTAAATTTAATTGTGGCTGGTCCACTTACTGTACCAAATATACGCCAGATCCTTGGCAAAACCTAGTAAAAAGGCCATGCCTTGTGAGCATGGAAGAGAATGGGAATGATTGTACCCTGTTCTGATCACTTTATCCATGTTTATTTATGGTTGACCCTGATTAAACCACATGCTACATCTCTGAATGGCATAATTTTCCAAGGCTTCTATCTGTTTTTGTTAATTGCCTGATGTTCCTTTTAAGCCATATGGCATAAGATAGAATTACAGAACTGTACAGATTTAGATTTATTTATCACACGTGCATCGAAACAAACAGTAAAATGCAGTTTGCATTAACAACCAGCGCAACCTAAGGTTGTACTCCCATGTCGCCACACATTCCAGCGCCAAAATAGCATGCCACAACATTCAGCAGAACAATGCAAGCTGCAACAGCAATAAAATAAAACAACAGCAGCAAAACAAGCCCTTTTTCCACCCTCCCATCCACAGATAGGCCTACAACCCCAGGATAGGCAGCCTCTGGGCCTCCAGTCCTTGGCCACGGACTCCTGACTCATAGACATTGAACTGGACCACAAACCTCTAGTCCCTAGCTCAGAATCACAGACTCAAAAACATTGGGCTCCTAACCTGCAGATAAGCTGACATGGGGCATTGATCCTTAGGCTTTGACCTCTGGACTTACTGACTACAGGATGGAGAAAAGCCCTTATGGCCCACCTTGTCCACATTGCCCTTGCTACCTGTCTATGCTAATCCCATTTGCCTGCATTAGACCCATTTTCCCCTAACTCCTTTCTAATCCAATTAACTGTCCAAATGCCTTTCAAACATTATAATAGTATCCTCCACCACTGCCTCTGACAGCTCTTTCCAGATACACACCACGTTCAACTTATCCATCAGACGTCCTCTGAATTTCTCCCATTCACCTTATATTTTTCCCCTCTAGATTCAGGATCTGAGTGGAGAACTAGGGAGCTATTTTGGGCAAATTAAGTTGGATATTGTAGACCTTGTGATGCTGCTGTTCCAAGATTGATGTATTTAATGCAGTCTTTACTCTTCACAATAAGAATCCAGTGAAGGGTTGTCGCTGCATTCTTTGCATCTCAGTTTTCAATTTTGGAAGGGAATTCTCAATTGGATTCCCTTAGCAATTTTTCTTAGAATAGTGAAAATAGGAAAAGATGTTCCATAAGATCATTGGCTGTCTGATTCTGGTCCAATTCCACTTCTTTGCCTAACCTGTTCTCTTCTTTTCACCTGCCCATCACCTTGCTCTGGTGCCCTTCCTCTTTCCCTTTCTTCCATGATCCACTCTCTTCTCCTATCAGATTCCTTTGTCTTCAGTCCTTCAAATTTTCCATCTATCACCTCCAGCTTCTCGCTTCATTCCCCTGTTCCCACCCACCTGGGCTCACCAATCATCTGTCAACTTGTACTCCTTCCACTCCCCCCCCCCCCACCACACCTTCTTATTCTAGTTTCTTCCCCATTCTTTTACAGTCCTGATAAAGGGTCTTGGCCCAAGATGTCAATAGTTTCTTCTTCTCCATAGCTGCTGACTGATTTGTTGGTTTCCTCCAGAATTTTGTGTGTGTTAAGTTGATCATTGGTTTCCCTCTAGGGCAAAATAAAGCTGAACTATGAATACATTCAATGATGTTGCCTCTGCAGCACTCTAGAGAATGAGAATGATTTATGATTTTGGGAGTAAGTCCTCCTACTCTGAAGCCATTTTTCCTTGGTCTAAACAATCCCACTAAGAGAAACATTCTATCAATCTCCCTCAAAAGCTTTTGTGTTTGGGGTTACCTCCTAAGCTTCTAAACTTAAAGTCCAATTCAGTTCTTCATTACAAGATGTTCCCGGGATCAACAAAAGGCAATTCTACAGGTTGAACTGCCTCCAGTACCAAGCATATCCCTCCTCAAATAAAGAGACCTGTGTAAGTACCTCACTACAGGAAGGATGTGGAAGCCATAGAAAGGGTGCAGAGGAGATTTACAAGGATGTTGCCTGGATTGGGGAGCATGCCTTAGAGAATAGGTTGCGTGAACTCGGCCTTTTCTCCTTGGAGTGGCGGAGGATGAGAGATGACTTGATAGAGATGATGAGAGGCATTGATCGTGTGGATAGTCAGAGGCTTTTTCCCAGGGCTGGAATGGCTAACACAAGAGGGCACAGTTTTAAGGTGCTTAGAAGTAGGTACAGAGGAGATGTCAGGGGTAAGTTCTTTACACAGAGAGTGATGAGTGCGTGGAATAGGCTGCCAGCAATGGTGGTGGAGGGCTATGGATAATTTCTAAAGTAAGTACATGTTTGGCACAGAATTGTGGGCCAAAGGGCCTGTAATGTGCTGTAGGTTTTTTGTTTCTATGCTACAGCCTTTCTGAGCAGGAGTATCAAAGAAGGGCAAGTTGGACCAGGGAAAAAGACACCATCTATGCCTCTCATAATTCTGCTCCTATAACTTATGGTCTTATAGTAATGTTTTAACCAATAGAGTCATTTGTTATGTGTTCCTGATATTTCATTAATGCAAAACTGTTTGGCTAAGATGGTCCTGGTTCTCAAAATGTCAATTCTCAGTGAATATTTAGCATTCAGTACACTCATCTTTCCACTAAACTGACAGATACTGACAGTTCAGGTTACATCTTGGGCCTTCTATCTAAGAAAGTATATGCTGGCATCAGAGAGGACCTGGAGAAGGTATACAAGAATAATCCCAGGTATTAAAGGGTTAATGTATGAGTACCGTTTGATGGCTGTGGGTCTGTACTTACTGGAGTTTAGAAAAACAAGGGGGGGATCTTATTGAAACCTATCAAATATTGAGAAGCCTAGATAGTGTGAACATGGAGAGGATGTTTCCTGTAGTGGGAGAGTCTACTACCAGGGGGCACAGATTCAGAAGAAGGACATGTCTTTAGAACAGAAATGACGAGGAATTTCTTTAGCCAAATGGTGGTGAATCTGTGGAATTCATTGCTACAAATGGTGTGGAGGCCAAGTCATTGGGTGTATGAAAAGTGGAGTTTGATAGATACAATTGTTTTCAAGAAGAGGATAGGAAATGGGGTTCAGAGGGAAAAGAAATCAACCATGATCAAATGGCAGAGCAAATTTGATGGACAGAATGGCCTAATTCCACTCCATATGTCTTATGGGTTTATGGTTGAAGTACAGCAGGTGGATGAGGGAATTGTCGTAAGGCTCATTGAGTAGCAACATCATAGGAGCCCTCATATTAATTCCCCAGCTTCTGTTGCTTGACTACCAAGGGAGGGAATTATCACAGAGGGGGAAAAGATCTACTTGCATATTGGAACAAAGAACATTTCATCGCAAATAGAAAGCTACAATGTTCTAAAACTGAAACACTTCCTAATTACCACTTCATTTTTTGGATTCATTTTTCTAAGCTCCCATTTGTATCAAGGGTTGTTTCACTCAATGTTTACGGCTGGTTGTGATGAGATCAATAATCATCCAATGCTATCAGCCAAGGACTCCCTTGCAGCTTATATAATTTCAAATTTTAAAAAATATACATCATCGCCTGCCTAGACAGGATTGTTGATGATTAAAGGTTTATATTGATTCTCTTAGAACTGTTTAGGTTTGTGTGGAGAATACACTTGTAATACTGATTTGGTCTGCTCATTTAATGAAGCATATAATTGATCCGTGATGCAGAAAATTCACTATATTGATTCCTGGGGTGAAGGATTTGTATCCTGAGAAGAAACTGAGCAAGTTGGGGCTATATTCTTTGAAGTTTAGAAGACAGGATGTGTTCTTACAAAGCTGTATAAAATACCAAGCAACACACACAAAATGCTGGTGGAACGCAGCAGGCCAGGCAGCATCTATAGGAAGAAATCCAGTCGATGTTTCGGGTCGAGACCCTTCGTCAGGACTGAAAGAAGAGATAGTAAGAGATTTGAATGTGGGGGGGGGGGAGACCCAAAATGATGTGAGAAGACAGGAGGGGGAGGGATGAAGCTAAGAGCTGGGAAGTTGGGATACACAGCTGGAGAAGGGGGAGTATCATAGGACAGAAGGCCTTGGAAGAAAGAAGGGGGGAGGGGAGCACCAGAGGAAGATTGAGAACAGGCAAGGAGTTATTGTGAGAGGGAAAGAAAAAAATTTAAAAATTAGGGATGGGGTAAGAAGGGGAGGAGGGGCATTAATGGAAGTTAGAGAAATCAATGTTCATGCCATCAGGTTGGAGGCTACCCAAATGGCATATAAGGTGTTGTTCTTCCAACCTGAGTGTGGCTTCATCTTGACAGTAGAGGAGGCCATGGATCGACATATCAGAATGAGAATGGGAATGGGAAGTGGAATTAAAATGTGTGGCCACTGGGAGATCCTGCTTTCCCTGGCGGACGGAGCGTAGGTGTTCACTGAAACGGTCTCCCAGTCTACATCAGGTCTCACCAATATATAGAAGGCCACACCGGGAGCACCGGACACAGTATATTACACCAATCAACTCACAGGTGAAGTGTCGCCTCACCTGGAAGGACTGTCTGGGGCCCTGAATGGTGGTGAGGGAGGAAGTGTAAGGGCAGGTGTAGCACTTGTTCCGCTTACAAGGTTAAGTGCCAGGAGGGAGATCGGTGGGAAGGGTTGGGGGGGGACGAGTGGACAAGGGAGTTGCGTAGGGAGCAATCCCTGCGGAAGGCAGAAAGTGGCGGGGGGGGGGAGATGTGCTTGGTGGTGGGATCCTGTTGGAGATGGCACCAAGTAAAATACCAAGGGGGTTTCTCATTGTGGGAGGGGTGGGAGAAGATAAAACTAGAGGGCATTATCTCAGGATCAGATGGAGAAAAGGTGAAACTTCTCATGAAGAGTTGGAATCTGTACAATTCTCAATCCCAGGGAACTTTATTTGAAGACTGATTGAAATAACATAAACTGAGAAGATTTTGGACTTCAGAGCAACCATAAGCTTGGAGGAATCAGGAAGGAAAATGATACTAGGGCCAAGATTAAATTAGTCATGACCTTACTAAAGGGAAAAGAAGACTTGAGAGTCTGTTTGGCTGATTCTGCTGCTATTTCTGATGTTTATTAAGCCTGAGAATTTTTTAAAAATCTGATTTCTAACTTGTTCATTGCATTGTGAGTAGATTTTGCTAGTGTGAATCAGTGTTTTGAGACTGCATACAAAAGAAACTTGTTTTTCTCCAAGCAATGTGCATTGCTATTATTGTGCCCTAAATAAGGTGTTAATTGAAAGTTTAGTCATGGTTGAGTGAACTTGGCTTTTTCTCCTTGGAGCGACAGAGGTTGAGAGGTGAACTGATAGAGGTGTATAAGGTGATGAGAGACATCGATCGTGTGGATAGTCAGATGCTTTTTGCCAGGGCTGAAATAGCTAACATGAGAGGGCACAGCTTTAAGGTGCTTGGAAGTAGGTACAGAGGAGATGTCAGGGGTAAATTTCTTATGCAGATGGTGGTAAGTGCATGGAATGGACTGCCGGCAACGGTGGTGGAGGCAGCTTTGATAGGGTCTTTTAAGAGACTCCTGCACAGGTACATGGAGCTTAGAAAAATAGAGGGCTATGGGTAAGCCTGGGTAATTTCTAAGGTAAGGACATGTTGGGCACAGCATCATGGGCCGAAGGGCCTGTATTGTGCTGTAGGTTTTCTGTGTTTCTATAATCATCCTATCTACAATATAAAGTTAAACCAATTACTCTGAACCTCGTCACATCACTGTGAAGTATTCCCAATTTTATATGGAATTTCTAAAGTAAGATATGTGAACAAGCAGTACTTTGTTTTTGCCAAGAATGTGGGTGGTAGTCATGTTTCAGCAGTTATAAATTCACTATCTAGGAGATTTCAGAAACACATAATTGGTTTGCAAATTTTAGTCATAGGCTGAATGAAGCAGGTCATTGAATCTTGTGCTTAGAGTAAAAGCTTTAATACATCAAATGAGAATCTTATCTGTTGTTTCAAATAAAGGCATCAGAATGCACAGGTTCGATCTCTGGTTACAATTGCAGCTAGAATTTACCACAGCTATGTAATCATGGATTAATATAGAACAGTTCAATTTCAATGACAAAAGGATTCCACGTAGAGGTGTTTAAATTGTCTGCAAGTGTGAGCTTGCAAAGCAGCTTGCTTCTTTGAAGTGAAATCACAGAACTGGGAAGTAAAAGACTAAAAGGCAGAGGAGGAGACTTCAGCAGTACCTAAACCTTGAGGAGAGTCCTATAGTGGGGGAGTCTAAGACCAGAGGACACAGCCTCAGAATACAAAGATGCCACTTTAGAACAGAGATGAGGAGGAACTTCTTTAGCCAGAGGGTGGTGAATATGTGGAATTCATTGCCAAAGACTGTTGTGGAGGCCAAGTTATTGGGTATATTTAAAGCGGAGGTTGACAAGGATAATAAATCAACACTGATGGAATGGCAAAGCAAGCTCAATGGGCCAAATGGCCTAATTCTGCTCCTATATCTTATGGGTCATGGATTAAAAGTAAAGACTTAACAATATTGACATCTGGAGAGATAAAAGGTAGATATGAGGTACTGTGCTTCTCCAGGCTTAAACGTTGAAGCAATTGGATACATAATATCAAAATCAATAAGATTGAAAGAGTACAGAGAAAATTTGCAAGGATGTTGCCAAGACTTAAGGACCTGGGTTATAGAGAATGAGGGGAGACTTGATAGAGGTATACAGAATTGTGGGGGGCATTTTTTTCACTGAGGTTGGCTGAAACACGAACTAGAGGTAATAGGTTAAGGGTGAAATGTTTAAGGGAAACAACTTCATTCAAAGGGTGGTGAGAATGTTGAATGGGCTGCCAGCAGATGTGATGAATGCAGGTTTGATTTCAACATTTAAGAGAAGTTTGGATAATTAAAGGGATAGGAGGGGTGTGGAGAGCTATTTTCCAGGTGCAGGTTGAAGGTCTAGGCAGAATAATACTTCGGACTAGATGGGCCAAAGGGCCTGTTTGTATGCCTCAGTGCTCTATGACTCTATAAGAGGCTAGGGCAGACTCTGATTGTTCTGAACTATAACCAGTTGCGTGACTTCACAGGCACTTTTTAACTCACCAAAAAAAAACTTCTGGCTTAACTTTAACACTCAATGGCACTGCTTGTATTGTACATAAAGAAACACATTGTACATACAGAATTTATTGCTTTCTCATTGTTTATGAACAGATTTGAGTTTAGTTGTTCCCTCCCACAGATTTGGCATTAAAATTAATTTGTCTGTTATATTTTGGATGTTGTGCTAGTTAGAAATTCGTTGTCTAACATCTTGTTCTTTAGCTTGACAGTCCTCTCTGTTCTCAGTGTGAGGTTTTGCACTTTGTGAAGTCATATGTTAGAGGAAAGTATACAGTAAATGCAAGACCCTTGGTGGTATCAATGTACATTGGGTGTCTTGGGTGCAAGTCCAAAGTGACAAGATAAGTAGGGTGGTAAAGAAGGCTAATGACACACTTGCCTTCATTGGTCAGGGTTTTGCCCTTGAAGGTTGGGAGATCGTGTTGTAGCTGTATAAAACTTAGGTTAGCCTACTTTTGGAGTATTGTGCATAGCTCTGTACTCCATATTACATTAAGGATGTGGAAGCTTTGGAAAGTGTGCAGAAGAGATTCACCAGGATATTCCTGGAATAGAGTGTACCAGCTATATGGGCAAATTTGACAAGCTTAGATTGTGGACTTGTTAGAAGTACAGTATGTAAAATTATGAGAGGCATAGAGTATTTTCCTGGGGGGGGGGATGTCAAATACTAGAGGGCAGAGCTTTTAAGGTGTGAGGGGGAAAGTTTAAAGGAGATTTGCAAGGCAACTTTTTTATTACACAGGGAGTGATAAGTGCCCGTGACATGCCACTAGACGAAGTGATGGAAGCAGATACAATATCAGTGTTGAAGAGGGCATTTAGGCAGGCTCATGAACAGGCAGTGAATGGAAGGATATTGACCGTGTGCAGAAAATGTTTTGTTTCGTAACTTCAAAACATTAAACTAATTCAAAGGAGGACACAGAGTCTGAAATGTGAGTCTAACTTAGTGTTCACTTTGAGCAAGATAATATGATAATGTATACAATTCACATATCTCAAGGTTCAAGGTACATTTATTGTCAAAGTATGTATGCAGTATATGACTCTTAAGATTCATCTTCAGACAGTTACAAAAACAAAGAAAACCATGGAGGCCATTCAAAGAAAAACATCAACCCTCTCCCCCATGCGCAAAAAAACATATCATGCAAACAGCATCAAGAACATCAAACTTCCCCCGCACGCGAACAAACAAATTGCGCAAACAGCAACAAGAACATCAATCACCCCACGTGCAAAAAATTCAAAGTGTGCAAATGGCAACAAGGACATCAACCCCCCTGCCCCATGCACAAACAGATTGCACAAATGGCAACAAGAACATCAAGCCCCCAGCGTGCAAAGAAAAATTCATTCAAACGGCATCAAGAACGTCAAACTCCAAACCCCTCCTCTGGCAAAATAATTGCACAAACGGCAACAGGAAAGAATGGGTAAAACTGCAGAATGTAACAACATAAAACTGAAAGCATCCAAGTGAAATAGAATCCAATCCAGAGCTTCAGTACCATCCTCCAACAGCATCAAGGGAGAGAGAGAGACCATTTGAATGCAGACACATTCCTTTGGCAGCAGTGAGCGAGAGACTGGTAGATGGCACTGAACACTCGCTCACCTTCTGCACTTACCTCAATGTTTCAGTCTTCCCCGATGCTTTAATTGGCGAGATCGGCTAGAAATACAGTTGATCATGGACTCACCCAAGTCCCTAAGCTTCGAGGGCGCTCACCTCCTAGGATCTTCTCAGAGACACCAATGTGCCAGATCACTCAATCAATCTTCAAACTATAGATCACAGATTCTAACAGTACCAGAAACACATTTAAAATAAAAAGAAGATGTGAAATAAACAGTTTTGTGGACTATCTGGAAGATGTCGCCTGAGGTAGCATTGTTTGCTGGTGCCATCTTGAGTGGAAGAAGTTTATATATATAACGCATAAGGAATTATTTAAACAATGAAGAATGCTTAATCAAACAATATGTTTACAATATTACACAAATACCACTGAAATACACAACAGGAAGACAGATGGAATTAGTTAAAATTGGCATCACAGTCAGTACAGATATGGTGGGCTGAAGGACATATTTTGTGGTTCTAATTCATATTTGAATGCTCTCTGTGTCCCTGAGCATTGGGTGATGCTACCATAGTTTCTGCAAGCAGAGATCAGTTGTGAGACTGAAAGAGTTTGTAGTATGTGACATGTGAAATATCTGCAAATGCACAGTATTCGTATGTATAATGTGTGCATTTATTGCTCTTTGGAGGCCATTAAGTGGGCTAGAAAATTGGTAGCTGGGCTCACAGTAAACAGGCCACAAGAGGTCTGTATAAATTTCAGGTTGATAGTTGTGGTGCTGGCTCACATAGGGTGACACAGTAACATAGTATTTAGCAAAATACTCTACAGTACCAGCAATAAGGGTTCCATTCCCACCACTGTCTGTAAGGAGTTTGTACGTTCTCCACATGACCATGTGGGTTTCCTCCACAGACCAAAGACATACTGATTGGTAGGTTAATTGGTCATTGTAGCTTGTCCTGTGATTAGGCTGGGGTTAAATCAGTGGGTTGCTAGGTGGCATGGCTCAAAGGGCCAATTCTGCACCCAATAAATAAATAAATAAATATTGGGATTAAGGTTTTTGATAACAGCTACAAAGCAATCAAGGACTGAAAAAACACTCAGAGTGGTGAGTGTGTGGAACGGGCTGCTGCAACAGTGGTGGAGGTGGATACGACAGGGTCTTTTAAGAGACTTTTAGATAGGTACATGGAGATTAGTAAAATAGAGGGCTATACATAAGCCTACTAATTTCTAAGGTAGGGACACGTTCAGCACATCTTTGTGGGCCGAAGGGCCTGTATTGCGCTGTAGGTTTTTCTATGTTTCTATGAAAAGAAGAATCAGAGATAGGGTAGGGTTAGTGTAAATTGGTGTCTCATAGTCAGCACAGACTTAGCAAACTAGAGGGCCTTTTTCTGTGCTGTATGATTAAAACTCTCTAAAGATTTGAATAAGAGATTGCCTTCTGCACTTATGTAAACAGTCCAACAAATGCAATAAAGGCAGAGTAATCCAGATATACTGCTGTAAATAAACATATTGAGCTGCATGTTATAGAGAATATTTCAGCATATATTTCCTAAAACCATATATGTGTATTAAAATGTTATCTAAATATTTATGTGTAACTTGATCATGACCACGCTAGCACACAAGGCACATCTATATTGTCACACAAGAGAGACTGCAGATGCTGGAAATCTGAAACAACACACAGTACTGTAGGAATTCAGGTGGTTAGGCAGCATCTATGGAGAGAAATGCACTATCAACATTTTGGATCGAGACCCTTCTTAAGACCAGAATTAGACCATTCAGCCCATCAACTCAGCTCTATCATTCAATCATGGCTGTTTTATATTCCCTCCCAATTCCATTCTCCTGTCTTCTCTCTATAACCTGTGATGCTATTAATAATTAAAAACCTATCAACCTCTTCTTTAAATATGCTTAATGCTTTGGCCTCCACAGCCAGTTATGGCAGCGAATTCCACAGATTCGCCACCCTCTGGCTAAAGAAATTTGTCCTCATCTCTAGGAAGACACTTTCTTGTATTCTGAGGCTATGCCCTCTGGTGCTAGACTCCCCCACTACAGGAAACATACTCTCCACATCCACTCTATCCAGGCCTTTCAATATTCAGTAGGTTCAAATGAGAATTCCGTCCACCCCATCCTTCATTAGGACAGGAAAGAAAGAGGGGAGATAGCCGTGTGTAGAAAGGTGGAGAGAAGGGGTGAAGCAAGAGCTCACAGACAAAAGGTGGATCCAGGTGAAAGGAGATTGACAGTCAGGTGAGGAAAGGGAGGGCATGAATTATGTAAAAATGTGGAAGGTGATTGGTGGAAGTGACAAAGGGCTGAAGAAGATGGAATGTGATAGGAGAGGATGGTGGAGCATGGAATTAAAGCAGGGAAGTGGGGAAGAAAACCAATAGGAAAAGTGTGTGGGTAATGGGTCGAAGACAAGATAGGGTGATGGGAGTCATTTGCACTGTTCCCTCTCAGCTGCATGGGTGTGTGGCCACTCAATAACTGAAATGCTCCCAAGCACATAGCCTTCGTTGCCGTGCAGCTGGAATTTTCTTTTATATAATGTTAATATAATTTTGAAATTATGTTAATATCTTTTTGAAATTATGCTAATGTAATTTTGAAATCTATGTTAATATAATTGTGAAATGCTCTGTAATTGTGCTAATGAATATAATCGATAAATTTTCTAAATAATAAACATACAGCAACCTTCACTTTGAAACATTTTAGAGCTTCAACTTATTTACATTGTCATTGTTTCAAGTTACAACACTTACAAATTGTAACAAT
The DNA here is from genome assembly GCF_048418815.1 of Hemitrygon akajei. NCBI lineage: Eukaryota > Metazoa > Chordata > Chondrichthyes > Myliobatiformes > Dasyatidae > Hemitrygon > Hemitrygon akajei. The sequence continues at coordinate 62,419,834 of NC_133141.1, forward strand.
AAACACAGAATGGAAGTCAGTAACTCATTGTTAATAAACCACCGGCCCACTGTATGCCGACGTCGTTTTGTCAAAACATTTTACCTTTGCCATTGTGCCTGACAGTTGTTTTGACTACCTGAAATCATTCACTTGTGTTGTAAGTTATGGTTGTGTTTGTCTGATGTGAAAAATTCTATATTCTGAATTTTTGGTGAGTAATTTTTTAAATAGGTTATAAACTAATTAGAATTTTTAAATTAAAAATTGTTCAAATAAGATAAAAATTTATTTCTGTAAAATTGTTTGCATGACTGTGCTTATTTCATTAAAATTATAATTTTTTTACATGCCTTGTTAAATTTTTCAAATAATAATAATGATTATTTTTAGTATTCTCAAATATAATTGCTATTATTTTTAGTATCCAAAGGATGTTGAAAAGAAAAGCAGAAGAAGAATTAAATGCTTTGAAGAACAAAGCTGATACAAATTTTAAGGTAGAGTGACTTTTGCAACTTGCAGATACTGAGTTACTGTCGTCACATCAAAAACAAAAAATACAAATTGGTGATATTTTTACATATCATGATACTGGCAGTGTTGTATGCACCATTTGTGTGGAAGTGAAAATTGGGGGTGAGTTATATAGTGGAAAAAATAAGAAGAATGTAAGTTAGGTGACTTAAAATGACATCTTAACCAGAGAATTCATATAGGTGCAGTTACCAAATTATGCAACCAGAAGAAATGTGGAATTTTGCATGTCAACTGAACTCCAAAAGAGTGTGAAGCAAGAGTGAAACAAGATGTGTGAAAAAAGTCTAACTCTGATATGGTCCAAGATAATGATAACATTATCTTAGAAATTAAAATTAATGCTTCTATGCATTCCATGCGAGAAATTCATGCACATGTGGCCAAATATGTAAATATACCAGAGAGTTAGTGCAGCAAGAACTATATATTTGAATTTGTTGGGTGCAATAGCTTTGTACTTCAGAAAAAGATAATGGAAGAACTGCAGAAATTTGCTTTCCATACACGAATTGCTGATGAAAGTACAGAAAATGTTAGTTTCGTATTTTAAGTTTCAACTAGAAAATGAAACTCCCTATAAGACTGTATTTGTTGATATTTTGAAACTAATTCATGTTACAGTATCACTATTGTTGATGCAAGAGGAGTTACATCAACAACAATCTTGATATTCAAAAGATAATGTTTATGTCAGATAGGGAAAATATTATGTTTGGAAAGAATAATGGTGTGCCAGCAATTCTTTGATAAGAAATTAAGCATCGCACATAGAGAAGATCTGCAAATAGACAAAGCATGGGAAAAAGTATCAATTATCCAGGATATAGAAATTCTGCTATGAACAGCTTGTACGAGAGCCGACCAGGGACAAGACTATTCTGGATTTAGTGTTATGTAATGAACAGGATTTGATAAGCGATCTCGCAGTAAAGGAGCCATTAGGAGGTAGTGATCACAATATGATAAGCTTTTATCTGCAATTTGAGAAGGATAAGGGCAGCTCGGAGGTGTCAGTGTGGCAAATGAACAGGGGAAACTATGGAGCCATGAGGGAGGAGCTGGCCAAAGTTGACTGGACGGATAGCCTAGCAGAAAAGACAGTGGAACAGCAATGGCAGGTATTCTTGGGAATAATGCACAAGGTGCAAAATCAGTTCATCCCCCAGAGAAGGAAGGATTCAAAGGGGGGAAAGGGGCCACAGTGGTTGACAAAGGAAGTCAGAGATTGCATAGCATTAAAAAAAAGGAAATATGACAGAGCTAAGGTGAGTGGGAGGACAGATGATTGGGAAGTGTTTAAGGAACAACAGAACTTAACTGAAAAGACAATACGGGGAGAAAAAATGAGGTACGAACGCAAGCTAGCCAGGAATATAAAGGAAGATAGCAAAAGCTTTTATAGGTATGTGAAGAGAAAGAAGATAGTTAAGAACAATGTTGGGCCCTTGAAGAATGAATTGGGTGAAATTGTTATGGGAAACAGAGAAATGGCAGAAGAATTTAATGAGTACTTTAGATCTGTTTTCACTAAGGAAGACACAAGCAATCTCCCAGATGTATGGATGGGCCACGGACATAGGGTAACAGAGGAAATGAAACAGATTGACATTTGGAAGGAAACAGTGATGAGAAGACTGATGGGACTGAAGGCTGACAAATCCCCAGGTCCAGATGGTCTGCACCCTAGGGTACTAAAGGAGGTGGCCCTGGAAACTGCGGATGCATTGGTAATCATTTTTCAATGTTCCTTAGATTCAGGATCAGTCCCTGAGGATTGGAGAATGGCTAATGTTATTCCACTTTTTAAGAAAGGAGGGAGGGAGAAAACAGAGAACTATCGACCTGTCAGCCTGACATCGGTGGTGGGGAAGATGCTGGAGTCCATTATTAAGGATGAAATAGTGGCATATCTAGATAGCAGTGATAGGATTGGGCTGAGCCAGCATGGATTTACCAAGGGTAAATCATGCTTGACTAATCTGTTGGAGTTTTTCGAGGATGTAACCAGGAAGTTAGACTGGGGAGATCCAGTGGATGTAATGTACCTCGATTTTCAGAAGCCATTTGATAAGGTCCCACATAGAAGATTGGTGGGTAAAATCAAAGCTCAGGGTATCGGGGGGAAGGCATTAACATGGATAGAAAACTGGTTGGCAGATAGAAAGCAAAGGGTAGCGATGAATGGGTGTTTCTCGGAATGGCAGGTGGTGACTAGTGGGGTGCCACAGGGCTCGGTATTGGGACCACAGCTGTTTACCATTTACGTTAACGATTTGGATGAAGGCATAGAAAATAACATCAGCAAATTTGCTGATGATACTAAGCTGGGTGGCAGTGTGAAATGTGATGAGGATGTTAGGAGAATTCAGGGTGACTTGGATAGGCTGGGTGAGTGGGCAGATACTTGGCAGATGGCGTTTAATGTCAGTGTGAGGTTATCCACTTTGGGAGTAAGAACAGGAAGGCAGTTTATTATCTGAATGGTGTAGAGTTAGGTAAGGGAGAAATACAAAGATCTCGGAGTCCTCGTTCATCAGTCACTGAAGGTGAATGAGCAAGTGCAGCAGGCAGTGAAGAAGGCTAATGGAATGTTGGCCTTTATTAAAAAGGGAATTGAGTACAAGAGCAAGGAAATCCTCTTGCATTTGTACAGAGCCCTGGTGAGACCACACCTGGAGTATTGTGTACAGTTTTGGTCTCCAGGGTTAAGGAAGGACATCCTGGCTGTAGAGGAAGTGCAGCGTAGATTCACAACGTTAATTCCTGGGATGTCAGGACTGTCTTATGCAGAGAGGTTAGAGAGACTGGGCTTGTACATGCTGGAATTAAGGAGATTGAGAGGGGATCTGATTGAAACATATAAGATTATTAAGGGATTGGACAAGATAGAGGCAGGAAATATGTTCCAGATGCTGGGAGAGTCCAGTACCAGAGGGCATGGTTTGAGAATAAGGGGTAGGTCATTTAGGACAGAGTTAAGGAAAAACTTCTTCTCCCAGAGAGTTGTGGGGGTCTGGAATGCACTGCCTCGGAAGGTAGTGGAGGCCAATTCTCTGGATGCTTTCAAGAAGGAGCTAGATAGGTATCTTATGGATAGGGGAATCAAGGGATATGGGGACAAGGCAGGAACCGGGTATTGATTGGAATTGATCAGCCATGATCTCAAAATGGCGGTGCAGGCTTGAAGGGTCGAATGGTCTACTTCTGCACCTATTGTCTATTGTCTATAACAGAGGCTACAATGTTCAGCAGGTCATCGGTTAAAAAAGGAAATCTAGAAGAATTAGCTAATGTTACAGGATGTGATGTTGTGTCATTTAGACCACTAAACAAAGTAAGATGGCTGTCAAGACATTATGTCATTACTGCTTTAATGAAGAATTGTGAAGTTTTCATCCAGTGTTGCAGAAAGCAATTTAATGAATGTAATGATCCAATCAGCAACTGAAGATTTTGACCAATTCACAATATCGAGTAGCTTTAACTGTCCTTAATGATGTTTTAGAAGATCTGGCATCTCTTTGTAAATTCCTTCAGAAAAACTGTTTGAATACAATTGAATGCACTACAGTATGCAAAAATAAAAATTAACAAGTTATCATCAGTATCTTGGTGGTACTGTTTATTGGAGTGAAAAGTGAAAGATCTGCTTGCATCCATAAGTTCTGATGTCGATGCTGCACCTATTATTTGATTAATTCAATGTGTGTGTAATCACAGGTAATAGATCTCCTGACAATGAGTTAAGAGAATGGAAAGGTTTTGAACCTGTTGCTATTGGAAATGCAACCAATTCTAAATTTGGAAAAGAGAATGCTATACGACTGACAAAAAAAACTCAGGTACTCTTATGAACTACGAAGAAAGCATCTCGAAAATATCACAGCGATACTGTGGTTTCAAATTTATTTTGAAATCTGAGAAAGCTAAGACTGGTTCAATAAGACATTCACTGATGTGTTGAATTATGTGCTTAGAAATGAAGAATTTGAAGAACTGGCAACTCTTGTTGACATTGTTGGAACATTCCAAGCTTCTAGTGCTGACTGTGAACATAGATTCATTCTTATGAAAATGTAAATGTAAATGCATTTTTGCAGTGTAAGCTGAAGTCTCAGAGGTGCAGAATGGTTGCAGCATGGTGTGTACAGGGCAAATTGAGATGGTGGAGTCCGCGCCCGAGAGCAAGGAACGAACAAATATATGACCAGTGCTGGAGCAGAGTTGGAGCCGATTCGAAGTGGCAGATCTGACGTGAGGCAGTGTCAAGATGGTGGGGCCTGCACCCAAGAACGTGGAACATTCTGTGATTTGACTGATTTAAGTCCTGAGCCAGATTGAAAAGGTTAAGGTGTCGGAGCTGGAGAAGAGGACGGGTTGGTGTTCATCTTGCTGATCAGCAAGGTTTACACATCTTTGTGCTGAACTAAGGCTGTGACCTGCAACTGGCAGGCTCCTGGATTGACTGTGACTGGCTTCATGGCTGTGAACTCACTTTTGTGAACTTCAGTTCTGAATGTTATTTGATTACTTTTCATTGTTTGCACAATTTGTTCTTGTTTTGCACAATGGGTGTTTGATGATTTTTTTTAACAGGGTCTATTGGGTTTCTTTGTTTTGTGGCTGCCTGTAAGGAGACAGATCTCAATATTTTATACAGTATATATACTTTTATAATTAATGTAGTTTGAACTTTGAAATCCAGAAACAGACTAGAAGTGGAACAGTTTGGATTATCTAATGAGGATTAAGTCATATCTTTTATCCGGATACAAAATTAATCTGGATAGTTTTTACAGAGAGTGGATTTGTAATAAAGACAGACGAGAAAATGTTGAGGAAACATGAAAAATTTTCTTTGTACTATATTTCATTATAACTTCAATTAATAAATAAAATCAAAACTCTGTGATTTATAAATTTCCATTCTAAATAAATAAATATATATATTATATAGTCCGTGCAGCTGTAAAAAAAATATATTAGAGGGAACGTTGGTTCAGGAGGAGAGAGAAAGGTAAAAAAGGGGAGAGACAGGGAGTAGTTACTGGAAGTCAGAGAATTCGATGCCATGTCTATTATGATGTTCCTCCAGCATTCTGTGTGTTGCTCCATGTAGGAGGAAGTTTTCAGAAACAGAATGGCACTTTATCATTGCCTGGACATTAGTTCCTAATGTATTCACCACTCAATTGGCATAGATGTCCTTGTTGATAAAGTTTGTAATAAATGTCAAACTGTATATTTTTGGGCAGCTATTGGATCTCCCCTGAGAGTGAGTGTAGCTGTCCAGCACGCTTGAGATTGCAGTGTTATACACGTTTTTAGAAATCCATTGCAGCTCCATCACAGCCATATTGTTGATGTCTCCCACTCCAGCCTCCTTTTCCTCTCACAAAACATCCTTGCCCACCTTCTGATCTAAGATAGACACTGCATTCTTAAACCAAAATATTTAAATTGCCATTTCATTCAAATACATTTCCACCGCTTTCCATTAATCTTTTTTTGGTACAATTTCCTCACAAGCAAAGCACAGGCTAATTTTTTCTTCCGCAACCTTACACCTTATGTGGTGACATACCATGAGCTCATGCCCAGTTCCCACATTCCAATATTGAAATGATTTGAGAAGCATGGAGGTTATTGATTGCTAGGAATCTGGAAGGATCATTTAGCTCCTCAAGCTCTCCTATCAGGATTGTCCTCGAGTCCTGAGTCTTTTAATGTCCCTTTGTTTCAGAACTCCTGGCCATACTCTGTTCTAGCATTTCACAAAAGGAATAAATCCAGCCAATGAAACTCAGTTCAATTCTCAATCCTTGCCAGATATGTTTGCCTCATATATTTTATATCTGGTTTCAAACTAAAATTTTACTATCCAGTCACGGAACATAAAATAGCTGCAGCTCAATGACCATCAGTCCCTACGGGAGAATGAGGATGTGATAGTTTGGAGCTACAGGAAGGTAGTTACCCATAGGTTGCAGGAGACAGGTAACTGGGTGACTGTGGGGAGAAGGAAGGGAAATGGAGAGCCAGTGCAGTGTCCCCTGTGGCCAATCCCCTCAATAGTAAGTATACAACTTTTGGGGGGAGGGTGGGAAACAACCTACCGGGGAGGGAGCCACAGTGACTGGGTCTCTGGCACTGAGTCTGGTGCTGTGGCTCAGAAGAGCAGAGAGATGAAAAGGACTGCAGTGTTGATAGGAAATTCCTTAGTCAGAGGAACAGGGACAAGGTTCTGTGGGCACGATGTTGCCTCCCAGGTGCCAGGGTCATGGATATCTTGTGCCATTCTCAAACCCCCAGAAATGAAAGACCTTCATAACTGCCCTAAACACCAGTGGCTCTTGGTTGTGCCAGCTAGGGAATCAGCTATCCTGGATTGGGTGTTGTGCAATAAACTGGAATTGAATAGAGAGCTTAAGGAACCCTTAGAAGATGTGATCATAATGTAATAGTATTTACCCTGCAATTTGAGAAGGAGAAGCTAAAGCCATATGTGAAGTAAAAGCAAATACAGAGGCAAGAGAGAGGACAAAATTGATTAGAAAAGAATCTTGGCAGGGATGAAAGCAGAGCAGCAATGGCTGGAATTTCTGGGAGAATTTCAGAAGGTACAGGATAGATACGTCCCAAAGAGAAAGAACTATTCTAAAGTCAGGATGACACAACCATGGCTCACAACAGAAGTCAAAGCCAACATAAAAGCCAAAGAGAGGGTATATAATAGAGCAAAACAGTGGGAAGTTAGGGGATTGGGAAGGTTTTAAAAACTAACAGAGGGCAACTAAAAAAGTCATTAAGAAGGAAAAGATGGAGTACAAAAGTAAGCTGGCCAATAATGTTAAAGAGGATACCAAAAGTTTCTTGAGATATATAAAAAGTAAAAGAGAGGCAAGAGAGGATATCTGGAAAATGATGCTGTGGAGGTAGTAATGGGGCAAGGAAATGGCAGATGAACTGTATAAGTATTTTGCATCAATCTTTACCATAGAAGATGTTAGCAGTATGCCGGATGTTCAAGAGTGTCGGGGGCAGAAGTGTGTGTAGTTACCATTACTGGGGAGATGGTGTTTGAGAAACTGAAAAGTCAGAAGGTAGATAAGTCCTGACGACGGGTCTTGGCCCGAAAAGTCGACAGTGCTTCTCCCTATAGGTGCTGCCTGGCCTGCTGCGTTCCACCAGCATTTTGTGTGTGTTGCAGGTAGATTAGTTACCTGGACCAGATAGCCTACACCCCAGAGTTCTGAAAGAGGTAGCTGAAGAGATTGTAAAGGCATTTGTAATGATCTTTCAAGAATCACCAGATCCTGGCATGGTTCTGGAGGAATGGAAAATTGCAAATGTCATTCCATTCTTCAAGGAGGGAGAACAGCAGAGGAAAGGAAATCCTAGGCCAGTTAGTCTGACCTCAGTGGTTGGGAATATGTTGGAGTCGATTATTTTGAGGTACCTGCAGGCACATGAAAAGATAGTCTGTAGTCAGCGTGATTTCCTTCAGGGAAGAGCTTGCTTAGCAAATCTGTTAGAATTCTTTGAAGAAATAACAAGCAAGAAAGACAAATGAGAATTGTTAAACATTGTGTACTTGGATTTTCAGAGAGATTTTGACAAAGTGCCACACATAAGGCTTCTTAACAAGTCAAGAGCCCATGGTATTACAGGAAAGATTCTAGGCTGGATAGTCAATTGGCTGATTGGCAGAGGGCAAAGAGTGGGAATCTAGGAAGCTTTTCTGGTTGGCTACTGGTGACCAGTGGTGTTCCATGGGGGTCTGAGTTGGGACTACTATTTTCTATATTATATGTCAATGACTTAGATGACAGAATTGATGGTTTTGTGGTCAAGTTTGAAGATAGGTGGAGGAGCAGGTAGTTTTGAGGAAGTAGAGAGGCTTGGACAGACTGGGAGAATAGGGAGTGATATGGCAGATGGAATACAGTGTCTGGAAATGTCTGGTCATGCACTTTGGTAGAAGAAATAGAAGGTTTGACTATTTTCTTAATGGAGAGAAAATTCAATATCTGAGATAAGAACATAGAAAACCTACAGCACAATACAGGCCCTTCGGCCCACAATGCTGTGCCAAACACGTACATACTTTAGAAATTACCTAGTGTCACCCATAGCTCTCTATTTTTCTAAGCTCCATGTACCTATCCAAGAGTCTCTTAAAAGACCCTATCGTATCTACCTCCACCACCACCGCTGGCAGCCCATTCCATGCACTCACCACTCTCTGCATAAAAAACTTGCCCCTGACATCTCCTCTGTATCTACTTCCAAGCATCATAAAACTGTGCCCTCTTGTGTTACACATTTCAACCCTGGGAAAAAGCCTCTAACTATCCACACAATCAATGCCTCTCATCATCTTATACACCTCTATCAGGTCAAGGGACTTGGGAGTCCTTGTGCAGGATTCCCTGAAGGTTTTTTTGCAGGTTGAGTCAGTGGTGAGGAAGGCGAATGCGATGTTAGTGTTCATTTTGAGAGGACTAGAATGTAAAAGCAAGGATGTAATGTTGAGGTGTTAATAGGCACTGGTAATGCTTCACCCACCCACCCACCACTAACCTTAAAAGTATGCCCTCTTGTTTTAGCCATTTCTGTCCTGGGAAAAAGGAGCTGCTTGCCCAATCTATCAATGCCTCTATTAGCTTATCAGTTTTTACACCTCAATTAAATCACTCTATCAGCTTACACACCTCTATTAAGTCACCTCTTTACTCCAAAGAGCAAAGCCCTGGCTTGCTCATTCTTTCCTTATAAAGCATGCTCTCTAATCCATAATTTTTCCCTACTCTTTTGTTAGCTTCTCAAGAATGATCTCTGCTTCATGAAAGAACCATAAATAGACCTTACTGGCAGCAAGCCTGTGTGTTTTATTTGGGGTCAGTGTGGGCTGTGTCCAACAATCAGCCCAGATCACTGGAGAACAAATGAGATCTGAAAACCTCTTCCAGTAATTAAGTAGTGAAACTACATCAATACCATTAACGCACATTAAACAGTTTGGATTTATTTACAAATAATGTTTAAGAGAGCAAAAACATAGGCAGGACACTATGCAGTTTGATCAATAATTTACATCTCTGCTCGTGGTTTAAAATACTTTGTTGTTCATCCAGCTCCTTCGAACAAATTGTTCAACATCAGCACTGCTGAAATGCTTGTTTTCCACTTTGATTAGATGCTGCAATGGCAAATGAAAGCATTGCTTGGAGACTGTGATACTATCTACTTTGTCATCTGAAGAATGAGGTTGGAGCCAGATTCACTGAGAATGTTTAGAATGTTTATAAATATCTGAATGCAAAGAACTTCAGGGCAATAGGATTAATGGGGATGAATCTACACAGAGGCAGTAAGAATGTAATGGGCTGAATGGTCTCCATGCTGTATTCATTCTGTATTGGTATTGACTTATTATTGTCACATATATCAAGATGCAGTGAAAAACTTGTCTTGCATTCTGTCCATACAGATCTATTCATACACAATGTGTTCAAGTAGAACAAGGTCAAACAATAACAATGCAGAATAAAGTGTAACAGCTATTGAGAAAGTACAGTGCAAGTAAGCAATAAAGTACAAAATCATAATGAGGTAGATTGTGAGGTCAATAGTCCATTTTATTTTGGAAGAGCTCCATTCAAGCATCTAATAATAGTAGGATTGAGCTGTCCTTCAGCCTGGTAGTCTGGGCTTTCAGGCTTTTGTATCCTCTGCCTGATGGGAGAGAGGAGGAGAGAGAATGTCCAGAATGTGGTGTGGTATTTGATTATGTTGTCTGCTTTAGTGGGGCAGTGAGAAGTATAGATAGAGTCCATAAAGGGAAGGCTGATTTTCATGATGTGCTAAGCTGTGTCCATAACTCCATGCAGTTTTTTGCAGTCAAGTGCAGAGCAGTTGCCGTAGCAAGGAATTATGCAGGACAGTCTTCCCATCCTGTCATTGCTTCGGAGAAAAAGACCATCATTGGGCCAGCTCCACTGCCTAGCTCTCCACCCCTAGCTCTAATTAGTGTGACATCTCAGGTGAGTACCCAGGTCATTCTTATAACATTGAGGATTTCTGCTTTTAATGTCTGTGTCAGACAGTTCCTGCAAAATCCTTCCACTAAATACTTTAATCACAAGACAATAAGATATGGGAGCAGGATTAGGCAATTTGGCCCATTGAGTTTGCTTTGCCATCCAATCACATCTGACTTTTTTTCAACCCTATTCTTCCACCACCTTCTCATAGTCCTTAATCCTCTTACCAGTCAAAAACCTCTCAAGCTCTGTCCTAAATATACCCAATGACTTGACCTCTGCAGCCCTCTGTCGCAATGAATACCATAGATTCATCACTCTCTTGCAAAAGAAATTCCTCCTCATCTCTGTTCTAGAAGGATTCTGAGGCTACTAGATCCTACCAATGGAAACATCCTTTCCATGTCCACTCTATCCAGTAGCATTCAATGAGATTCCCTGCCACTCTTCCAAACTCTGTTGAGTACAGGCCCAGATATGCCCAACACTCCTCTTATGTTAAGCCTTTCATTCCTAGGATCTTTGTTGTGAACCTCCTTTGGATCCTCTCCAGGGGTTGCATATAGCTTCCTTTAGAGAAGTGACCCCAATATTGATGATAATATTCCAAATCTGGTCTGACCAATGTAATCCATGTAAGAAAGGGAGGTTCAACTTTGACTGTACCAAGGTAGCTTTAATGTTCTACGGGACTGCGTGAAAGTTGACAAGAAATACTGGTGTATTTCAGATTCCTTCACTGAAGTGAGAGCTGCAGTTGATCTTATTCACCCTTTTCTCTTGTCAAACAGTAATGATTTGGAGCAAATTATATTCTGTGGCTTCAGTCCTTTAGCCTCTGATGCAGCATGCAATGCCCTGCAGCTTTGCAAACCAGGAACAAGCAATGCAAGAGAGCCTGGCAATCCACATGCTCAGTAGATCTGTGCACAGTAAGCATTTTCAAGTAATTATCTTTCCTTACCATCCACAAGGCCATTCAGCCTATTGAGTCTATGCCAGATATCAGAACAATCCCATCAAAAGTGTTCCCTCATGTATTTCCCAATTTCCTTTCCCTCTCACATGTCTCCCCAAATTTTACTTCCACTAAAGGAAAATCAGCAGCAGCCAAATCTAAGAGCTAATTATGAGAGGCATACTGATGACATGATGACATAGCCTCCCTAGGCTACTGTGGGAGGCGAGGGAGGAGATTGCTGAGCCTCTGGCAATAATCTTTGCATCATCAATGTGTCAGGAAAGGTTCCGGAGGATTGGAGGGTTGCAGATGTGATTCCCTTATTCAAGAAAGGGAGTAGAGATATTCCAGGAAATTACAGACCAGTGAGTCTTACTTCAGTGATTGATAAGTTGATGGAGAAGATCCTCGAAGCAGGATTTATGAACATTTGGAGAGGTATAATATGATTAGGAAGAGTCAGCATGGCTTTGTGCCTTATGAGCCTGATTGAATTTTCTGAGGATGTGACTAAACACATTGATGAAGGTAGAGCAGTAGATGTAGTGTATATGGATTTCAGCAAGGCATTTGATAAGGTACCCCATGCAAGGCTTATTGAGAAAGTAAGGAGGCATGGGATCCAAGGGGACATTGCTTTGTGGATCCAGAACTGGCTTGCCCACAGAAGGCAAAGAGTGGTTGTAGACGAGTCATATTCTGCATGGAGGTTGGTCACCAGTGGAGTGCCTCAGGGATCTGTTGTGGGACACCTACTCTTCGTGATTTTTATAAATGACCTGGAACGAAGAAGTGGAGGGATGGGTTAGTAAATTTGTTGATGACACAAAGGTTGGGGGTATTGTGGATAATGTGGAGGGCCATCAGAGGTTACAGTGGGATATTGATAGGATGCAAAACTGGGCTGAGAAGTGGTAGATGGAGTTCAACTCAGGTAAGTGTGAGCTGGTTCATTTTGGTAGGTCAAATATGATGGCAGAATATAGTATTAATGGTAAGACTCTCGGCAGTGTGTGGGATCAAAGGGATCTTGGGGTCTGAGTCCACAGGACGCTCAAAGCAGCTGCACAGGTTGACTCTGTGGTTAAGAAGGCATATGGTGCATTGGCCTTCATCAACCATGCGATTGAGTTTAAGAGCCGAGAGGTAATATTACAGTATATAGGACCCTGGTCAGATCCCACTTGAAGTACTGTGTTCATTTCTGGTCACCTCACTACAGGAAGGATGTGGAAGCCATAGAAAGGGTGCAGAGGAGATTGACAAGGATGTTTCCTGGATTGAGGAGCATGCCTTATGAAAATAGGTTGAGTGAACTTGGCCTTTTTTCCTTAGAGCGACAGAGGATGAGAGGTGTCCTGATAGAGGTGTATAAGATGATGAGAGGCATTGATCGTGTGGATAGTCAGAGGCTTTTTCCCAGGGCTGAAATGGCTGCCACAAGAGGACACAGATTTAAGGTGCTTGGAAGTAGGTAGAGAGGAGAAGTCAGGGGTAAGTTCTTAACACAGAGAGTAGTGAGTGCATGGAATGGGCTGCTGGCAACGGTGGTGGAGGTGGATACGATAGGTTCTTTTAAGAGACTGCCTTAAATACATCCAATGACTTGGCCTCCACAGCTGCTCATGGCAACAAATTCCACAGATTTACCAACCTCTGACTAAAGTAATTTCTCCGCATCTCTGTTCTAAATGGATGTCCTTCAATCCTGAAGTCATGCCCTCTTGTCCTAGTCTCCCATATCATTGGAAATAATTTGCCATATCTAATCTGTTAGCATTTGGAATGTTACTATGAAATACCCCCTCATTCTCCTGAACTCCAGGGAATACAGCCCAAGAGCTGCCAGACGTTCCTCACACAGTAACCCTTTCATTCCTGGAATCATTCTCGTGAATCTTCTCTGAACCCTCTTCAAAGTTAGTATATCCTTTCTAAAATAAGGAGCTCAGAATTGAACACAATACTCCAAGTATGGTCTCATGAGTGCCTTATAGAGCCTCAACATCACATCCCCGCTCTTATATTCTATACCTCTAGAAATGAATGCCAACGTTGCATTCTCCTTCTTCACTATCGACTCAACCGGAAGGTTAACATTTAGGGTATCCTGCACAAGGACTCCCAAATCCCTTAGCATCTCTGCATTTTGAATTCTCTCCCCATCGAAATAATAGTCTGCCCGTTTATTTCTCTCACCCACAGTGCATGACCATACATTTCCCAACATTGTATTTCATTTGCCACTTCTTTGTCCATTCCCCTAAACTATCTAAGTCTCTCTGCAGGCTCTCTGTTTCCTCAACACTACCTGCTCCTCCACCTATCTTTGTATCTTCAGCAAATTTAGCCACGAATTCATTAATCCCATTGTCCAAATCATTGACATACAATGTCTTTCGGGTGTGGTCACATGGAAACTCCACATTGTCAACAATGGAGGTCAGGATTGAACCCTTATTTCTGGAGATGTGAGGCAGCAGCTCTACTCATTTTTCCGTCATACTGCTTTTGTTGATGTCCAGCACATCACAGCAGACACAGTCTGCGGAGACCCTGAGCCAGAGTTTTGGGGAGTGGGGATGATCTTGATTTTGACCATGGGACCAGTGCAGGTTCTGATGTTTAGTCAATGAATGAAATTTTATTGGCAGAGGTGTGTTGGACCTGAGATATAAAATGCAATTTGAGCTTACAGCATCATTAAAGACTGTAAAGACACCAAATGGGATCCAGACCAAAGTGGTTGATGGTGTCATCAAGAACAATGTTGGAAGCTACATAAGTGTTAGCATCACTTGGATAAACTGGCCTCTAGGTAAAGGAAGCGAGTGTTCACAAACTTTTTGCATCAAAACAAGAAGTTATTTTGACTATTATTAACTCACAGTAAAACATGCAGAGAACTGTTAAATAATACAGAACACAGCTTTGGGGTGTTGACATTCTCTATTGTAATTTAATCTTCTATTGTCTTTGTGTTCTCTCAGCCACTCCTTCATACTCAAGTCAATACAAGTCAATTTGAATTTATTGTTATATGCACATTTTTTAGATATACAAAGCAAATTAAGCAAATAAAAATAAACAATACTGAGAATGTGAGTTAGAGTCCTTGAAAGTGTGTCCATAGGTTTGTGAAATTAGTTCAGAGTTGAGGTGAGTGAAGTTATCTACGGTGGTAATCTGAGATGTGGGAATTTTAGAAGAACTCCTGTCTCTCTAATAACTACATCTGCATGAAGTTCAATATGCAGGTAGATTGGGAAAATCAGGTTGGTGCTGGATTTTAGGAGGAGAACTTTCCAGAGCGCCTATGAGATGGCTTTTTAGAGCAGCTCGTGGTTGAGCCCACTAAGGGGATGTTAGTACCTCCAGCTGAACTTTGTCTTTTAGTATGTTTTCTCTCTAACTTTCAGTCTGTGGTTTTGTATTGCCATGTGCTCCTGTCCCCACTCCTGCTCTACTCCGGCCCCTGTATCACTGAGTACTCCGTCTCTCACCTGTTTCTCATTATTACCTGTTTTGCTGCCTCCTGTGTCTCACTGTGCTCCACCTATCATCTGCTTCTCTGTTTAT
The DNA here is from genome assembly GCF_048418815.1 of Hemitrygon akajei. Lineage (NCBI taxonomy): Eukaryota > Metazoa > Chordata > Chondrichthyes > Myliobatiformes > Dasyatidae > Hemitrygon > Hemitrygon akajei. The sequence continues at coordinate 62,434,939 of NC_133141.1, forward strand.
TGCTCAGTGTATTTCAGTCCTGTGTTTTCACCTGTTTGTTGCTAGATTGTGCCAGTGAGTTTTTCCTGAACCTTTCCAGCAATTGTGTCTGAATTCTGTCCGTCCAAAAATCGACTCTGTTTTCCGATTTTGGCTTTTGGTTCTCTCTGGAATTTTTGATCTCCCCCTGAACTTTGACGCTGACTTTGTTGCCCTTTTGGATTTGCTACTCAGTAGATATCACGGTGCATATAGTACTTAGTCTGTGATTGGGTCCCTACTTCAGCGTCCTGACAGGGGATCAGTTATTCTAGATCAGGTGTTGTGCAATGAACCAGAATTGATTAGAGAGCTTAAGGTAAAAGAACCCTTAGGGCAAAGTGATCATAACATGATTGAATTCACCCTGAAATTGAGAAGGAGCAGCTTTCCCAATCCTTTACCTTCCCACTAATTTTTGCTCTATTATATGCCCTATCATTGGTTTTTATGTTGGCTTTGACTTCTCTTGTTAGCCATGGTTATGTCATCTTGCCTTTAGAATAGTTCTTCCTCTTTGGGATGTATATATCCTGTGCCTTCTGAATTAGACCATAAAACCATAAGACCTAGGAGCAGAATTAGGCCATCTGGTCCATCGTGTCTGCTCCACCATTCAATCATGGCTGATTGTTTTTTTTTATCTCCTTCTCAACCCCAGTTCCCTGCCTTCTACCCATAACCTTTGATGACATGCCCAATCAAGAACCTATCAATCTATGCAGAAAAGGAGGAAGTCATGGAGGGATTGTCTATGGAGTTTCTGTGGATGGAAGTTAGGAACAGGAGGGAGTCAATTAGCTCTACTGTTTTTTTTATATATCGACCAACCAATAGTAACAGGGACATCGATGAGCATATAGGGAGACAGCTTCTGGAAAGGTGTAATAATAACAGGCTTGTTGTGGTGGGAGATTATAATTTCCCAAATACTGATTGGCATCTCCCTAGAGCAAGGGGTTTAGATGGGGTGGAGTTTGGTAGGTGTGTTCAAGAAGGTTTCTTAACACAGTATGTAGATAAGCCTACAGGAGGAGAGGCTGTACATCTGATATTGGGAAACGAACCTGGTCAGGTGTCAGATCTCTCAGTGGGAGAGCATTCCTATCTCCATTACCATACCATTGGAGAGGGATAGGAACAGACAAGTTAGGAAACCATTTATTTGGAGTAAGGGGAAATATGAGGCTATCAGACAGGAACTTGGAAGCAAAAATTGGGAGCAGATGTTTTCAGGGAAATGTATGGAAGAAATGTAGCAAATGTTCAGGGGATACTTGTGTGGAGTTCTGCACAGGTACATTCCAATGAGACAGGGAAAAGATAGTAGGGTACAGGAACTGTGGTGTAAAAGGGCTGTTGTAAATCTAGTCAAGAAGAAAAGAAAAGCTTACGAAAGGTTCAAAAAACTAGGTAATGATAGAGATCTAGAAGATTATAAGGCCAGCAGGAAAGAGCTTAAGAATGAAATTAGGAGAGCCAGAAGGGGCCATGAGAAGGCCTTGGCAGACAGGATTAAGAAAAACCCCAAGGCATTCTACAAGTATGTGAAGAGCAAGAGGATAAGACGTGAGAGAATAGGACCAATCAAGTGTGACAGTGGAAAAGTGTGTATGGAACTAGAGGAGATGGCAGAGGTATTTAATGAGTACTTTGCTTCAGTATTCACTATGGAAAAGGATCTTGGCAATTGTAGGGATGACTTACAGCAGACTGAAAAGCTTGAGCATGTAGATATTCAGAAAGAGGATGTGCTGGAACTTTTGGAAAGCATCAAGTTGGATAGGTCACCAGGACCAGATGAGACGTTCCCCAGGCTACTGTGGGAGGCAAGGGAGGAGATTGCTGAACCTCTGGCAATGATTTTTGCATCATTAATGGGGACAGGAGAGGTTCCGGAGGATTGGAGAGTTGCGGATGTTGTTCCTTTATTCAAGAAAGGGAGTAGAGATAGCCCAGGAATTTATAGACCAGTGAGTCTTACCTCAGTGGTTGGTAGGTTGATGGAAAAGATCCTGAGAGGCAGGATTTATGAACATTTGGAGAGGTATAATATGATTAGGAATAGTCAGCATGGCTTTGTCAAAAGCAGGTCATGCCTTACAAGCCTGATTGAATTTTTGAGGATGTGACTAAACACATTAATGAAGGAAGAGCAGTAGATGTAGTGCATATGGATTTCAGCAAGGCATTTGATAAGGTACCCCATGCAAGGCTTATTGAGAAAGTAAGGAGGCATGGGATCCAAGAGGGCATTGCTTTGTGGATCCAGAACTGGCTTGCCCACAGAAGGCAAAGAGTGGTTGTAGATGGGTCGTATTCTGCATGGAGGTCAGTCACTTGTAGTGTGCCTCAGGGATCTGTTCTGGGACCCCAACTGTTTGTGATTTTTATAAATGACCTGGATGAGGAAGTGGAGGGATAGGTTAGTAAATTTGCTGATGACTCAAAGGTTGGGGGTGTTGTGGATGATGTGGAGGGCTGTCAGAGGTTACTGCAGGACATTAATAGGATACAAAACTGGACTGAGAAGTGGCAGATGGAGTTCAACACAGATAAGTGTAAGGTGGTTCATTTTGGTAGGTCAAATATGATGACAGAATATAGTATTAATGGTAAGACTCTTGGCAGTGTGGAGGATCAGAGGAATCTTGGGGTCCGAGTCCATAGGACGCTCAAAGCAGCTGCGCAGGTTAACTCTGTGGTTAAGAAGGCGTACGGTGTATTGGCCTTCATCAATCATGGGATTGAGTTTAGGAGCCAAGAGGTAATGTTACAGCTATATAGGACCCTGGTCAGACCCCACTTGGAGTACTGTGCTCAGGTCTGGTCACCTCACTACAGGAAGGATGTGGATACTATAGAGAGAGTGCAGAGGAGATTTACAAGGATGTTGCCTGGATTGGAGAGCATGCCTTATGAGAATAGGTTGAGTGAACTCGGCCTTTCTTCCTTGGAGTGACGGAGGATGAGAGGTGACCTGATAGAGGTGTATAAGATGATGAGAGGCATTAATCGTGTGGATAGTCAAATGCTTTTTCCCAGGGCTGTAATGGCTAACATGAGAGGGCACAGTTTTAAGGTGCTTGGAAGTAGGTGCAGAGGAGATGTCAGGGGCAAGTTTTTTACGCAGAGAGTGGTGAGTGCATGGAATTGGCTGCCAGCGATGGTTGTGGAGGCTGATACGATAGGGTCTTTTTAGAGACTCCTGGACAGGTACATGGAGCTCAGAAAATTAGAGGGCTGTGGGTAAGCCTAGGTAGTTCTAAGGTAAGGACATGTTCGGCACAGCTTTGTGAACCAAAGGACCTGTATTGTGCTGTAGGTTTTCTGTGTTTCTTTGTTTAATACACCCAACAACCTGGTCTCCACAGCTGCATGTGGTAACAAGTTCCAAAATTCACCACCCTTTGGCTAAAGAAATTTCTCCGCAGCTCTGTTTTGAAAGGGTGCCCCTCTATCCTGAGGCTGTGCCCTCTTGTCCTAGACTCTCCCACCATGGGAAACATCCTTTGCACATCTATTCTGTCTAGACCTTTCAATAGTCGAAAGATTTCAATGTGAGCTCCCCCACCCCCCCCCCCCCCCATCCTTCTGAATTCCAGCGAGTATGGACCCAGAGCCATCAAATATTCCTCGTATGATAACCCTTTCATTCCTGGAATCATCCTTGTGACCCTCCTCTGGATCCTGTCCAAGGCCAGCACATCTTTTCTCAGATGAGGGGCCCAAAACTGTTCACTATACTCAAGGTGAGGCCTCACCGGCGCCTTATAAAGTCTCCACATCACATCCCTACTCTTGTATTCTAGACCTCTTGAAATGAATGCTAACATGGCATTTGCCTGCCTCACCACTGACTCAACCTGCAAGTTAACCTTTAGGGTGTTCTGTACAAGGACTCCCAAGTCCCTTTGCATCTCAGATGCATCCCAAGTCCTGTGCACTTTTCTGCTCTTCTGAGCACCAGACTCAGTGGTAGAGATGCAGTCACTGTGGCTCTCCCCAGTCGGTCGTCCTCCTTAATAGTATTTAAAGTTGTATACTTATTGTTGAGGGCCACAGCTGTACTCTGCACTGACTGTGCATTTCCCCTCTTCCTCCTGATAGTTACCTGTCTCCAGTTACATGCCAGTGATAATAAGCCTGATTCTGATTCCTGCAACTAACTTGTTGCACCTGGTGCAGATGTGTTTATCTGGGAGACTGGATGTCTCCCAGACTTTCCACATCCCACACACAGTACAAAACACTGCCCCTGGAGCCATTCACATTAAATTACTATGCCCTAATAGATGAGGAATGAACAAATAAGAACTCATGTGACTACTTAACCTACTAACCCATATGTCTTTGGAATGTGGCCTGAAACAGGAGCACCCGGAGGCAACCCACATGGCCATGGAGAGAATGTACAGACTCCTTACAGACTGACAGACTTGAATCCCAATGAGTGTTACACTTGAATCCTAATGAGTGTCCCAATGTACAATGAGCTACAAGTACCATAAAAAACTTGCTTGCAGCAGCACTACAGCACGTAGGTGCAGACAACATGTAGAATATAAATTATTCATAAATTATTCTAGACAGTGAAGAAAGAGATAGAAACTGCAGTGCAAAACAAGACTCTATTGCAAAGAAAAAGCTACAATGAAAGTAAAATCCAAGGTAGTGATGGAGGTTTCATTGCTGGGGAAGGATTAGTTTTACATAGATCAATTAAAAATTGGTTGCAGGAAGGTAGCTGTTTCTGTACCTGCTGATGTGGGACTTCAGGCTTTTGTACCTACTGCTTGGCAGGAGTGGTGAAGAGAGGATATGACACAGATGTGGAGAACCTTAATGATAGATGCCGCCCCCTTGAGTCAAGACCTCCTGTGGATGCTGGCAGTGTTGGGGAGGGCTGTGTCTCTGATGAACCAGGCTGAACAGTTATAAAAGCATTTAAAAATGAGAATAATAGATGGCCAAGCAGTTCTTTTGCTGCTCAGTCATTCCTGAGTGATCAATTTTCTTCCCTGTTCCCAGGACTCTTGATTCCACTGTGGACCAAAAGTGAGAAGAAATTTCTCCTAATCTCCATCTTAAATGGATGGCCTCTTATCTGAAACAGTGTTCCATTGTTTTAGATGCCTTCCGTCATTGGAATCATCCTCTCGGTATCCATGTAGGCAACAACAACAAAGTATACAACAACAGCAACAATGAATGAAAACAACAGCAAAACAAGTGCCTTTCCCACCCTCACACCCCATAAGACCATAAGGCATAGGAGCAGATTTAGGCCATTCAACCCAATGTGTCTGCTCCTCAATTCCATCATGGCTAATCCCAGATCCCACTGAACCCCAGGCCCAGCCCAAGCCCAGACCACAAGTGGAAATGCTGCATTCTAACTGCAGATTCATGAGGAAAATAAAATTTTAATTATAAATATGTTAGGAAAACTCATTAAAATGTTTGCTGTAGTTGCAATAAATTAATGTTTATGCCAAGGACTTGGCTCAGCATTAAAGCACTTGATACTTTTCTTTATTTGCATTACAGAGTATCACAATAAAAATAGGTGACAGTTTTAGCCATAAGTTGCTTGGAAATAGAAGTAACTATGGTTAACTTAAATAGACATTTAAAAGGTAAAAATGCCTCTAAGCCTTAACTAATAATTAAAAACATCAATTGAGCTATGTAACCATTAAAAACCAAACAAAAGCAGGATTTGTTTCTAAAGGAATAGAATTGACAAAACAAAGAGACCTATCTATGGACTCTTTGTTAGACTGCATTTAGAAAACCATGCATGGTTCTACAGAAAGGTAGGAAGACATTATAAAATATACTAACATAATATCCAATAGTTGAATAGGGCTCTTCTTCCTGGAAGGCAGATTGCTGAAGATTGAACTAAAGTTTGCTATGAAGTGATTTGTTAGAGACACTTACAAAATGGAAACCCATGAGTCAATAAAATAAGGCAATAAATACAATGAGGAAGTTAGATGAATCTTTACTGGGATGTGGACTTACAAAAAGTGATTGAGGTGAAAAACATAAATTCAACAACAGCTTTTTCTCCACTGACATCAAATTCACGAACCAACCTAAGAAATCCTAATTCTTTATTATTTTATGTATAATTTATGTTAATTTAAGTTCATTGCATTTATTTATTTATTTATTTATTTATTTAGAGATCCAGCACAGAAACAAGCCCTTTGACACTGGTGCTCACACCACCCAGTTACACTCCATGACCAATTAACCTACTAACTTGCACATCTTTGGGATGTGGGAGGAAACCAGAGCATCCAGAAGACACCCAAGTGGTCATGGGAAGAATGTACAAATTCATTACAGACAGTGGCAGGAAATTAACCAGGTCACTTGCACTGTAATATTGCTAAGCTAACTGCTGTGATACCATGTGATTTACAGTATGTTTGTCATATTTGCAATGCACTCTGCTGCTGTAATGTTTGTAATGCTGGCATTTACACCCTGGGTGTATGCCCATGACAATAAACTTGAAATAGTATCCAAATAATTATATGAAGGAATAGATGGATTTACAGGAAGCTTTATGGAGGTAAGTGTGAGCTGAATGGCCTTAATGCTGTGAATTCTGCATAACCTGAATTCAGGAAATTCTTTGCATCTTTAAACAAAAATGCCAAAACAAAACTGTAAGACCACTTTGGCTTTGAACAATTGGTTTTGTGGGCCCTTTAATATCTCAGTTCCCTTACCATTTGATGTAGTCATGAGACAGACAGCCCAGGAACATCCACGGTTTGTTCACTGCTCTGTGCTGATAGGATGGTTTCAGTTTACATTTGCGATCCCAGGATCAAAAGAAAAATGTTATAGAAGTGCACTAATGTTCACTCACTCCAAACATTAACCTTCATGTCATTTTGTTCTGCATTCATTTCCAAGTCTCTTTAGTGTAGAGTTTCAGTTGCCAACCCCATTTAAGTCTATGGTTTTCAATCCCAACCTCCTTCTTCTCACCACTGTAAGCACTCATCTGTTTGTTTACCTCCTGGAGTTCAGCCAGTGGAAATATCATCTGTTAAACTTTTCAAGCTGTCCCAATATTTAAACACTGAATGGCATTTTCACAAATAAATACAAAGTATTCGAGGGGTGGAGGGAAACTTTCATGAGGTCTCACAGACAACACTGAGATAAATAACCAGATAAATTGTGGTAGTGATGCACCATCAATAACTCACGCTGAGACTTAGGAAGTGAGATATCGGCTTTTATTGACTGAAGAACAACACTACATCCTGGGAAAATGAGTGAGAGCAGCAGACCACAGTCGCCTTTATACAGGGGTCTGTGGGAGGAGCCACAGGAGCAGTCAGCAGGGTCTGTGGGAGGAGCCACAGGAGCAGTCAGACAGGTATATCTAGTTCACCACAGGTAGTGAGGTCAGTTGGTAGTGTAGTGGTTAGTAAAGCACTTTACAGTACCACCGACCCAGGTTCAATTTCTGCTGCTCTCTGTAAAGAGTTTGTATGTCCTCCCTGTGACCATGTGGGCTTCCTCCAGGTGCTCCGGTTTCTTCCCACAGTCCAAAGGTAGGTTAATTGGTTATTGTAAATAGTCCTGTCATTAGGCTAGGGTTAAATCAGGAGTTGCGGCTGTGTGGCTCAAAGGGCTGGGAGGGCCTATTGTTTCTCAATAAATAAATAAATGTCATCCACCACCCCAACACTGGCCTACACCTTCTAGAAACTTAAGGTTTATCCCACAGACACTGCAAAGAGAAAGCAAGCAGAAAAGCCATAGCTTGAAGTGTAGTTTTATGTAGCTTGAAGTGTAGCTAAAAATATGAGCCAGTTCTTTGAAGATATGGGTCTGGGTAATAGGTCACATGAGAATATAAGCAACAGTTCCCAGCCTCTTAAAATAATGCCATGGGATAAGACCTTAAGACATAGGAGTAAAATTAGGCCATTCTGCCATCAAGTTTGCTCTGCCATTCCATCATGGCTGATTAATTATTTCTCTCAGCCCTGTTCCCTTGCCTTATTCCCATAAACTATGACACCATGACTAATCAGGAACCTATCACTCTCCATTTTAAAATACTCAATAATTTGGCCTCCACAGCCATCTGTGATAATGAATTTCATAGATTCACCACCCTCTGGCTAAAGAAATTCTTGTTCATCTCTGTTCTAATTGGACATCCCTCTATTCTGAGGTTGTGCTCTCTGGTCCTAGACTCCCCCACTATAGAAAACATCCTCTCCACGTACACTCTATCTAGGCTTTTCAATATTCTCCTGGTTTCAATGAGATCCTCCTTATTCTTCTAAATTCTAGTGAGTACAGGCTCAGAACCATCAAAAGCTACTCATACATTAACCCTTTCATTTCCGGAATCATTCTTGTGAACATCCTCTGGACCCTCTCCAATGCCAGGACATCCTTTCTTGGATAAAGGGCCCAAAACTGCTCACAATACTCCAGTGCCCAATGCAGAAGCTTCTCCACAAAGCCTTTGCAATAACTGCACCCAACATCAGTGTATCCCTCAGCATGTCCTGCAGCATTCCCTTACCTCAATGTAATGGAAGACCATGTATATTTTATAAACACACAATCTACCAAGAGATGGGTGATTATCTTGTCCTCATCTCAGCCATCCACAGGACAGTGTGCATTGGGAGCGAGAAGGATCTGATGAGGAGCACCTCTCTAACCACCAGCAAAGCGAGGTCTTAGTGTTTGTTGGTTCTGGTGATGACATTCTACCAAATATTTGGGGAACCATTTCACAGGATCTATCATGTCCTTCTCCCCAGTGCCTACAGGACGTTCCATTCTACTACTGTCTGATGTACTTGTGGTCAAAGGTGTTTTTCCAAAGGAACTTTACCATGAAGGACAGGTCGTGCAGCAATGTCCAACTAAATGGAATGTTACACAACAACAAGGCCAGGCCCAAACATTGCAACATCAAGGACAGGTAGACCATAGCACTGAGTGACACATGATGTTTGTGTTCCACACACAGCTTGATGAAGCCACCTATAAAGGTGGCCAGAAGATGTGATATTGGCTACACATTACGCAGTCCCCCTATAGAATCTGTAGACTTGTGCATTGTGATCCATCAGATGTACTCAGATAACTGCATCCTGAAAAATAAATGAAAATATAAAAGGCATTGTACATAAAACATGAAGTGAGTCATTCAACTCAGCCTATTAGGGGCACCACAGTCGCATAGTGCTAAGTGTGATGCTATTATTGCTTGGAGTGTCGGAGTTCAGAGTTAGATTCAAAACTCAAAGTAAATTTTATTATCAGGGTACATATATGTCTCCACATACAGCCCTGAGATTCTTTTCCCTGCAGGCATACTCAGCAAATCTCTAGAATAGTAACTGTAACGGGTTCAGTGAAAAAGCAACCAGAGTAAAGAAGACAACAAACTGTGCAAATGCTAAAATAAATAAATAGCAATAAATAATAAGAAGTTAACAAGATAAAGAGTCCTTATAGTGAGATCATTGGTTGTGGGAACAACTCAATGGATGGGTAAGTGAGAGTAGTTATCCCCTTTTGTTCAACAGCCTGATGCTTGAGGGGTAGTAACTGTTCTTGAACCTGGTGGTGTGAGTCTTGAGTCTCCTATACCTTCTACCTGATGGCAGCAGTGACAAGAGAGCATGACCTGGGTGGTGGGGACCTTTGATGATGGATACTGCTTTCCTTCAACAGCATTTCATGTAGATGTGCTCAACGGTTGGGAGGGCTTTACCCATGATGTACTGGACTGAATCCACTACCTTTTGTAGGATTTTCCATTCAAAGATGTTGGAGTTCCCATACAAGGCCATGATGCAGCCAGTCAAAATATTCTCCACTACACACCTAGATGTTTGTCAAAGTTTTAGATGTCATGCCAAATCTCCACAGACTCCTAAGGAAGTAGAGTTGCTGCCGTGCTTTCTTTGTAATCGGACTAATGTGCTGGGCCCAGGACAGGTCGACTGAAATAGTATCACTCAGGAATTTAAAGTTGCTGACTCTCTCCACCTCTGGTCCTCCAATGAGGACTGGATCATGGACCTCTGGTTTCTCTCCCCTGAAGTTTCAAGATGGTGCCAGCGACTTTCAAGATGGGCCCCTCCTCCGCTCCAATAGGCACACCTCCAAGAAAGATCCAAATTCCATGGTTTCTGCTCAGTGGATTTACTGCTGATTATCTGATATTGATAGTGCATGTTTTTGGATTTTCTGCTGTCAAATGAAACCATTTCATAATTTAAAAGACTTCCATCAGTTCTATCATCCTGAAACAAATAGGAAAGGAAAACATATCTGATACAAAGAGTTTGCTGAACAGGGCCACACAGCTATTTCCTGCTGCTGGTGAGTTCTGGGCACCATGGTTGCGCAGCAGTTAGCATGACGTTGTTACATGGGGTGATCTAGAGTTTGGAGTTCAATTCTGACGCCATTTGGTAAGGAGTCTTTACATGTCCTCCCTGTGAAATGCATGGGTATTCCCTGGGTGCTCCGGTTTCCTCCCACTGTCCAGAGACATACTGGGTAGGTTAATTGGTCATTGCAAATTGTCCTGTGATTAGGCTAAAGTTAATCGGGGTTGTCAGGGGGTTGCTGGGGGCAACATGGCTCGAAGGGCCAGAAGAGCCTATTCCGCACTGTATTGCTAAACAAAGAAAGAAAGAAATCCAAAGTTGGAGGATAATGTCTGTGAATCTGAGACTCCGGGACCAAGTACTAGAGGCCCAGAGGTGGCTTCGTCCTGGGGCTGGAGGCCTCTGGGTGTGAGAATGGGTGGCTGGGAGGGATATGAAAGGGGGTTGTTTTGCTGTTGTTGTTTTGTTTTGTTGTTGCTGCTGCTTTGTGTTGTTCTGTCAAACATTAGAGGATTTTATGTTTGCACTGGAGTAATACAGAGAATATGCTGGATGAACTCAGCAGGTAAGGCAGCATCTATGGAGATGAATAAACAATCAATGCTTCAGGCCAAAACCCTTTATCAGGACAGTGTGTTACTCCGGATTTCGACGATGTGCAGAATCACTCATATTTATGTTGGCACCAGAAAGTGTGGCAACACTTGCGAGCTGCCTCCCAGGACATTCTGGGCGTGTTGTTTGTTAACGCGAACAACGCATTTCAATGTATGTTTGATGTACATTGGATAAATAAATCAGACTCAGTTGTTTCTTTAAGTTCGTAGGGATGGTTTTTGGGACAGAAAGAGGAGTTAGTGGTCAGGTAAACAAAAATACGATGCATTTGTCGGGTTTGATGTACATGCACCAAATACCGTAAATCTTATTCTGATTCTGAAGTTTCTCCCCCAAGTCTTACAAATTTGCAGATTTTTTTAATCAACTTGATATCATCTTAGTAAATTTTTTCCTGCATCTTGACATCCTTTTCACACTGCAAGGACAAAAGTGTGTGTAGTACTCTAACTACAGCAGAGCAAATGGAATTGGCTATTCAACCAGAACTCCTTATACAACACTCCAGTATTAACTAGCTGCAAATAATGCAGGCAATTCTGGAAATGCACTGCAAGCCAGGCAGCATCTGTGGAAGGAGAGACAGAGTTAACATCTGATGAGGGGTTTTCAATCTGAAATTTATTTTATTGTTTTATTCTATTTAGAGATACAGCACAATAACAGGCCCTTCTGGTCCAACAAGCGAATGAACCTACTAAACTGTAGGTCTTTGGAATGTGAGAGAAGACTGTCGCACCCAGACGAAACCCATGTGGTTACAGGGAGAACATACAAACTTCTTACAGACAGTGGAGGGAATTGAACCCCGGTCACTGGCACTGCATTAGCATTCTGCTAACTGCTATGCTACCATACTGCCCATAGTTGGTAATGTAGTAAATAGGGGTGTCATGGGCAGTGCATCTGTATTTACTCAGGAGATGAATACAGTGTCTATAGATTTGAGGCAAGGCAGTAACAAAGTCATGGACCTTATACAGATTACAGATGAGGAGGTGTTTGCTGCCTTGAGGCAAATTAGAGTGGATAAATCCCCAGGGCCTGACAAGGTGTCACCTCGAACCCTGTGGGAGGCAAGGGCAGAAATTGCAGGGACCCTAGCAGAGATATTAAAAACATCCTTAGCCATGAGTGAGGTGCTGTAGGATTGGAGGATAGCTAGTGTTATTCTGTTGTCTAAGAAAGGCTCAAAGAAAAAAACAGGAAATCATAGTCCGGTCAGCATTACGTCAGTAGTAAGGAAGTTATTCGAAGTTATTCTAAGGGACCAGATATACAAGTATTTGGATAGACATGGACTGATTAGGGATAGTCAACATGGCTTTGTGTGTGGTAGGTTGTGTCTAACCAATCTTACTGAGTTTTTCAAGGAAACTACCAGGAAAGTGGATGAAGGCTGAGCAGTGGATGTGTTTACACGGACAAGGCCTTTGACAAGGTCCCACATGGGAGGTTGGTCAAGAAGATTCAGTTGCTCAGCATTTAACATGAGGTAGTAAACTGGATTAGACATTGGCTTCACAGAGGAAGCCAGGGAGTGGTAGTAAATGGTTGCCAGGTGGAGTGCTGCAGGATCGGTGCTGGGTCCATTGTTGTTTATCATCCAGATTGTTGATATAGATGACAATGTAGTTAACTGGATCAGCAAAGTTGCAGATGCCAACCAGTGAGGAAGGCTACTAAAGCATGCATGATGATCTGGACCGGTGGGAAAAATGGGCTAAATCTGGCAGATGGAACTTAATACAACTAAGTGTGAGGAGTTGCACTTTGCAAGGAACATTATGAGTAAGTCTTACATGGTGAGTGATAAGGCACTGAGAAGTTCCTTATCAGAGGGATCTGAGAATACAGACCCATAATTCCTTGAAAGTGGCATCACAAGTAGATAGGGTCATAAAGAAATCTTTTAGCACATTGGCCTTCACAAATCAATGTATTGAGTACAGGAGTTGGGATGTTATATTGAAATTGTATAAGGTTGGTGAGGCCTAATTTAGAGTATTGTGTCCAGCCTTAGTCACTTGCCTACAAGGAAGATGAAAATGAGATTGAAAGAGTGCAGAGAAAATTAACAAGCATGTTGCTGAGACTTGAGGACCTGAGTTATAGAAATATAGAAAATCTACAGCACAATACAGGCCATTCGGCCCACAAAGCTGTGCCAAACATGTCCTTACCTTATAACTACCTAGGCTTACCCATAGCCCTCTATTTATCTAAGCTCCATGTATCCATCCAGGAGTCTCTTAAAAGACCCTATCGTTTCCACCTCCACCACCCCCGCCAGCAGCCCATTCCACACACTCACCACTCTCTGTGTAAAAAACTTACCCCTGACATCTCCTCTGTACCTACTCCCCAGCACCTTAAAACTATGCCCTCTCGTGCTAGCCATTTCAGCCCTGGGAAAATTTCACCTCTATCAGGTCACCTCTCATCTTCCATCGCTCCAAGGAGAAAAGGCTGAGTTCACTCAACCTATTCTCATAAGGCATACTCCCCAATCCAGGCAACATCCTTGTAAATCTCCCCGCACCCTTTCTATGGTTTCCACATCCTTCCTGTAGTGAGGCAACCAGAACTGAGCACAGTACTCCAAGTGGGGTCTGACCAGGGTCCTATATAGCTGCAACTCAAACTCAGTCTTAAGCTAATCCATGATTGATGAAGGCCAATGCACCGTATGCCTTCTAAACCACAGAGTCAACCTGCGTAGCAGCTTTGAGTGTCCTATGACTTGGACTCCAAGATCCCTCTGATCCTCCACACTGTCAAGAGTCTTACCATTAATGCTATATGCTGCCATCATACTTGACCTTCCAAAGTGAAACACCTCACATTTATCTGGGTTGAATTCCATCTGCCACTTCTCAGTCCAGTTTTACATCCTATCAATGTCCTGCTGTAACTTCTGACAGCCCTCCATACTATCCACAATGCCCCCAACCTTTGTGTCATCAGCAAATTTACTAACCCATCCCTCCACTTCCTCATCCAGGTCATTTATAAAAAAGGGTAGGGGTCCCAGAACAGATCCCTGAGGCACACCACTGGTCACCGGCCTCCATGCAGAATATGACCCGTCTACAACTTCATTCCCTAAAATGTAAAAGATTGAGGGGAGATTTGATAGAGGAGTACAAAATTATGAGATACAGTAAATGCAAGCAGGCTTTTTCCACTGAGTTTGAGTGAGACTACAACTCGAGGTAATGGGTTAAGGGTGAAAGGTGATATGTTAAGGGAAACATAAGGAAGAACTTCTTCACTCAGAAGGTGGTGAGATTGTGGAATGAGCTGCTAGTACAAGTGGTGGTTGCGGGGTCGATTTCAATGTTTAAGAGAAATTTGAACAGGTACATGGATGGGAAGGGTATGGAGGACTATAGTCCTGGTGCATTTCAATGGGACTAGGCAGATTAATAGTTCAGCATCAATTAGCCAGGATACTGTTGTTAGATGTCAGGGAGTGGCAGGGTTTCTTCTTCCAAGAAAGGGCAGAAAAAAAAGCCAAAGTTGCTTGTTCCCAAGAAACCAATTAAGAATGGGGATCCACTTTAGTACAAGTCCAAAACGTTTGGGCTCCCAACTATAGAACATTCTGTAAAGAGAGGGGATTAATTCACATAAATATTAATCTCTCATTTTTAACATTAACTTTGTGCTTTAATGGAGTAAAGGCCAGTGCCTGTACCTCCTCAGAAAGCTAAGAAAATTTGACAGTTCCCAGATGACCTCCACTAATTTTTATAAATGCACTACAGAAAGCATTCTATCCAGATGCATTACAGCTCTGCTGAAGACCACAAGAAACTTCAGAGTTGTGGACACAGCTCAGACTACAATGAAAACCAACCTCCCCTTCATTGATTCTGTATACACTTTCTGCTGCATTAGAAAAGCAACCAACTTATTCAGAGTTCCCTCACCCTAGGCATTCTTTCTCCTCCTCCCTTTCATTGGATAGAAGGTACAAAAGACTGAACACAAGTGCCACTAGGCTCAAAGAAAACGTCTACCCCACTGTTATAAGACTGATGCACCATCAATAAGTCTCGGTTTTGTGAGGCAAGATATAGGCTTTTATTGGCTGGAAGAAAGAACAAGCAGCAATTGACCACCACACTACATCCTGGAGACTGAGGCCGGGGCGGTGTCTCCAATCGCTTTTATACCGGGGTCTGTGGGAGGAGCCACAGGAGCAGTCAGCATGGGGGCCGTGTCCAGACAGGTATATGTAGTTCACCACATTCACCCCCCCCTTTGTTTTAAAAGAGAGTCCCCACGGGGCGAAGTTTCTTACAAGTATATTTACAGGTTAAGTCTATCAGGTGGTCGAATCTGTCGCTGCGATCTACGTAGCACCGGCTGTGATTGCACCGGAGACGGTGGTTGTGCTGGTTCCGGCCTAACTGGAGGTGTCAGCCCACTAGGCGTCAGTGATCGCTCATGCGTGTGCCTGGTATATGCACGTACGAGACGCCCAGTATAGGAGTGTCGTGAGGAGTATGTGTAGGGCTTGGTGTGTGCAGTGTCACCTCGGGTACAGGGTTTATAGTTACCGTGGAGTGTTCGGGGTAGTGGTCTGCTGCTCCTGCGGGCGCCAGGTCACGGACGGAGACCGTGTCCTCCCGCCCATCAGGTAAGACCACGTAGGCATACTGGGGGTTCGCATATAGAAGATGAACCCTCTCGACCAGTGGGGAGTATTTATTGCTCCTCACATGTTTCCGGAGCTGCACTGGCCCTGGGGACGTCAGCCAAGCCGGTAGGGTGGTCCCAGTGGCAGACTTCCTGGGAAAAGAAAATAGGCGCTCATGAGGGGTGGCATTGGTGGACATACATAACAGGGAGCGGATAGAGTGGAGTGCCTCGGGGAGGACCTCTTGACATTGAGAGACCGGAAACCATTTTGACTTAAGGGCTAAAAGTGTGGCCTTCCACACTGTGGCATTCTCCCTCTCCATCTGTCCATTTCCCCGGGGATTATAACTCGTGGTCTGACTAGTAGAAATTCCCCTAGCCAGCAGGTACTGATGCAGCTCGTCACTCATAAAGGAGGACCCTCTATCACTGTGGATATAGCAGGGATATCCGAACAGAGTGAAGAGCTGGCACAGGGCTTTTATGACGGACGTGGCAGTGGTGTCAGGGCAGGGGATGGCAAAGGGGAACCGCGAGTACTCGTCGATAATGTTGAGGAAGTAGACATTGCAGTCAGTGGAGGGAAGGGGGCCCTTAAAGTCAACACTCAGTTGCTCAAAGGGGCGGGTGGCCTTGATAAGTTGCGCCTTTTCAGGACGGTAGAAGTGCGGTTTGCACTCAGCGCAGACTTGGCAGTCCCTGGTCATCGTCCTGATGTCCTCAAGGGAGTAAGGCAGGTTCCGGGCTTTCACGAAATGGTAAAATCAGGTGACTCCCGGGTGGCAAAGATCTGCATGGAGGGCGTATAGCTGGTCGAGCTGTGTGCTGGCGCACCCTCCCCGTGATAGGGCATCAGGGGGCTCATTGAGCCTTCCAGGCCAGTACAGGATATCATTGTTGTAGGTGGAGAGTTCTATTCTCCACCGCAAAATTTTATCATTTTTGATTTTGCCCCGCTGTTGGTTGCTAAACATGAACGCAACTGAGCGCTGGTCAGTCAGCAAGGTGAACCTTTTGCCGGCGAGATAGTGCCTCCAGTGCCTAATAGCTTCCACTATGGCCTGGGCTTCTTTCTCCACCGCAGAGTGCCGAGTCAGTCAGCAAGGTGAACCTTTTGCCGGCGAGATAGTGCCTCCAGTGCCTAATAGCTTCCACTATGGCCTGGGCTTCTTTCTCCACCGCAGAGTGCCGAATTTCAGGGCCTTGAAGGGTACGAGAAAAGAATGCTTCTGGCCTGCCTGCCTGATTGAGGGTAGCGGCAAGCGCGAAATCGGAGGCGTCACACTCTACTTGGAAGGGAATGGTCTCGTCCACCGCATGCATCATTGCTTTGGCAATGTCCCCTCTAATGCGGCTGAAGGCCACGCGGGCCTCGGCAGAGAGGGGAAATGTGGTAGACACGAACCAAGGGGCGGGCCTTGTCTGCGTAATGGGGGACCCATTGGGCATAATAGGAAAAGAAGCCCAGGCACCGTTTGAGAGCTCTGAGGGTGTTGGGAACAGGGAGTTCCAACAGGGGGCACATACGGTCGGGATCCGGGCCAATGACCCCGTTCTCCACGACATACCCAAGGATAGCGAGTCGGGTGGTTCCAAACACACACTTGTCCCTGTTATAAGTAAGGTTCAGGGCTTTGACCACTTGGAAAAATCGTTGGAGGTTGGTGTTGTGATCCGGCCAGTCGTGACTGCAGATGGTGATGTTATCCAGATAGGGAAATGTGGCCTTCAGTTGGCACTGGTCCACCATCCGGTCCATTTCCCTCTGGAAGACAGAGACACTATTTGTGACACCGAAGGAAGTGATAGAGCCTGCCGCCCGCCTCGAAGGCGGTGTAGGGGCGGTCCTCTGGGCGGATGGGGAGCTGGTGATAAGCGGATTTCAGATCTATTGTCGAGAACACCTTGTACTGAGCTATCTGGTTGACCATATCCGCGATGCAGGGTAGGGGGTACGCGTCAAGCTGCGTGAACCTATTGATGGTCTGGCTATAGTCCACGACCATCCTATTTTTCTGCCCGGTCCGAACAACAACCACCTGGGCCCTCCAAGGACTTGTGCTTGGCTCAATGATCCCCTCCCTGAGCAGCCGCTGCACCTCCGACTAAATGAAGGCCCTGTCCCCCGCGCTGTACCTCCTGCTGTTAGTTGCCACAGGTTTACAGTCGGGGGTCAGGTTGGCGAACAGCGGTGGGGGAGGGATCTTGAGGGTGGAGAGGCTGCAAGTGGTGTCAGTAGCGCAGCTGTCGGCATGGTGCTGGGTGGGATGTGTGGGTCGGTGTGTGTGTGTGGTCAGTAGCGGGGTATAAGACGAAGTCCCACAAAACTGAGGATTCCTGACAGTGAGTGGAGGGAGGGGCCCGTCATATGCCATAGTCACACTTTCGAGGTGGCTCTGGAAGTCCAGCCCCAATAGCACAGGCGCGCACAGTTGAGGCATGACCAGTAGCGCAAAGTCCCAATATTCTGTGCCCTGCACCACCAATGTCGCTACACAGCCCACCCGGATGTCTGTGGAATACGACCCAGAAGCCATGGTGACCCTCTGGCTTACCGGCCGTGTCACGAGTCCGTAGCGTTGCACCGTGTCCGGGTTAATAAAACTTTCAGTGCTGCCCGTGTCAAACAGGCAGCTAGTCCTGTGCCCCTCCACCAGGATGTCCATCATTGACCTTGCAAGCTGGTGTGGGGCGCTTTGGTTGAGGGTTACGGAGGCCAGAGTTGAACCACCGTCTTGGTGCCCGGTAAGCACCCATGGATCGGGGGCGGGGCGAGGTGGTGCAGACAAAGATGGCCACCCCCATGTCTTGCACGAGGCGGGCAGGCAAGATGGCGGCCCCCATGCCTCACACACAGCGCTACCCGACCCCGCTCGTGGTTTAGACTTACAGACCTTGGCGAAGTGGCCCTTCTTCCCGCAGCTGGAGCAGGTAGCTTCTCGGGCTGGGCAGCGTTTTTGGGGTGCTTTTCGAGTCCGCAGAAGTAACACCGCGCGGACTTGCGACTGGCAGCAGCTGTGGTCGGTTTTGGGGAGTTTGTGGACTTGTGACTGGCAGCGGCGGTGGTGAATTCGCTCGCGGGCGGCGGCGGGGTCTGCGGTGTCCACGGAACCGGCGGGGGATCGCGCGGCTGGACAGCGTCAGTGTTGTGCAGAGCAGCCTCCAGCGTGTCGGCCGTCTCAATCGCCGAGCGTAAGGTAAGATCGGCATTTTCCAGCAGCCGCTGGCGCACGTACACTGACCTGATCCCCGTAACGAAGGCGTCTCGTACCAGCAGCTCCGCATGTTGTTCCGCCGTCAGTCCTTTGCAGTCGCAAGTTTGCACGAGTGTCTGTAGGGCTCGGAGAAACTCGGTGCTCGACTTGCCGGGTCGCTGCCGCCGCGTCGCTAAGCGTTGTCTTGCGTAGACGGTGTTCACCAGCCGCAGGTATTGTCTTTTAAGGGTGTCCAGTGCCCCTTGGTAGGTCGGCAGGTCCCTGATAAGGGAGAATACTTTCAGACTTACTCTGGATAGTAGTATTTTGTACATTGTGGCAGGCTCAGTCACTGGAATCGCTTCCAAGTATGATTAGAAGCATGCAAGCCAGAGTTCAAAGGCAAGAGCTGCTTCTGGGGCTTGGGGGTCCAAGTCTAATTTTTCTGGACGTAAAATACTTTCCATGTTGTAAAACTTCCAGCCAATAAAATTGATGCACCATCAATAAGTCTCGGAGACTTATAGGCTTTTATTGGCTGAAGAAAGAACAAGCAGCAATTGACCACCACACTACATCCTGGAGACTGAGGCCCGGGCGGTGTCTCCAATCGCCTTTATACCGGGGTCCGTGGGAGGAGCCACAGTCAGTGGGAGGAGCCACAGGAGCAGTCAGCGGGGGGGGTGTGTCCAGACAGGTATATGTAGTTCACCACAAAGATTCAGGAATGGACCTCTTGTATGACAAACATGGACTTCTGACCTCACAGTTTACCTCGTTGTGACACTTACAGCTTATTGTCTATCTGCACTGCACTTTTCTGTAACTGTAACAATATATTCTGCATTCTGTTATTGCTTTTCTCTTTCTACCCCTTGATGAACTTATGTTTTGAAATTATCTGTATGGCTAGTATTGTGAAATAAAATACATTCCCATCTTAGTTCCAGGGTCAGGCAGATCCGGTAAGCAGGGAACAGCTCATTAGTTCTGAAAGCCTCCTTTGCTCGCTGCACCACTGGAGCATGTTTTAATTTCTAACATCAACCTTTCCATGACCTTTTAAAGTTGCCAATTAAAAGCAAATTTAGGGGCAGTTCTTCCACTGTGCTGTTTGAACCGTTTACACATGTAAATTTATTTTAATTGACTATGAGTCAAATCATAACTTGCAATTTTATCTCAGTAACTGAAAGATAAAAATGAGTTGATCCAATTAATGATAAACAATATTTTAGTTTGGAATTAACTCTTCCATTGCAATAATGCAGGCATGCCTTAATGGCAACATAATAATCCCTTCATTGATGTTCCCATCAGCTAATTAGTTTATGAAATTTCTTGAACCATCCAGAGCTGTTATATTTAACAGCTCCTAATATATACTCAGTGGCCACTTTATTAGGTACAGGAGTGAAACCTGCTGTGGTCTTCTGCTGCTGCACCCATCCAGTTCAAAGTTCAACGTGACGTGATGTGCATTCAGAGATGTTCTTCTGCACACCACTATTGTAACACATGGTTATTTGAGTTGCTGTTGCCGTCCAGTCAGTTTGAAATGATGAAATGCTTTGAGAGGTTGGTCATGACTAGACTGAACTCCCGCCTCAGCAAGGACCTGGGCCCACTGCAATTTTCCTATCTCCACAATAGGTCAACGGCAGATGCAATCTCAATGGCTCTTCACACGGCTCTAGACCAGCTGGACAATACAAGCACCTATATCAGGAAGTAAGAAGAGGAAGAGGAGGAGGAAGAGGAAGAAGTACTGGCACTTTTAAGGAATATAAAAGTGGATAAATCTCTGAATCCTGACAGGATATTCCCTAGGACCTTGAGGGAGGTTAGTGTAGAAATAGCAGGGGCTCTGACAGAAATATGTCAAATGTCATTAGAAACAGGGATGGTGCTGGAGGATTGGCATATTGCTCATGTGGTTCCATTGTTTAAAAAGGGCTCTAAGAGTAAACCTAGCAATTATAGGCCTGTCAGTTTGATGTCATTGGTGGGTAAATTAATGGAAAGTATTCTTAGAGATGGTATATATAATTATCTGGATAGACAGGGTCTGATTAGGAACAGTCATCATGGATTAATGCATGGAAGGTCATGTTTGACAAATCTTATTGAATTTTTTGAAGAGGTTACGAGGAAAGTTGACAAGGGTAAAGCAGTGGATGTTGTCTATATGGACTTCAGTAAGGCCGTTGACAAGGTTCCGCACAGAAGGTTAGTTAGAAAGGTTCAATCGTTCAGTATATTGAAGTAGTAAAATGGATTCAACAGTGGCTGGATGGGAGATGCCAGAGAGTAGTGGTGGATAACTGTTTGTCAGGTTGGAGGCCAGTGACTAGTGGTGTGCCTCAGGGATCTGTACTGGGTCCAATGTTGTTTGTCATATACATTAATGATCTGGATGATGGGGTGGTAAATTGGATTAGTAAGTATGCAGATGATACTAAGGTAGGTGGCGTTGTGGATAATGAAGTAGGTTTTCAAAGTTTGCAAAGAGATTTAGGCCAGTTAGAAGAGTGGGCTGAGCAATGGCAGATGGAGTTTAATGCTGATAAGTGTGAGGTGCTACATTATGGTAGGAATAATCCAAACAGGACATACATGGTAAATGGTAGGGCATTGAAGAATGCAGTGGAACAGAGTGATCTAGGAATAATGGTGCATAGTTCCCTGAAGGTGGAATCTCATGTGGATAGGGTGGTGAAGAAAGCTTTTGGTATGTTGGCCTTTATAAATCAAAGCATTGAGTATATGAGTTGGGATGTAATGTTAAAATTGTACAAGGCATTTAAAAGGCCGAATTTGGAGTATTGTGTACAGTTCTGGTCACCAAATTATAGGAAAGATGTCAACAAAATAGAGAGAGTACAGAGAAGATTTACTAGAATGTTACCTGGATTTCAGCACCTAAGTTACAGGGAAAGATTGAACAAATTAGGTCTTTATTCTTTGGAGCATAGAAGGTTGAGGGGGGACTTGATAGAGGTATTTAAAATTATGAGGGGGATAGATAGAGTTGACGTTGATAGGCTTTTTCCATTGAGTAGGGGAGATTCAAACAAGAGGACATGAGTTGAGAGTTATGGGGCAAAAGTTTAAGGGTAACACGAGGGGGTATTTCTTTACTCAGAGAGTGGTAGCTGTGTAGAACGAGTTTCCAGTAGAAGTGGTAGAGGCAGGTTCGGTATTGTCATTTAAAGCAAAATTGGATAGGAAAGGAATGTCGGGTTATGGGCTGGGTGCGGGTCAGTGGGATTAGGTGAGAGTAAGCGTTCGGCACTGACTAGAAGAGCTGAGATAGCCTGTTTCCATGTTGTAATTGTTACATGGTTATATGCTTATATGCTATTCATCGACTATAGCTCAGCATTTAACACCATCATTCCCACAATCCCACAATTGTGGGCTGAAGGGCCTGTATTGTGCTGTAGGTTTTTTTTCTACAATCCTGATTCATAAGTTACAGAACCCTGGGCCACTGTACCTCCCTCTGAAATTGCATCCTCGACTTCCTAGCCAGAAAATTATGTGGATGGGTGATATTATCTCCTCCTCGCTGATGATCGACACTGGTGCACATCAGGGGTGTGAGCTTAGCCCACTGCTCTATTCTCTCTATACCCATGACCGTGTGGCTAAGCTTAACTCAAATACCATCCATAAATTTGCTGATGATCCAACCATTGTTGGTAGAATCTCAGCTGAAGATGAGAGGGCGTACAGGAGTGAGCTGTACCAACTGGTGGAGTGGTGTCACAGCAACAACCTTGCACTCAATGTCAGTAAGACGAAAGACCTAATTGTGGTCTTCTGAAAGGGTAAGATGAAGGAACACATACCAATCCTCTCAAAAGGATCAGAAGTGGTGAGAGTGAGCAGTTTCATGTTCCTAGTGTCAAGATCTCTGAGGAACTAACCTCCTCCCAACGTATCGATGCAGCTATAAAGAAGGCAAGACAGTGACTATACTTCATTGCGAGTTTGAAGAGATTTTGTATGTCAAGAAAAACACTCAAAAACTTCTATAGATGTACTGTGGAGAGCATTCTAACAGGCTGCATCACTGTTTGGTATGGGGTGGGAGAGTGGTGCTACTGCACAGGACCGAAGAAAGCTGCAGAGGGTCATAAATTTAGTCGACTCCATCTTGGGTACTAGCCTACTAAGTACCCAGGACATCTTCAAGGAGCGGTGTCTCAGAAAGGCAGCGTCCATTATTAAGGACCCCCAGCACCCAGAGCATGCCCTTTTCTCACTGTTACCATCAGGAAGGAGGTACAGAAGCCCGAAGGCACACACTCAGTGATTCAGGAACAGCTTCTTCCCCTCTGCCATCTTATTAAATGGACATTGAATCCATGAACACTACCTCACTTTTTAATGCATATTATTTCTAGTTTTCTGCATGATTTTTTATTCTATTCAATATACATATACTGTAACTGATTTACTTATTTATTTACTTTTACTTTTTCTTTTTCTATATTATGTATTTCCTTGAACTGGTGCTGCTAAATTAACAAATTTTACGACACTTGCCAGTGATAATAAACCTGCTTCTGATTCTGAACCAGTCTAACCATTCTCCTCTGCGCTCTGTCACAAGCAAGGCATTTTTGCCCTCAGAACTGCCATTCACTGGATTTTCTTTTTGACTTTTGCACCATTCTCTGTAAACTCTAGAGACTGTTGTGTGTGAAAATCCCAGGAGATCAGCATTTTCTGAGATATCAGACTACACCAACAATCATTCGACACTTGTTCACTTAGAGATGCGATGTAATGCTGTAGCTCTATAAAATTCTAGTTAGGCCACACTTGGAGCACTGTGTCCAGTTCTGGTCACCTCAGTATAGGAAGGATGTGGAAGCATTGGAAAGGGTACAGAGGAGATTTACCAGGATGCTGCCTGGTTTAGAGAGTATGGATTATGATCAGAGATTAAGGGAGCTAGGGCTTTACTCTTTGGAGAGAAGGAGGATGAGAGGACACATGATAGAGGTGTACAAGATATTAAGAGGAATAGACAGAGTGGACAGCCAGCACCTCTTCCCCAGGGTACCACTGCTCAGTACAAGAGGACATGGCTTTAAGGTAAGGGGAGGGAAGTTCAAGGGGGATATTAGAGGAAGGTTTTTCACTCAGAGAGTGGTTGGTGCGTGGAATGCACTGCCTGAGTCAGTGGTGGAGGCAGATACACTAGTGAAGTTTAAGAGATTACTAGACAGGTATATGGAGGAATTTAAGGTGGGGGGTTATATGGGAGGCAGGGTTTGAGGGTTGGCACAACATTGTGGGCCGAAGGGCCTGTAATGTGCTGTACTGTTCTATGTAGATCACATTTCTTCCCGATTCTGATGTTTGGTCTCAACAACCTAGCCTCTTGACCATGTCTGCATGCTCTTACACAATGAGTTGCTGCCTCATGATTGACTAAGGTAAGTGGTAGGTCACTGAGGAGTGCAGTAGAACAGAGGGATCTAGGAATACAGATACAAAATTCCCTAAAATTGGCGTCACAGGTAGATAGGGTAGTAAAGAGAGCTTTTGGTACATTGGCCTTTATAAATCAAAGTATTGAGTAAAATAAGAGTTGGAACGTCATGGTGAGGTTGTATAAGGCATTGGTGAGGCCGAATTTGGAGTATTGTGTGCAGTTTTGGTCTCCGAATTACAGGAAGGATATTAATAAGGTTGAAAGAGTGCAGAGAAGGTTTACAAGGATGTTGCCGGGACTTGAGAAACTGAGTTACAGAGAAAGGTTGAATAGGTTAGGACTTTATTCCTTGTAGCGTAGAAGAATGAGGGGTGATTTGATAGAGGTATATAAAATTTTGATGGGTATAGATAGTGTGAATGCAAGCTGGCTTTTTCCACTGAGGCTAGGGGAGAAAAAAACCCAGAGGACATGGGTTAAGGGTGAAGAGGGAAAAGTTTAAAGGGAACAATAGAGGGGGCTTCTTCACACAGAGAGTGGTGAGAGTGTGGAATGAACTGCCAGATGAAGTGGTAAATGCGGGCTCACTTTTAACATTTAAGAAAAACTTGAACAGGTACATGGATGAGAGGGGTTTGGAGGGATATGGTCCAGGTGCAGGTCAGTGGGACTAGGCAGAAAAATGGTTCAGCACAGCCAAGAAGGGCCAAAAGGCCTGTTTCTGTGCTGTAATGTTCTATGGCTGATTACATATTTGCATTATCAAACAGGTATACAGGTGTTCCTAAAAAAGTGGCCACTGAGTGTATTTATCTTCTACAACCAATTCGTTGCAATAGTGACCTGTTGTTTGCTTGCCACTGGCTCCTCCTGGGTTCTTACTAGAGGATGAAATAAAATGCAGAAGCAAAATTAAGCCATGTGGTCCATCAAGTCCAATCTACCATTTGATCATGGCTAATTTATTTTCCTCATCTTCTGTCTTCTCCCAGTAACATTTGATACCCTTACTAATCAAGAACCTATCATCCTCCACTTTAAATATACATAATTATGGCAATATTTCCCATTTGGTCAAATTCATGGGAAACTTGTTTGCTATTGATGGAACCTTAGAGAGATGTAGCATAAAACAAGCCCTTAGTCCTATCAAATAGTTTTTTTTAATTCTCCTGAAATTCTCATCAATTTCCTCCCAACCCACCACCCCAACCCCTCTCTTTACCCGGCCCCCGCCGAGTCTAGCACTTGCTTAACCGTACGGGCAATTTACAATGCCAGTTTACTTTTCAGCCGTTGCATATTTGGGATGTGGAAGGAAAGGGGAGTACACAGAGGAAACCCACTGGTTGCAGGAAAAACTTGCAAACTCTGCACAGATTGCACCCGAGGACAGGGCTGAATCTGGGTCTCTGGCGCTGTGAGAAGGTAGCTAAGAATCATAATCACGATTGTTAGCACAAACTTACATAATGTGGTATTTGTTGTGTTGCTTTGCAATACATTGCAAAAGCATAAACTTACTATAAATTGCATCAATAAATAGAGTGCAAAAACATGAATAGCAAGGACTATCATGGACTATTCAGAAAGCTGATGATGGAAGGGAAATGGCTGCTTGGGTCCTAGTGCCCTTCCCTTGGACAACACCGGTGGCGTGGAGTGGGGAAGGCTTGCAGCTTGGGTAACGGCCGGTCTCCCATACAACCCTGCCCAGGCCTGCGCCCTAGAAACCTTACAAGGTGCAAATCCATGGTCTCACAAGACTAACAGATGCCTATTCTATTCTATTCTATTCATTGATTGTGGAACTTCTGGCTCCTGTACCTCCTCCCCAGTGGTGGTAATGAGAAGAGGGCACACCCCAAATAGTGAGGGTCCTTATTGATGGATGCTACCTTCTTGTGGCAACAGCTCCTGAAGATGTCCTCAGTTGCAGGGAGTGTAGTGCCCATGAGCTGGCCAAGTCTACAACTCCCTGTAGACTCCCTCGGATCACAGCCTCTTGTGATCCGATACGTTGGAGCCTCCAAACCAGGCAGTGATGCAACCAGTCAGATTTCTCTCCAATACATATTGTAATTGTGATTGACTACTCCACAGCAAAGTCTCTTTGAGTGGTACTTATCATGAAGAAGTTTAAATCTTTTCTTTGACTGGAGTTCGTGGACTGGAACTCACTCACTACTCCCTCTCTGTAATATCTGCTGCCCTCTGGCTCTTTGAACATGTGCTCACCCAGACTCACTACCACAGCCAGCAAGCCTCTTTCCCTTACCCCCACTTTTTTATTCTGGCATATTTCCCCTTCCTTCTCTGTCCTGAAGAAGGGTCTCGGCCCAAAATGTAGGCTGTTTATTCTTTCCATAGATGCTGCCTGACCTGCTGAGTTCCTCCAGCATTTTGTGTGTGTTGCTTTAGAATGCGAAAGAAATGTCATCAAAGTGACTGACAGGGTGATTGAGTATGTCAAAAACTGCTGATCTCTGGGGATTTTTATGCACAACAGTCTCTAGAGTTTACAAAGAATGGTCTGAATAACAAAAAATATACAGTGAGTAGCAGTTCTGTGGGCAAAATCACCTTGTTAATGAGAGAGGTCAGAGGAAAATGACCAGACTGATTCAAACTGACAGGAAGCTGACAGTAACTCAAATAATAACATGCTACAACAGTGGTGTGCAGGAAAGCATCTCTGAATGTACTATATGTCAAAACTTAAAGTGGATGCACTACAGCAGCAGAAGACCACAAGCATGCACTTAATCACTTTACTAAGGTACCTCATTTTATTGAGGTACCTAATAAAATGGCAATTGGATGTATATTAGAAGGCATCATTCTAAAATGGCTGCAAGAACAGAGAGATTTGGGGGTATGATGGCACTGCTGGCTCTGGCGAGTCGATTGTCAACGTTTCTTACTATAGTAGTGTCGTTGGAGATGACGCTGTCCAGATAGGTGAACTGTGGTGAGAGGATAGTCGTCAATGGTGATCTGAGGTGGATTGTAAATGCCACAAGGGGGCTCCTGATGGACAATCATTGTTTTCTTCAGACTGACCATTAACCCGAAAGCCCTTGCAGCCTTGGCAAACTGAGTGACTGCAGCCTGTAGCATGTCCTCTATGAGAAGAGCACAGTCATTCGCCTATAGCAGCTCGAGAATAGGCTCTTACATGGTTTTTGTTTGGGCGAGAAGGCAGCTGAGGTTGAAGATATTTCTGTCAGTGTAGAGCTGAATGTAGATTTTCTCCAAGGTGGTCTCTTTTGTTTCCCATAGCATTATGCTGAAAAAGATGGCAAAGAGCGTCAGTGCCAAAACACAGCCTTGTTTTACGCTGGTACTGATGGGAAATAGGTCAGACATGTCACTGTTGTCTTCATCCTAACCGCTTTGGCTTTCATGGAGCTGCTGCAGGATGGTGAGGAATTTTGGGGGACAGCCGAACTTCGACAAAATCTTCCAGAGACCAGTCTGACTGACTGTATCAAAGGCTTGGTCAAATCAATGGGACTGGTACAGTCCCATGTTCTGTTTGTGACAATTCTGTATCTGACGCAGTATAAAGATCATGTCAGATGTGCCTCTGCACTGACTCTCTGTGAGGTTCCCTTCGGCAATAGTAGGGATGATTCTGTCCAAGAGTTCTGGCTAGGATCTTTCCAGCAGTGGACAGCAGGGTAATGCTTCTGTAGTTTGAGCAATCCATTTCTCCCCTTTGTTCTTGTACAGGGAGACAGTTATAGCACCACTTGGGTCATTTGGGACTGAGCCTTTTTCCCAAAAGAGTGTGAACAGGTTTTTGAGTTCACTCAGGAGAATGTCTCTCCTCATTTTGTACACTTTCATTGGGATCCCATCAACGCTTTGGACCTGGTGTAGAAGAGATTTCCCAAAATTAGTCCAGGTATAGCTGAAGAGGTTACTCCTTAGAACAGAAAGTGTTGGAAGGAGATCTGATAAAGATATTTAAAATCATGAGAGTATAGATGGAGAAGCCATTGCCAGAGAAGCCAAAAAAACTAGTGGGCAATCAATGAAAGTGACTGACCAATGAATCAGAAGGGTCATGATGTAAAAGTATTTTTCACAATGAGGGGCAAGGTATAGGCTATGAGGCATGGTGATGGGGCCCATGGATAACTGTGGTATTTAAGAGAGAAGTAGAGATGAGTCAGTAAAAAAGAATGTGCAGTGATGATGTGAGAGGACAAAATAATGCACCTTCTGGAGGAGCTGGGTTCCCTTCTGCAGCTATTCCAAATGTTTCTAAATATGTATTGACCAATATAGAAAAACGTCCATTATGTATTGGAGAGAAATCTGACTGGCTGCATCACTGCCTGGTTTGGAGGCTCCAAAGCATAGGATTGCAAGAGGCTACAGGGAGTTGTTGACTCAGCCAGCTCATGGGCAATACACTCTCTGCAACTGAGGACATCTTCAAGAGCTGGTGCCACAAGAAGGTGACATCCATCACTAGGGACCCTCACCATTCAGGGCGTGCAGACTTTCTCATGTTTGTGATTTACTGCTCCACTGTGAAGTCTCTTTGAGGGATGCCTACCCTGAAGAAGTTTGAACTTTCTCTGGATTTGTATTTCCAATATCTGAAGACTTTCTCGTGTTTTTAATCTTTCCCATTCTGAAGTGTGATCTGAACAACAACTGAATCTCTTAACCATGACAACATGGTTTTATGCACTGAGTTGCTGCCATGAGATTGGCTGATTAAATACATATATTACATACAGAGAAGGAGCACAAACATTCCTAATGAAGTGGCCAGTGAGTGTATATTGATTCTTCTACTTCTTATCAAAACATATACTTCACATTGTGTTCATATTTTCAGTATTAAATTTCATCTCTCTCCTTTTGGCTCATTCCTCCAGCCTATTTATAACTACATATACCCTATCTCTAGCATGTCCCAGCTCTACTAGATCAGCACTCCAATCAACCTAGTTTCTGCAAACTTGTAAAGTTTTCTTCCCCCCTAAAGATCTTGAAGGTCACAATGGAAGCTGCTTCCAGCATATCTGCAGGCAGTGAGTTCCAGATTCTAACCACACCCTCCATAGAAAAATACTCATTATGTCACTTATTGTTCTCTTCCCCTTTGACCCCTCTAGCACATAAACACTAACTGCACAGTAAATAAGCTGCTGTTGCAAACACACCAGGACAAGCTTCATATTAACATAATCATGTTTCTTCAGAGATTGAAGACCTTTTGAACTTGTGAAGAGCAAGAGGATAAGACATGAAAGAATAGGATCTATCAAGTGTGACAGTGGGAAAGTGTGTATGGAACCGGAGGAAATAGCAGAGGTACTTATTGAATACTTTACTTCAGTATTCACTATGAAAAAGGATCTTAGTGATTGTAGTGATGACTTGCAGCAGACTGAAAAGCTTGAGCATGTAGATACTAAGAAAGAGGATGTGCTCGAAAGCATCAAATTGGATAAGTCGCCGGGACCAGATGAAATGTACCCCAGGCTACTGTGGGAGGCGAGGAAGGAGATTGCTGAGCCTCTGGTGATGATCTTTGTATCATCAATGGGGATGGGAGAGGTTCCAGAGGATTGGAGGGTTGCAGATGTTGTTCCTTTATTCAAGAAAGGGAGTAGAGATATCCCAGGAAATTATAGTCCAGTGAATCTTACCTCAGTAGTTGGTAAATTGATGGAGAAGATCCGCCTCACTACAGGAAGGATGTGGAAGCCATAGAAAGGGTGCAGAGGAGATTTACAAGGATGTTGCCTGGATTGGGGAGCATGACTTATGAGAATAGGTTGAGTGAACTCGGCCTTTTCTCCTTGGAACGAAGGAGGATAAGAGGTGACCTCTGATAGAGGTGTACAAGATGATGAGAGACATTGATCATGTGGATAGTCAGAGGCTTTTTCCCAGGGCTGAAATGGTTGCCACAAGAGGGCACAGGTTTAAGGTGCTGGGGAGTAGGTACCGAGGAGATGTCAGGGGTAAGTTTTTCACTCAGAGAGTAGTGAGTGCGTAGAATGGGCTGTCGGCAATGGTGGTGGAGGCAGATACGATAGGGTCTTTTAAGAGGCTTTTAGATAGGTGCATGGAGCTTAGAAAAATAGAGGGCTATGGGTAAGTCTAGTAATTTCTAAGGTAGGGACATGTTCGGCACAACTTTGTGGGCCGAAGGGCCTGTATTGTGCTGCAGGTTTTCTATGTTTCTATGTTAACTTTGCAGTTGCTATCAGAAGGAGCTGAGGGAGGATGCAACAAGATAGTTAGTGTCAAACCACAGACATTCATGAACAAACTAAGTTCAAAAAAATTTAGAGTATTTTTTAAAATTTCCCCCAATGTCAAGACAGAAGCACAAGTGGCTGCATAGTGGCTCAACTCCCACTGAAGCTATCTTATGGTTCCAGAGTACCAGGCTCATTCTTAACCCCAGATGCTGCCTTTGTAGAGTTTGCGCATTCTCTCTGTGACTTCCTAGATTTTGGTATTGGTATTAGTTTATTAATATCACGTGTACCAAGATATAGTTCAATGCTTGTCATATATACTGTTTATACACAAATCACAAATTGGTGAGTTCAGGGTTTGAGGTCTGGAGCTAAGTGTCCCATCACTGGCGAATCCTGGGGTTGATCTTTAACCTCTTGCTTCAGCAGTCTGAGGTACTCACCTGCTTCAAGTGGGCTTCCATTAGACTGGTGTCCAAGAAGGGTGTGGTGATCTGCCTCAATGACTATCATCCATTAGCACTTACATCCACAGTGATGAAGTGTTTTGCAAGTTTGGTGATGAAACAAATCAACTTCTACCTTGGATCCAGTCCAGTTTGCCTACTGGAGCAACAGGTTCACAGCAGATGCCATCTCATTGGTTCTTTGCTCAACCCTAGAATATCTGGACAACAAAGATCAACTAAATATCAGGATGCTCTTTATCAACTACAGCTCAGCATTCAATGCCATCATCCCCTCAACAATAACCTCTAAGCTTCAAGACCTTGGCCTCAAAACCTGCTTATTTAATTAGATCCTCAATTTTCTCATTTGCAGACCCCAGTAAGTTTCGGTTGGCAACAATTCCTCCACAACCTCCATCGGCATAGGTACACGACAAGGCTGTGTGCTTAGCCTCCAGCATCTTGCTTTATACTTATGACTGTGTGGGTAAGCACAGCTCCAATGCCATATTCAAGCTTTCTGCTAACACCACTGTCATAGGCCGAATCAAAGGTGGTGACAGATCAGCACATAGGAGGGAGATTGAAAATCTGACTGACTGGTGCCATTGCAATAGCCTCTTACTCAATGTCAGCAAGACCAAGGAGCTGATTATTGACTTGTGCAAGTCAGCATGACATAGAAACATAGAAAGCCTACAGCACAATGCAGGCCCTTTGGCCCACAAAGTTGTGCCAAACATGTTCATACCTTAGAAATTACTAGGCTTACCCATAGCCCTCTATTTTTCTAAGCTTCATGTACGTATCCAAAAGTCTTTTAAAAGACCCTATCGTATCCAAGGCACCCCGTTGCTGGCAGCCTGACATCGAATACTTTGACAAACTTCTACAGATGTGTAATGGAGAGTATATTGACTGGCTGCTTCAAAGTCTGGTATGGAAACACCAATGCCCTTGAATGAAAAATCCTACAAAAAGTAGTGGATACAGCCCAGTCCATCATGGGTAAATCCCTCCCAACCATTGAGTACATCTACATGAAATGCTGCCTTAGGAAAGCTGCATCAATCATCAGGGACGACACCCCCCCCCCCCAACCAGGTCATGATCTCTTCTCGCTTCCTCCATAAGGAGTTGTACCCACAACCAATGGACTCACTTTCAAGGACTTCATCTCATGCTCTTGATATTTATTGATATTTAGTGCTTTAAGATCAAAGTACAAATGTCAATTAGAGTTCCAGTGGCTGAAGCCCTGGGCCTGCAAATCTCTGAGTCCACTGGGGAAGTCAGAGGCCTAATGTCTACGAGTCCAATGGAGGCTGGAGGCCCAGAGGCAGCCTGTCTTAGTGTTGTTTTGTATGTACAGTATGTGTGAGTTGATAGGTGGGTGTGTTGGTGGGAGGAGGGAAAGGGCTGTTTTCCTGTGGTTGTTGGTGTTATTTTTGTCATTCTGCTGAACAACATGAGCATGCTATGTTGGTACCAGAATGTGTGACAAAATTTGAGGGCTACCCCCAGCACATCCTTAGCTTGTGTTAGTTGTTCACACAAAAAACACATTTCACTTTGTTTCAGTCTATATGTGATAAATAAATGAATCTGAACCTGAATCTAAAATCATTTCACAGTGCATTGAGAACAAGATAAAACAATAACAGAATGCAGAATGAAGTGTAAAAACTACAGAGAAAATGCAGTACAGGTAAATGATAAAGTAATCCTTTTCTTCCCACATCCCAAAGATGTAATCCCAAAGGTGGGTTAATTGGTGACTGTAAATACCTCTATTGTGTAGTTAGTGGTAGATTCTTGGAGGAGTTGATGGGATGTGGGGAGAATAAAATGGGATTAGTGTAGGATTGATGTATAAGTATTTAGTATTGAGGGTCAGTGTAAACTCAATGGGCTGAAGAGCCTGTTTCAGTGTTATATGCCTCTATGGTTAAGCATCACCTGCAACTGACACTATACCAGCTCCTGGGAGTGGATAAGTGCACTGTGAACCATTTTTTATTTCTGTCTTTTCTTGTATTTTGCTGAGCAAAGCACATTCTCAGCCTGTATTCAAAGCACATCTCCAGGAGGAGGAAGAAGAAGAAAGCCCTTAGCTCCAAGTGGAGTCATCATTTTTTTAGCAGGCTTTCTTGTTTTTATGAGGCCAAGTTGCTAGCTCAATGCTTAACTCAGCACAGATGGAAAGTGTACAAGGGAGCCGACTGGATTCGAACTTGGGAGCCTTCGTTCCGAAGTCCGGTGCTGATGCCACTACGCCACTAGCAGGAACCTGCACTCTAATCCGTTCTTCCCCTCACCTGCTTTGGAATGAAATTTTAATCATGACAAAAGACTTGATGGATTTCAGTAAGTGAAAACACCCTGCATTTCCATCTCCATCAAGGGAATGGATGTGGAAGTCACCCGATACGACAAATACTAGGGAACTCATCTGGACAATAAATTGGACTGAACTGCTGCTTGCTTCAAAAAGGCAATAGTTATACCAGTGCCTAAGAAGAAGAATGTGAGCTGCCTTAATGACTATCGCCCGGTAGTACTCACATCTACAGTGATGAAATGCTTTGAGAGGTTGATTGTGACTAGGCTGAACTCTTGTCTCAACAAGGACCTGGACCCATTGCAATTTGCCTATCGCCACAATAGGTCAATGGCAGAAGCAATCTCAATGGCTCTCCATAGGGCTTTAGACCACCTGGGCAACACAAACACCTATATCAGGATGTTGTTCATCAACTATAGCTCAGCATTTAATACTATCATTCCCACGATCTTGATTGATGATCGTCATTGTTTCTTTAGCGGTTTGATTGAGGCACGACTACGCAGGTGTGTGGACATCAGTGAGTTAGACTGGCAGGAAGAGTTTAAAAGATCAATTTTTGTTCAGCAGTTTGATCGAGGCACGACTGCATAAGCACGTGGACATCAGCGAGTTGAACCGGCAGAAAGAATTTAAACAGAAGACAGCTTTATAGAGCGGGCGTTAGTGTAGAGTGCTTTGGCTCAACAGATCAAGGGTCGGACCGAGAGGAGTAGTTTGATGTTAGTTGGGCGTTGAGGCTGGTGCCCCCGTTCGAGGAGACGGATATTGATAGTTATTTCTTGCTTTTTGAAAAGGTGGCAGTGAATCAGAAGTGGCCCAGAGCACAGTGGGTGGCGTTGTTACAAAGTGTGATAAGAGGGAAGGCACAGCGGGTATATGCGGCATTGTCCACGGGAGGGGAAGAGAACTATGACCAAGTAAAGGCGGCCATTCTCCGGGGTTATGAGCTAGTACCTGAAGCATATAGACAAAAGTTCAGAAATTTACGGAAAGGGTGGAATCAGACGTATACCGAGTTTGCCCATGAGAAGGGGGTGCTCTTGGACCGTTGGTGCACCGCAGAAGTAGTGGGCGAGGATCATGGACGTCTCAGGGAGTTAATTTTGATTGAGGAATTTAAAGGTTGTGTTTCGGAGGATATCCGAATGTATTTGAATGAGAAGCCGAATAAGTCCATCTCAGAATTTGCTAGGTTCGCAGATGAATATGCCCTAACCCACAAGACAAAGTTTTCCTCAAATAAAAGTACCCCAAGAGGCCGTGGGAATGATCGAGAAAGTCTGCCGGCTGAGGCAGAGGTCCCGCCGGGAGCTAGTGGTAAGGTTGAGGGGGAAAGGCCAGACGGCCAGAGATTTCCAGGCTTGACCTGTTTTAATTGTGGGAAGAGCAGGCATGTTGCGTCTCGGTGCTTTGCTCCGAGGACGGAGACGGGAAAAGGGAAAGCAGCAGTCCCTATCGGATGTGCAGTGGTAATCAGTAAATCGACAAGAGAGCCCCAGGTAGACAGAGTATGAGAAGGGTCTGAGATTTGTCTGTCACACGGAACCATGTCTGTGAGGAAGGGGGACCCACCAATTCCCGTACGAATCTGGAGAGACACGGGGGCTGAGCTGTCGTTGATCAGCAGCAAGGTACTAGAATTTGGTCGAAAAACGGGAGTGGTCGCGGTGCAGGGAATAAGTAAACGGATAGAAATGGTGCCATTACATAAGGTCATTATGGGTTGTGAGCTGGTGTCTGGACCAGTTGAAATAGGGGTGCCATCAGAATTCCCGAGAACTGACGTGGACGTCCTTCTTGGGAACGATTTAGCCGGGGGTAAGGTTTGGTCAGCCATGACGATGACCAGCCGGCCGGTGCGTGTTGAGTCCCCGCCCCTAGCATCCAAGAGCTATCCAGCATGCGCGGTCACTCGCAGCCTGTCGAGAGCGGCAGCTGAGAACGAGAGCGGTTTAAATCTGGCCAGTTTCGATTTGGCCGAGACGTTTTTACCGACCCTGTGCCACGAGGATTTAGAGGGTGGTAAAACGAAGAGTAATAAAGTGAAAGGGGGTAAGGGAGAGGAGGTAGATCCTCCCTTAGCGAGGAGAAAGGTCCTAGAGGTAGGAAATAACGATGAGAAACAGATAAAGCTGTTAAAAGGTCCAGGGTTGGACACAGATGATCTGTCTGCTTTGGCAGAACTGTTTGACGAAGTTGAAAATTCTAAAGGTGTTCCCGACAATGAAAAGGGTGCCCTTGCCTTGAAGAAGTCTGCTGGGTTGGCAGATGAGGTTGCTTCAGCCCGTGGGGTTGAGTTTACTCCGGAAGGGAGTCGCCCAGAGAGTACCTGGGAGGATCAGGGGAATTTAGAATTTGAAAAAGGTACGGGTATTGAAAGCCTGGAAGAGGTCAATGTCCCGTTTGAGTGTGTCCAAGATGGGGATGCACGTGGTCCTGAACCTAGTCACGGAGCTCAGAAAAAGTCTGAGGTATCTGATTCAGCTGAACAAGACGGCCGTCCTTTTGGGTCAGATAGACTGGGTTCAGTGAAGAAAGGGTTAACCTTGGTAATAGGGGGAAGTGAGAGTTCCCCGGAGTTTGTGCTCGAAGGTGTGGTGAAACTTAAAGCGGAACTCGAAAATGGGGAGATAAATATTATTATTGAAGGAAACGGAAAATTTGTAGTTCCCAAATCGAAGGAAGAAATTTTAAACCCTGCAGATCGCTTACAGATTAAGCCGGGAGATGCCGGGGGCCCCCACCCTATTGTTGTTCCAGAATGGGGTGTGACGAGGCAGAATCTGAAATGCTGCTTGAACAAAGAGTTCAAATTCAAAACCCATAGCCTGAAGGGTTCTGACGAGAGGGATAGACACCTGTGTAAAATTAAAGAATTGGGTGGAAATGGTCTAAGTTTGGGACACGGTGGTGATAAAATAACCCCTATGAACGAGGCGGGTAGGAGTTTACCTCACCAAACTACCCGAGTTCCTCCCGTAGGAACTCACCGGAAAAGAGATGACGGTTAATGAGGGGCGCCATTTTTAAATAGCCCAGCCGGTTGTACGGGATTTCAGCAAGGCATGTGAATAATAAAGACAAACCCCTTGGAAGCCTGCCTGGCTCCCCGTCGGGGATCACAACTCGTTAGATTTGTTTGCTGAAAAAAAAATAGGTGGTTGTTAAGTTGAAGTCTGATGCTATAAGACTTTAGTAAGGTACAAGATGTTAAACTAGTAAAGGAAGTGACACTGTAATCGTTAACTGTTTTGATGCTGAATTAAATGTATAACTGTATGGCTCTGTAGTTAAAAGAAAAGCTTTTGTATTGTGTTAGATTCTAAAATCCTGTAAGACTCTGTACCACTCCGTTTTTAACCGCTGGTAAAAAACGCTTTTAAGAGGGGAGGTGTTATGATCGCAGCCCCCTCCTTCTTGAGACTCGCAAGATCACTATTAATTCGGGTCTTGGACCCAGGAACTGAGAGAGAATCCTCAAGGTTTTGGAATGTGTCCTGGCCCCTCAGCAAGACAAAGCCACGGATGACGGCCATTGTCTCTTGGAGGCACCTTTGTGGATTGGGGGGGCTGGGCTACGTGCAAGCCCTCAGGGCAACGTGGGCTGGGTGACGGGGAGAGATTGCATCATCCCAACCTGATTGACATCTGAGACCCCGTGAGTCCAGATAAAAGAGGGGCTGTAGAGACGGCCCCTCAGACACACCAGAAGAGATGCTAGCGATCCCGTATAGCGGGCAGCCATTTGAAGGTGCCACGTGTGTTCGGTTCCCGTGCCTGGGAGCCGGTGGCGAGTACCGCAGAAATGATTTTCTTGAACTAACAACGGGGAACCAACTCCCCCGACTCAACGGATTGATCTCATCAAAAGACACGGGCAAGTTTCTTTTATCACAAATCTCTCTCTCTCTCCAACAAGTGAAAACCCAGCGGCCCCCAAAACCCAGAAGCTTGCAGGAACTGAGTGACTTTCATATTTCCAAAGGACAATATATTACCCCTAGACAAATGATAGAGCTACTTCTTATTGATGATTATTACTATACCCGCGCTTTAGATTGAGTATTGATGACGTATATTATCTGAATGTTTGTATTAGCCTTATTTTTGTGCCCCTTTATAAATAAAAACTTTTAAAAATAGTACCATCAGACTTCAACGGACCTCTCTATCTTTGCTGGTAAGTGACCCAGTTACGGGGTACGTAACACTACTATTTTTAAATGTTTCTTAATTGTACATATGATTTTTTTATGTTCTATCGCTGAGCAGCAGTGAACCATCTGATTGGCCTATCAGAGTTCTCTTTGGGAACTAGTTGACTTGATCAGCATTTCTGATCTGGCTATTGTTCACGATTGCACTTTATAAAAATGAAAGTTACCTGTGAAGAAAGGGAATAGGAAGTATGTCTGTGAGGCTGGTGTTCTGTACTGAGTGTCAGATGTGGGATGTCCAGGAGACTCTCAGCCTCCCAGATGGCCACATCTGTGCCAGGTGTGTCGAGCTGCAGCTCCTTAGAGACCGGGTTAGGAAACTGGAGCCACAGCTCGATGACCTTCGTCTGGTCAGGGTAAGTGAGGAAGTGATAGAGAGGAGCTATAGGCTGGGTAACAGTCAGGAGAGGAAAGAGCAACAGTCAGATACTAGAGAGTACCCCCATGACCATCCTCCTCAACAATAAGTACTCCTGTTTGAGTACCGTTGGGGTGGATGACCTACCTGGGAGAAGCAACAGTGTCCACGCCTCTGGCACAGGGTCTGGCCCTGTGGCTCAGAAGGGTAGGGAAGGGAAGAGAAAGGCAGTAGTGATAGGGGACTCTATATTTAGGGGGTCAGACAGGCGATTCTGTGGACACAGGAAAGAAACTCGGATGGTAGTTTACCTCCCAGGTGCCAGAGTCCGGGATGTTTCTGATCACATCCACGATATCCTGAAGTGGAAAGGTGAACAGCCAGAGGTCGTGGTACATATTGGTACCAATGACATAGGTAGGAAAAGGGAGAGTGTCCTGAAAACAGACTACAGGGAGTTAGGAAGGAAGTTGAGAAGCAGGACCACAAAGGTAGTGATCTCGGGATTACTGCCTGTGCCACGTGACAGTGAGAGTAGGAATAGAATGAGGTGGAGGATAAATGCGTGACTGAGGTATTGGAGCAGGGGGCAGGGATTCAGATTTCTGGATCATTGGGACCTTGTTTGGGGCAGGCGTGACCCGTACGAAAAGGATGGGTTGCTCTTGAATCCGAAGGGTCCAATATCCTGGTGGGGAGGTTTGCTAAGGCTACTGGGGAAAGTTTAAACTAGAATTGCTGGAGGGTGGGAACCAAACTGAAGTGATGGAATAAGAGGAGGTTGGCTCGCAAATAGAGAAAGCTAGTAGACAGTGCGTGAGGGAGGATAGGCAGGTGATAGAGAAGGGATGCGCTCAGACTGATGGTTTGAGATGTGTCTATTTTAATGCAAAGAATATTTTGAACAAAGTGGATGAGCTTAGAGCATGGATCAGTACTTGGAGCTATGATGTTGTGGCCATTACAGAGACTTGGATGGCTCAGGAACAGGAATGGTTACTTCAAGTGCCAGGCTTTAGATTTTTCAGAAAGGACAGGGAGGGAGGCAAAAGAGGTGGGGGTGTGGCACTGTTGATCAGAGATAGTGTCACGGCTGCAGAAAGGGATTGTCTACTGAGTCTCTGTGGTGGAAGTTAAGAACAGGAAGAGGACAGTAACACCTGCGAGTCAACTGGGGTGATATACTGTATCCGGTGCTCCCGATGTAGCCATTTATACATTGGGGAGACCCACCACAGACTGGGAGACCGTTTCGCCGAACACCGGTGCTCGGTCCTCCAGCAGTGGCCGGATCTCCCTGTGGCCACACACTTCAATTCCACAGACCATTCCCACTCCGATATGTCTGACCATGGCCTCCTCTACCGTCAAGATGAGGCCACACGCAGGTCGATGGAGCAATACCTTATCTCCCGCCTAGGTAGCCTCCTACCTGCCGGCATGAACATTCAATTCACAGACCTCCATTGATACCCCTGCCCCCTCCTTACGCCATCCCTATCTATAATTTTAGTCTGGTTCTCTTTCTCTCTCTTTTCCCCCCTCACTATAATCTCCCTCCAGCCCCACCTTTCTTTCTCTTTTATTTCCCATAATTCTCCACCTTACCTAGCCCATTTCCCTTCAGCCTATCACTTCCCAGCTCTCTACTTCATCCCTCCCCCCACTTCTTATCCCCCCTCGACCATCCCATGTTACTTCACTCCTGATTAAGGGTTTCGGCCCGAAACGCCGTCACTACCTCCTCCCATAGATGCTGTCTGGCCTGCTGAGTTCTGCCAGCATTTTGTGTTTTTATTTATTTCCAGCATCTGCAGATTCACTCTGTTGCCAATAATTCCAGTGAGTGCTTTTTATAGACCACCCAATAGTAACAGGGATATTGAAGAGTAGATTGGAAGACAGATTCTGGAAAGGTGTAATAATAACAGGGTTGTCATGGTGGGAGATTTTAATTGACTGGCAGCTCCCTAGAGCAAGGAGTGGAGTTTGTTAGGTGTATTCAGGAAGGTTTCCTGACATAATATGTAGATAAGACTACAAGAGGAGACGGTGTACTTGATTTGGTATTGGGACAGATCTCTCAGTGGGAGAGCATTTTGGAGATAGTGATCATAATTCTGACTCCTTTACCATAGCATTGGAGGGGGATAGGAACAGACAAGTTAGGAAAGCGTTTAATTGGAGTAAGGGGAAATACGAAGCTATCAAGCAGGAACTTGGAAGCATAAATTGGAAACGAATGTTCTCAGGGAAATGTACAGCAGAAGTGTGGCAAATGTTCAGGGGATATTTGCATAGTGTTCTGCATAGGTACGTTCCAATGAGACAGGGAAAGATGGTCAGGTACAGGAACCGTAGTGCACAAAGGCTGTTGTAAATCTAGTCAAGAAGAAAAGAGAAGCTTACAAAAGGTTCAAAAACACGTGGTAATCATAGAGATCTAGAAAATTATAAGGCTAGTGGCGTGGTGATATCATGTGTCATGTGTAAGAATGTGATTGGACAGAGTTCAGAGCATGCGCAGTGTCACGGTCCAGTCCATGGACTCTGCATTCCACTTCACAGTGTGGTCCATGGATTCCGCAGTCCGGTTGTTTCTGTTTTCCCTTGTTCCATTGGGCACCTTAATTGAGGCACCTGATTCTCGTTTCGGGCTGACAATATAAATAGCTCCATGTTCCAGCTATTCCTTCGCTGGACCATCCCATCAGAAACCCACACCAAGAAGCTCGGCATCAGAAACTCATCCCAAGAAGCTCAGCATCAGAAACCAGTTACCAGAAACACGTGACCTTAGCCAGTGCGGGAAGTCTGGACTATTATCGGAGCTACTGAGTATCGTGGACTCTAAGTTGCTTCTGTGCCTCTGGCTGCTTAGCGAATTCAGTTGTTTTCGTGTCCAGCTGAGTTGCCGACTGTCTGCCACTGCT
This sequence comes from Hemitrygon akajei, assembly GCF_048418815.1. NCBI lineage: Eukaryota > Metazoa > Chordata > Chondrichthyes > Myliobatiformes > Dasyatidae > Hemitrygon > Hemitrygon akajei. The sequence goes on from NC_133141.1 coordinate 62,475,820, forward strand.
CTGAGTAAGGTATGAATTCTGACGCTTTCATGGCCAGCTAAGAATTGCTGGCAGTTTGCAGTAAGAAGAGTCCTGGCTCTGTGTCCAAGGCTGAGTCCCGGTTCAGTATCTGAGTTCGAGTTCTGGCTCTGTATCCGTGTCCGAGTTTTAAGTCAAGTTAAACCAAGACCGAGTTCCAGGTCAAGCCAAGACCGAGTTCTAGTCAAGTCCAAGTCCCAAGTCCTAGACCAAGTTGTATCCTATGTCTACGTCCATGTTGTCATCTTGTCCTCGCTCCTTGGCTTCCCTAGTATTCTTAATAAACATTGTCCTGTTCATACTGCTTCAGTGTCTGTATCTTGCATTTGGGTCCGTTCCCAACGCCCCCTTGCAACAGCGCAGAACTGACAGAATGATCAAGAAGCTTGTATGTTAAAATGTGGTTGCTGTTTGCTGTTAAATAAAAGTTCTAGTTATGTTCTTCCAGAATATGTTTTTTTTATGAGTAACACACAGTACATATAAAGAACACAACAAGCAGGAAAAGGCTTAAGAATAAAATTAGGAGAGCCAGAAGGGGACATGAGAAGGCCTTGGCGGACAGGATTAAGGAAAACCCCAAGGAATTCCATAAGTATGTGAAGAGGAAGAGGATAAGATGTGGGAGAATAGGACCAATCAAGTGTGACAGTGGAAAAGTGTGTATGGAACTGGAGGAGATAGCTGAGGTACTTAATGAATACCTTGCTTCAGTATTTACTATGGAAAAGGACCTTGGCGATTGTCTGAATGACTTACAGCAGACTGAAAAGCTTGAGCATATAGACATTAAGAAAGAGGATGTGCTGGAGCTTTCTTAATGTCTATATGGATGTCCCAGTGACTCATCAAGTTGGATAAATCACCGGGACTGAATGAGATATACCCCAGGCTACTGTGGAAGGCATGGGAGGAGATTGCTGAACTTCTGGCGATTATCTTTGCATCATCAATGGGGACAGGAGAGGTTACAGAGGATTAGAAGGTTGCAGATGTCGTTCCTTTATTCAAGAAAAGGAGTAGAGATAGCCCAGGAAATTATGGGCCAGTGAGTCTTACTTCAGTGATTGGTAAGTTGATGGCGAAGATCCTGAGAAACAGGATTTATAACATTTGGAGAGGAGTAGTCAGCATGGTTTTGTCAAGGGCAGGTCGTGCCTTATGAGCCTGATTGAATTTTTTGAGGATGTGACTAAACACCTTGATGAAAGTAGAGCTGTAGTTGTGTATACGGATTTCAGCAAGGCATTTGATAAGGTACCCCATGCAAGGCTTATTGAGAATGTAAGGAGGCATGGGATCCAAAGGGACATTGCTTTGTGAATCCAGAACTGGCTTGCCCACAGAAGGCAAAGTTCATATTCTGCACAGAGGTCAGTGACCAATGGTATGCCTCAGGGATCTGTTCTGGGATCCCTACTCTTCGCGATTTTTATCAATGACCTGGATGAGGAAGTGGAGGGATGGGTTAGTAAATTTGCTGATGACACAAAGGTTGGGGTATTGTGGGTAGTGTAGAAGGGTGTCAGAGGTTACAGTGGGACATTGATAGGATGCAAAACTGGGCTGAGGTGTGGCAAATGGAGTTCAACCGAGATAAGTGTGAGGTGGTTCATTTTGGTAGGCAGAATATAGTATTAATGGTAAGACTCTTGGCAGTGTGGAAGATCAGAGAGATCTTGGGGTCTGAGTCCATAGGACACTCAAAGCTGTTGCGCAGGTTGATCCTGTGGTTAAGAAGGCATACAGTTCATTGTCCTTCATCAACCATGGGACTGAGTTCAAGAACCGAGAGGTAATGTTACAGCTATATAGGAACCTGGTCAGACCCCACTTGGAGTACCGTGCTTAATTCTGGTCACCTCACTCCAGGAAGGATGTAGAAACTATAGAAAGGGTGCAGAGGAGATTTACAAGGGTGTTGCCTGGATTGGGGAGCATACTTTTGGAGAATAGGTTGAGTGAACTCGGCCTTTTTTCCTTGGAGCGACGGAGGATGAGAGGTGACCTGATAGAGGTGTACAAGATAATGAGAGGCATTGATCGTGTGGATAGTCAGATGCTTTTTCCCAGGGCTGAAATGGCTAACATGAGAGGGCACAGTTTTAAGGTGCTTGGAAGTAGGTACAGAGCAGATGTCAGGGGTAAGTTTTTTACGCAGAGAGTGGTAAGTGCATGGAATGGGCTGTCTGCGACTGTGATGGAGGCGGATATAATAGAGTCTTTTAAGAGACCCCTGGATCGGTACACAGAGCTTAGAAAAATATGAGGGGTGATTGATAAGTTTGTGGCCTAAGGTAGGAGTCAAGTTTAGAAAACCTAGCACATTTGTATTTCAACATCCTCCCTTCCTGCATTTACACACTTAGCCCAGAGGTTGTGGAGCATACGGATCTTGGACCTCCAGAAAGTGTCCACAGCAGGGGTGATTGATAAGTTTGTGTCCTAATGTAGAAGGAGATGAGTTATACAGCTCTTTTTACATGTACATGCAGTTCAACTCTTTTTGAGTGATTATGCAGAAAGTTTGAAGTTAACAACTCATCAGTTAATAACTCATCAGGGTGATTGATAAGTTTATGACCTAAGGTAAAAGGAGATGAGTTGTTAACTCATGAGTTGTTAACAGGAGATGAGTAGGTTTTCTGTGTTTCTATGAGAAGTTGCAGAACCTGGGCCTCTGTAACCTCCATCTGTAATTGGATCCTTGACTTCTTCACCAGAAGACCACAATCTGTACGGATTGGTGATAACATATCCTCCTCGCTGATGATCAACACTGGTTCTTCTCAGACATAAGACATAGAAGCAGAGTTAGGCCATTTGGGCCATCGAGTCTGCTTCATCATTCAATCATGGCTGATCCTTTATTCACTTCCTCAGCCCTATTCCCTGGCCTTCTCCCCATAACCTTTGATGCCATGACCGATCAAGAACCTATCAAGCTCTGGCCTCCACAGATGCCTGTGGTAATAAATTCCACAAATTCATCACCCACTGGCTAAAGAAATTTCTCTGCATATCTGTTTTAAATGGATACCCCTCTATCCTGAGGCTGTGCCCTCTTGTCCTAGACTCACCCAACATGGGAAACATCCTTTCCACAACTATTCTACCTAGGCCTTTTAACATTCAAAAGGTCTCAATGAGACCACCCCCCCCCCAATCTTTCTAAATTACAGCTAGTGCAGACCCAGAGCAAACAAATATTTCTCATATGATAGCCCTTTCATCCCTGGAATCATCCTTGTGAACCATCTCTGAACACTCTCCAATGCCAGCACATCTTTTCTAAGATGAGGGGCCCAAAACTGTTCACAATACTCAAGGTGAAGCCTCACCAGTGCCTTATAAAGCCTCAGCATCACATCCCAGCTCTTGTATTCTAGACCTCTTGAAATGAATACTAACATTGCATTTGTCTTCCTCAAACTCTACCTGCAAGTTAACCTTTAGGTTGTTCTGCACAAGGACTCCCAAGTCCCTTTGCAGGTCAAATTTTTGAATTTTTTCCCTGTTTAGAAAATATTCTGCACAGTTATTTTTACCACTAAATTGCATGATCGTGCACTTTCCAACATTGTATTTCATTTGCCACTTTTGCCATTTTTGCCCATTTTCCAAAATCTAAGTCCTTCTGCAGCCGACCTGTTTCCTCAACACTACCTGCCCCACCACCATACTTCATATCATCTGCAAACTTGGCAACAAAGCCATCTATTCCATCACCTAAATCATTTATATACAGCATAAAAAGAAGTGGTCCCAACACTGACCCCTGCAGAACACCACTAGTCACTGGCAGTCAACCAGACAAAGATCCTTTTATTCCCACTCACTGCCTCCTACCAATCACCCAATGCTCTAACCAAGCCAGTAACTTTCCTGTAATACCATGGGCTCTTATCTTGGTAAGCAGATTTATGCATGGCACCTTGTCAATGGCCTTCTGAAAGTCCAAATATACAGCATCCACTGCATCCCCTTCATCAGGCAGGATTTTCCCTTAAGGAAACCATGCTGACTTTGTCCTATCATGCCCTGTGTCTCCAAATACTCTATAACCTCATCCTAACAATTAGCTCCAACATCTTCCCAACCACTGTGGTCAGGTTATCTGGTCTATAATTTCCTTTCTGCTGCCTTTCTTCTTTCTTAAAGAGTGGGGTGCCACTCACAATTTTCCAGTCCTCTGGCACCATGCCAGAGTCCAATGATTTTTGAAAGATCATTACTAATACCTCTACCATCTCTACTGCTACCTATTTCAGAATCCTAGGGTGCAGTTCATCTGGTCTGGGTGACATCTATCCTCCAGTCTTTCTCTTGCTGAGCACCTTCCTCATTGTAATGTTACTCTCTTCCCTCACACCCTTCAACATCTGGCACACTACTAGTGTCTTCCACAGTGAAGACTGATGCAAAAGACTCATTTAGTTCATCTGCCATCTCCTTGGCCCCCATTATTATTTTTCTGACCTAATTTTCTAGCAGTCCTATATCCACTCTCATCTTTCTTCTATTTTTTACATACTTGAAAAAGCTAGTAAAAGCTTTGATATTGTTTGCTCACTTGCTTTTATATTTCATTTTCCCTCCTAATGATTACTTTCATCACTCTCTGTAGAGTTTTAAAGGCTTCCCAACCCTCTATCTTCCTACTAATTTTTGCATTATTGTATGACGTCTCTTTCCCTTTTACATTAACTTTGACTTCCCTTGTTAGCCATGGTTGTACTATTTTGCCATTTGAGTATTTCTTTGTTTTTGGAATACATCTATCCTGCACCTTCCTTATTTTTCCCCAGAAACTCACACCATTGCTGTCATCCCTGCCATCATCTCCTTTCAATTTACTTCAGCCAAATCCTCTCTCATACCACTATAATTTCCTTTACTCCACTGAAATGCTGCTACATCAGACTTTACTTTCTCCCTACCAAATTTCAAGTTGAACTCAATCATATTGTGATCATTGCCTCCTAAGGGTTCTTTTACCCTAAGCTCCCTAATCACCTTTGGTTCATTACATAACTCCCTATCCAATATAGCTGATCCTCCAGTAGGCTCAATGACAAATTGTTCTAAGAAAGCCATCTCATAAGAATTCAACAACTCACTCTCTTGAGATCCATTTCCAACATAATTTTCCCAGTGTGGAAATGGTCTCTGATTATGTTGGAAGCAAGAAGTGTAGACAGAGTCAATAGTGGGGAGGCTGGTTTTTGTGATGTGCTGAGTTTCTTGCAGTCTTAGGCAGAAGAGTTGCCATACTGCCATTCTCAGATGCTTAGAATTAATGAAGGAGTATTACCAATATCTTAACATTTGTCACTGGATCCCTCTGCCAAGCAAAGTGAATGCACTTAAGAGGTGACACCACAATAACTGTACGACAAGAACTTCATCGATCAATTGTCTTTAATGTAGTGAATAAACTCTCAAAATGTTTGGCAAGAACATATCAAACAAGTACCTTCACTGCTATTAAGACCCCTACGGTTATTCCATTCTATTCATGCAGAGAACTGATTAACACTCAGGAAATGTTTTATTATATTGTGCTTGATTGATTGCCTTTGGAGGGCATCGATCTCAATTCATAGCTCTTGTACAATGCAATTTCAAGTGAATTGTCTCACTAACCCATTTTGAGAGTCTGACAATAAGTATGCCTTCGCAGGCAGGAAATTAATTTATAGGTTGTGTTACGTACCCGTGACACGTGACAGTGGTGTTGAAGCTATACTGGACTTCAAGTAGTGGTCTTGTGATGGTGGAGTGACATCATTTTCCCGCCAGTAGAGGTCATGTGACAGGTTTTTTTTACAAGGTATAAAAGGAGGACCCCTCCCTGTGAGGAGGGGCAGTTCGTGGCTGGATTTGCCATTTTGACTTCATGCCACTGCGTGGTCCAATATTATGACGCAGTTTGGTTGAAAGATGGAGTTTTATTTAATGCCTAAAGTTTAAAAGGTCATTGCCGGCAGTTTCTTTATAATACTGCCAGTTAAAAATCAGTGGAGAGTGAAGATCAGAGTTCGGGAGCTAAAAGATCGAGGAAAGTCGATTTCGACGGTGAAACAGATTCAACCTTGTTTGATCTTCATTTGGAAGGAATTCGTTGGCTGTCCCTATGGTAACCCCTGCAAATGGTAGCAGGAAGGGTTTGGGTACAGTTTTGTAAAGGAAAGGTCAGTGCTTTTAAGCCGTTTCATTTTCATCTTCGTTATTTCTCCGGGAAAAGTATAGTTCGACTGGGAACTGCAGCATCACGACGTGAAAGAGAATTTAAATCATCTAAAAAGTCTCTCCTTTAATGGACTGTAAGCATTTTGAACTTTTGCAGTACTACTTTGAAGAACTGTTTTTTTTTGCAACATCGCTTTAAGAACTGTTTAAGCTTTATTGCTTTAAGAACTGTTTAAGCTGCCACACAGCAGCTGATTTCCGGTTACGTTGGTCGTTTGTTTACTTTTGGGGGTTTGTTTTTCAGTGTTTAATAAATGTTTTATTTGTTATAAAAACCCCTGTCTCACTTATATATTTATTGTTGTTGAATCCGTGACATAAATATGGGGGCTCGTCCGAGATAAACCATTTTTGAGTTTAAATGCTTGTTAAATTTTGAATCGGTGTTTTGGAAAAGGGGAATACTCGATTCTTTTGTTTGATTGGCTTGTGAGTGGTATTCGGCAACAATGAATATTGATGAGTTTCTGGCTTTGCCAGACGTGGAGTTGTTAGCGAAGGCGACAAAAACTGAGGTGTCTGAGATAGCTAGTAGATTGCAACTTAAAGGTATTTTGAAGTCTACATCGAAGGCTCTAATACAGAGAAAAATCGCGTCACACTATGTGGATTCGGGTGATTTTGATGAATCGATTTTAGAGTCATTTCCAATAAGTAATATAGAGATGCAGTTGCAAATCGAACAAATGAAGTTGGAACAAAGTAAAGCAGAATTGGAGCATTGTAGGTTAGATGCTGATAATAAAAAAAGGGAATTTGAATATGCAATGGCAGAATTAAGGTATGTGAATCAGTCTTCTGGTTCTAGAAAACCATTTGTTGCTAGTCAAGAAATTAAATTGGTCCCACCATTTAGTGAAACAGAAGTGGAAAGATATTTCCAACATTTTGAAACAATTGCTCAGATTTCAGAGTGGCCAAAAGATAAATGGTCAGTGTTGTTGCAAAGTGTAATTAAAGGCTTTAACTGCTGCGCAAGCACTAGATTATGATATTGTGAAATAGCATATTTGAAAGCATACGAATTGGTCCCAGAAGCATATAGGGAAAGATTCAGAAGTTTGAAGAAGTCTGTGGAAAAAACTTATGTGGAATTTGCCTATGTGTGCTGTGTGTTTTGAGAGATGGGTTTCCTCTAAAAATGTAAATTGGGACTATAATACATTGAAAGAGCTGATTTTAATGGAGGAATTTAAAAGAAGCATCCCTGTTGAAGTAAGGACCTACTTAAATGAGAGGGATACTGATACATTGCAGGACTCTGCTAGATTAGCTGATGAGTATGTTTTAATCCATAAGAATATATTTCCTCAGGGCAGAATTTTTAAGAGGAAAAATAACACAGAGACTCAAGGTAAATCAGAAATTAAATCAGAAGTTAATGAGAAAGGTAAGGAGGAAGGAAAACCTGTGAAGGAAAGACAGTTTGGTCCTATTTGTAACTATTGTAAGAAACCTGGCCATGTAATAGCTAACTGTTTCCGATTGTAAGAGAAGGAAGCAGTCCCAGATGCTTGTGTGCAACATACTGAAGCACCTGTAAAATTACAGAGTTCGATAAACACAAATGAGGTTTTGGTGGAGTCTGACCAAGTTAAAAAGGGATATGATCATTTTATAACTGAAGGGTTTGTATCCTTGAAAGAAGGATCTATTCCGGTTCCAATAAAAGTCCCTAGGGATACTGGAGCTTCTCAATCACTGATGTTAGATAGTGTATTGAAGTTTAATGAAGAGTCTGATACTGGTGAGGTAAATTATATACGAGGTGTTGGGAGTGATTTTATGCCTGTACATTTGCATGAGGTAAATTTAAAGTCAGGGTTAGTTACAGGATTTGTTAAAGTAGGGTTACAGCCTAGCTTACCTGTGAAGGATATTTCTTTATTGTTAGGTAATGACTTGGCAGGTGGACAAGTTTTTCCTGAAGTGCATTTGACAATGGAGTCAGAGGAACCAGAGATGAATTCTAACACAGATTCTTCCTGTGTTGTGACTAGAGCTATGGCTAAAAAGATTGATGCGCAGAATGAGGTTGTTACTCATGACTGTTCAACTCAGGATTTGAGTTTTGAGGATGTGTCAGAGACTTTCTTACCTTCGTTATTTGAACAAGATTCTTGGAGTAAGTCTGACTATGAAGATTTATCTCTGTCTCGGAAGGAGATGATAGCAGAGCAGAGTAGAGACCCTGAGATTATAAAATTAAGAGAACAAGCTCTACCAGATAGTGAAATTGAGAAGGTGCCAGTAGGATATTACTTGGAAAAAGGAGTGTTGATGAGGAAGTGGAGACCACCTACAATTCCTGCAAGTGATGAATGGAATATTGTTTACCAGGTAGTTGTCCCTAAAATTTATCGAAATGAGATTTTGACTTTAGCTCATAGTGTGCCCTTAGGTGGACATCAAGGGGTAAGGAAAACTGTGGACAAGATTTTAAAACATTTTTACTGGCCTGGTCTAAGAAAAGATGTGGCGATGTTTTGTAAAACGTGCCATACTTGTCAAATTGTGGGTAAACCAAATCAAGTTACACCAGTGGCTCCATTACAACTTATTCCAGCATTTGGTGAACCGTTTTCTAAAGTTATTGTAGATTGTGTCGGTCCATTACCAAAGACAAAAACTGGTTATCAGTACTTGTTGACTATCATGTGTACTTCGTCTAGGTTTCCAGAGGCAGTACCACTTAGGAATATAACAGTTAAAACTGTGACAAAGGCTCTTATCAAATTCTTTACTTATTTTGGATTACCTAAGGAAATACAAACTGATCAAGGCAGTAATTTTATGTCTAGATTGTTTCAACAGATAGTTTATAAATTGGGAGCTAAGCAAATCACTTCATCTGCATACCATCCAGAATCGCAAGGTGCCCTGGAGAGGTTTCATTCTACCCTCAAGAATATGATTAGGACATACTGTGTGGAAAATGAAAGTGATTGGGATGAGGGTATAAACTTTTTTTATTTGCAGTAAGGGAATCGGTACAAGAATCTTTAGGTTTCAGTCCTTTTGAACTTGTATTTGGGCATAGAGTTAGAGGACCTTTAGCTTTATTAAAAGAACAGTGGATTAGTAAGGAAGTACACACTAATTTGTTGGACTATGTTTTGAAATTTAAGGACAGGTTACATAAAGCTTGTAGCTTAGCCAAGGAAAATTTAAAATTGGCTCAGGAGAAAATGAAAACTTGGTATGATAAAGAAGCTAGAATGAGGATGTTTAAGCCTGGAGATAAGGTGTTGGTTCTTTTCCCAGTGCAAACGAATCCTTTTCAAGCTAGATTTCATGGTCCTTATGAAATTATGTCTAAAATCAATTATGTGGATTACATGATAAAAACTCCAGATTGTAGAAGGCCAACACAACTTTGCCATATAAATATGATAAAACCATATTATGAGAAACAATCTGATACTGTGACTGTTGTGGTTAATGATAATGAATTTGATTTAACTAGGAACATGATAGATGATTCATCTGAATTTCATTCTAAATCCAACATTGTTTCTGTCAGGTTACCAAACTCAACCATTGTGGAAAATATTGATGAGAAACTAGCACATTTACAGCCAGAGCAGAAACAGCAGATGAAGAAATTAATTTTTAAATACAAGGATTTGTTTCCAGACGTTCCGAGAAGGACTACTATAGCTTCACATGATGTAGATGTTGGAGATGCCAAACCTATTAAATAACACCCATATAGGATGAACATAGAAAAATGTGAACTTGCTGAGAAAGAAATTAAATATATGTTAGAGAATAATATTATTAGACCTTCTAACTCAAATTGGAGTTCACCCTGTGTTATGGTGCCAAAACCAGATGGTAGTATTAGGTTTTGTACGGACTATAGGAAGGTGAATGCTGTAACGAAAACAGATGCATATCCAATTCCTAGAGTAGATGATTGTGTAGATAAAGTTGGAAAAGCAAAATTCCTTACAAAGATTGATTTATTGAAAGGGTATTGGTGTGTTCCATTAATGGACAGAGGTCGAGAGATTTCTGCATTTGTAACTCCATCTGGGCTATATGAGTATAATGTTCTTCCATTTGGGATGAAGAATGCCCCAGGTACTTTCCAGAGGATGATTAACTCTGTGATTCAGGGATTGAAAGATACTGATGCTTATATTGATGATTTAGTGACAGGAAATGATACTTGGGAAGCACACATTATTGCGGTGGAGAAATTGTTTGAAAGGCTTTCAAAAGCTAACTTAACTATTAATTTAGCTAAGAGTGAATTCGGACATGCCACTGTGACTTACCTTGGTTATGTTGTGGGTCAAGGTAAGGTAGCTCCTGTTCAGGCAAAATTTCGGGCAATTTTAGAGATTCCCACTCCAACGGGGAAAAAAACTCTCAGGAGATTCTTGGGAATGGTAGGATATTATCGAAAATTTTGTAAGAATTTTGCTAATGTTGCCCTTCCATTAACTAACCTTTTGCAGAAGAATGTAAAGTTTGTGTGGACAGTGCCTTGTCAAGAAGCATTTGAAAAATTGAAAACTATGATATGTCAACAACCTGTGCTTAAGGCACCTGATTTTGAAAAACCTTTTTCATTAGCTGAAGATGCTAGTGATGAGGCTGCAGGAGCAGTATTAATGCAAAGGAATGAGGGTGATGAGGTTGATCATCCAGTAGCTTACTTTTCTAAGAAATTTAATAAGCATCAAAGAAACTATTCGACAATAGAGAAGGAATTGTTATCTCTTGTTTTAGCTTTAGAACATTTTGAGGTATATGTTGGTACAACTCAAAAACCACTTATTGTTTACACTGATCATAATCCGTTAGTGTTTCTGAGTAAGATGAAAAACAACAACTGAAGGTTATTAAATTGGAATTTGATGTTACAAGAGTACAATATTGTGATAACTCATATTAAAGGTAAAGATAATGTGGTTGCTGATTGTCTATCTCGATGTTGAATGTACAATGTAATTTTTTTTATGGAGTGGTTTTTTTACAATGGTAACACTCCTACTATATTGTAAGTTGTAAGATGTTATATGATGATACTATGTATACTGTGTATGTTATAAAATTTATACATTTGTTTTTTTCTTGTAAATAATTGTTAAAATTTTGTTCTTGACAGAACAATTTTTTTTTTGGAGGGAGGTGTTACATACCTGTGACACGTGACGGTGGTGTTGAAGCTATACTGGACTTAAGGTAGTGATCTTGTGATGGTGGAGTGACGTCATTTTCCCGCCAGTAGAGGTCATGTGACAGGTTTTTTTTACAGGGTATAAAAGGAGGACCCCTCCCTGTGAGGAGGGGCAGTTCGTGGCTGGATTGGCCATTTTGACTTCATGCCACTGCGTGGTCCAATATTATGATGCAGTTTGGTTGAAAGATGGAGTTTTATTTAATGCCTAAAGTTTAAGAGGTCATTGCCAGCAGTTTCTTTATAATACTGCCAGTTAAAAATCAGTGGAGAGTGAAGATCGGAGTTCGGGAGCTAAAAGATCGAGGAAAGTTGATTTCGACGGTGAAACAGATTCAACCTTGTTTGATCCTCATTCCTCATTTGGAAGGAATTCTATGGTAACCCCTGCAAATGGTAGTAGGAAGGGTTTGGGTACAGTTTTGTAAAGGAAAGGTCAGTGCCTTTAAGCCGTTTCATTTTCATCTTCGTAAATTTTCCGGGAAAAGTATAGTTTGACTGGAAACCGCAGCAACACGACGTGAAAGAGAATTTAAATCGTCTAAAAAGTCTCTCCTTTAATGGACTGTAAGCATTTTGAACTTTTGCAGTACTACTTTGAAGAACTGTTTTTTTTGCAACATCGCTTTAAGAACTGTTTAAGCTTTATTGCTTTAAGAACTGTTTAAGCTGCCGCACAGCAGCTGATTTCCGGTTACGCTAGTCGTTTGTTTACTTTTGGGGGTTTGTTTTTCAGTGTTTAATAAATGTTTTATTTGTTATAAAAACCCCTGCCTCACTTATATATTTGTTGTTGCTGAATCCGTAACAGTTGTTACCTAAGTAAACTAGACCAGGTAAACATATTAAACATTAATACTGTTTCATTCATTAAGTATCTTGGATAATATTGGCTGAATATTTTGGGGTTTGATTGATTTTCATTCTCTATTTGTTAGTACTCGAGCCAGTCACACGACATTCCCCCACGATAGCAATCATCTTCTCCACATCAACTCCCTTCCCTCCACCTTATTATTTTGGGATCTTCCCGCTTCCTCTCCAGTCCTGAAGCAAGGTCTTGGCCCGAAATGTTGATTGTTCATTCATTTTCATAGAGGCTGCTTGACCTGCTGAGTTCCTCCGGCATTTTGTGTGCATTGGTCTGGATTTCCAGCATCTTGAATTTGAACAGCAGCCATTTGGAGAGATCAGAAGCTTGTGAGGACGTAATTCATTCAGGATCACTGATCGAATATTAAAGACAGCAACTTACGGCAGTTTTTTTTTTGGAGATTTGAGCAGTGGCCAATCAGCATTTGAGATTGATTAGCAAGAACAAATTAAATTAAGGCAGGAGCAAGCGGGGTGGCTGTCGTTGGAATGAACAGAGTCAGAGTGGAGATATTAAGGCTTTAGTACTCCAAGGCTTCAATGAGGAGAGGCTTCAGTCAGAGAAGGCAAAAACAAAGATCTGTCAATAGAGGTTTTTTTCTCCCCACGTCTAGGAGGGAGAAGAGCCGAGCTGTGGTGATAGGGGATTCGTTAGTTAGGAGGTTCTGTGGGCGAAAATGAGATTCTGAGATGGTATGTTGCTTTCCAGGTGCAAGGGTCTGGGACATCTTGAATCGATTCCTCAGCATTCTGAGGAATGTTCAGCATTGTCCTACCAATGAGATAGGTAGGACAAGTGACAAGGTTTGAGTCCTGATGAAGGGTCTCAACCCGAAACGTTGACTGCTCGTTTCCACGGATGCTGCCCGACCTGCTGAGTTCCTCCAGCGTGTTGTGTGTGTTGACAAGGTTTGTATAATGAGTTCATGGAGTTAGGCACTAAGTTAAAGGGCAGGACCTCCAGGGTTGTGATCTACCTGTGCCATGTGCTAGTGAGGTCAGAACTAGGAAGATTATACAAATAACTCGTGGCTAAGGGGTTGGTGTAGGAAGGAAAGCTTCAGATTTTTGGATCATTGGGCTCTTTCCCAGGGAAGGTGGGACCTGTACAGAAGTGACAATTTGCACCTGAACTGGAAGGTGACTAATATTCTAGCAGAAAGGTTTGCTAGTGCTGCATGGGGGAAGGGGGTGTGAAACCAAAGTTGCAGGGGGATGGTCACCAGAGTGCTTGAGCAGTTAGCAGAAAGGTTGTGGTGACAGAAGTTGGTAAGATCTTAGACAAAGTTAGGAATCAAAAGATTGAGCATGATGCGACTAATGTCCTGAGAAGCGTAAATTTCAATGCGTGAACTATCGTAGGAAAGGCAGATGAGTTCAGGACATGGATCAACAGCTGGAATTATGACATTGTAACCATTAGTGAGACTTGGTTGCAGGAGGGGCATGTCTGGGAATGAAAGGGTTAAAATATGAGGAGCATTTGGCAGCTTTGTACTCACTTACCTGTACTCACTGGAACTTAGAAAAATGCAGGGGAGATCTCATTGAAACCTACCAAATGTTGAAAGGACAAGTTGGTGGATGTGGAAAGGATATGGTGGGGGTATCCAGAACTAGAGGTCACAGCCTCAAAATTGAGGGGCGACCCTTTAGAACAGAGGTAAAGAGAATTTTTTTACTAGCCAGAGAGTAGTGAATCTGTGGAATGCTCTGCCACAGACTGTGGTGGAGGCCAAGTCCGTGGGTATATTTAAGGTAGAAGTTGATCGATTCCTGATCAGTTGGGGCATCAAGGGGTATGGCGAGAAGGCGGGTGCATGGGGTTGAGTGGGATCCAGAATCAACCATGATGGAATGGCGGAGCACATTTGATGGGCTGAATGGCCTAATTCTGCTCCTATATCTTATGATCTTATGGTCTTATGGACAGGCAACTCAGTATTCTGAGATTCTGTTGTTTTAGACATTACAGAGCAGGGGGGGATTAAAGGAGGAGGAGTGTGACATTACAAGTCAGGGAAAATATCACAGCAGTGCTCCATCAGTACAGACTGGAGAACTCGCCTGGTGAGCTGTTATGGGTGGAACTGAGAAATAAGCAAGGTATGACCATGTTAATGGGGTATATTACAGAACACCCAACAGTTGTAGGGATTTAGAGGAACAAATATGTAGAGAAATCACAGACTGTTGCAAGAAACATAGGGTGATTTTAACTTTAGGTGAATCCCATACTATAAAAGGACTAGATGGGATAGAGTTTGTTAAATGTGTTCAGGAAAGTTTCCTTGACCAATAGGTAGAAGTCTTGATGAGAGAGTGTGAGTCAGGGCAGGTGACAGAATTTTGTGTAGGGGAACACTTTATATCCAGTGATCACGATGGCATTAGTTTTAAAGCAAATATACAAATAGATATATCTGGTTTGAAGGCTGAGATTCTAAATTGGAGAAAGGTCAATTTTGATGGTATCAGAAAGGATCTGGCAAGTGTGGATTGGGACGGGCTGTTTTCTGACAAAGGTGTACTTGGTAAGTGGAGGTCTTCAGAAGTGAAATTATGAGAGTACAAAGCCTGAATGTGCCTGTCAGAATAAAAGAATAACACATGTAGGGAATTTTCATTTTCAAGAGATACTGAGGTCCTGCTTAAGAAAAAAATTGAGGTACATAGCAAGTATGGGCATGTAGGGACAAATGAGGTGCTTATGCAAGAATAAATGTAAGAAACGCAAGAGAACACTTAAGAAAGAAATCAGGAAGGATGAAAGAAGGCATGAAGTTGCCCTAGCAGACAGGGTGAAGGAGAATCCTAAGGGATTCTACAGATATGTTAAGAGTGGAGCCAAAACAGATGGGGCAGATACTCAGAAGACAGACACAAAGTCTACAGAAGTGAGGCAAAACGGCATCAGACCCTGTGCGGATTATAGAGGGGAAAGTGTTTGCTATCCTGAGGCAAAGTAAAGTGGATAAATCCCCAAGGCCTGACAATGTGTTCCCTTGAACCCTCCGGGAGACAAATATAGAAATTGCTGGAGCCTTAGCAGAGATATGTAAATCATCCTTAGGGACAGAAGAGGTACTAGAGAATTGGAGGATAGCCAATGTTATTCACTGTTTAAGAAAGGATCTAAATATAAACCAGGAAATTATAAGTGTGAGTGGTGCATACCAGCTCAATTTCAATATTTCAAATAAGTTTGGATAGGTACATGGATGGTAGGGATATGAAGGGCTATGGTCCCAGTGCAGGTCAATGGGAGTAGGCAGTGTAAATGATTCGACACAGACTGGATCGGTCAAAGGGCCTGTTTCTGTGCTGTACTTTACTATGACTCTATGATGATCCCAGGTTGCAGGAGGTAAGTAACAATAGGTATACCCAATGGCCACGTTATTAGGTACAAATGTACACCTGCTTGTTAATGTAAATATCTAATCAGCCAATCATGTGGCAGAAACTCAATGCATAAAAACATGCGGACATGGTCAAGAGGTTCTGTTGTTCTTCAGACTAAACATCAGAATGGGGAAGAAATGTGATCTCGGTGACTTTGACCATAGAATGATTGTTGGTGCCAGATGGGGTGGTTTGAGTATCTCAGAAACTGCTGATCTCCTGGGATTTTTATGCTCAACAATCTCTATAGCTTACAGAGAATGGTGTGAAAAACAGAAAAAACATCCAGTGATGGCAGTTTTGAGAGAGGTCAGAGGAGAATGGCCAGACTGGTTCAAGCTGACAGGAAGGAAACAGTAACTCAAATAACAATGTGCTACAACAGTGGTGCGTAGAAGAGCATCTCTGCACATGTAACACATTAAACCTTGAAGTGGATGGGCTACAGTCGCAGAAGACCACAAACATGTGTTCAGTGTCCACTTTATTAGGTATAGGAGATACCTATTAAAGGCCATTGAGTTTATATGACAGGGTGCAGAATAGGAGACACTAAATGAAGAAAGAGGTGATGGAGCCATTTTATAGGTGGTGAGTAACAGCATGTAGATTTGAATGTATAAATAGAAGTTGAATAAATATTTGAAATTTCCATTGGGGACATAAAAGTAGCAAGTGCTGGAAATATGAGATTAAAAGGATGGAATTAGTGATTATCTGAAACAGTTGAACCAGCCCTCCTCCTCTGGTTACTCACTAAAAAATTTGCTACCTTCCTTCATTCTGTTTCATCACCATTTACATTTAAGTCGTGTTTCTTGCTGTGTGCATAAGTAGGGTGAGATATACGTAAAATGAAAGTCTTGCTTGCAGCAGCTTCGGCAATACATGGGTACAGACAAAACACAGAATATATATTACACATAAATTATACAAGACAGTGAAGAGAGGAAAAAAAGGCTTCACAAAAGCAAGACATTAGTGAAAACAAAAGGCACAATCAGAGACAAGTGCATGGTAGTGCAAAATGTGGTCTGTTGTGTTCCATTCCTGAAGTAAGGTTAGGGATGCACAGGTCAGTTTAAGCACCTGAAAGCTGGAGCAAAGTAACTGTTAGAACATAGAACATAGAACAGTACAGCACAGTACAGGCCCTTCAGCTCACAATGTTGTGCTGACCTTTTAACCTACTCCAAGATTAATTTAATGCTTCCTTCTTACATTGCAGTCCATTTTCCTTTCACCTATGTGCCTATCTAAGAGTCCCACAAATGTCACTATTGTATCTGCCTGACAGCCACAACTCACCATGTAAAACAACCTATCCCTTATCCTTTCCTCCAATCACCTTAAAATTATGCCTTCTCATATTAGCCATTTCCACCCTGGGAAAAAGTCTCTGGCTGTCCACTCTATCAATGCCTCTTGGCAGTTTATGCACCTTATTTACAATATCTCTATCAAGTTGTTCCTGATCCTGGTGGTGTGGGGCTTCAGACATCTGTACCACCTGCTTACTGGTAGCAGCATGTGAAAACGGCATGGCCCAGATCATTTTGTTGCTCCATCCTCCATTCTGCAGAGACTCCCATGTGTCTCCAGTTTACGTCCACATCTGCATCTTAAAATATTTATCTCAAACTGATCCTAGTTCTGATGAATAATCATCAAGTTGAAATTGTTTTTCTTTCCTCTGACATTGCCTAAACTGTGTCTATAACTATATGCAGATTAAGTTAATTCTCCATATATAAATATATTCTGCGAGTACTTATCCTGAATGCAAAACTGCCATTTGAAAGAGAAAAACTTCCCATAAATTTTTATAGACTCACAACAATACCAAAATTACTCTTCAGCACCTTCCCCTTTCACTCTTCAAGATTACCTGCTGATGGAAGTCATGGGCCTTGTACCTTGGTCCAGTTTTGGAAGCCAGTCCTGACTATTGAAGTGAAAGAGTCAGTGTCATCTCTGTTTGGCCAATCTAATTTCTGTCCAGGCCATCATAGCCAGAGATTTAGGTGCATGCCATTGATATGGTGTTGCTTCGAAACAACATATGTCAGTGGGGATGAAACTGAAGCTGAAATCAGGTAATACTTGGTTGTGCATTTGGGGTACAGTTGGCGTGAATCATCAGATGATCGGGCTAGACCATACATTGCATTAATACAACACTGTTCACCATAAGTACAACCATTTGGTTCTGAAGGGTGGGAGGTTTGCAGATGAAAGGCAAGTCATGAAAGACTTGGACAAAGGGATGAGGCTTGAAACACAAGTGGCAGTACAGACCCAGGAAGGCAAGTAAGGGATTAAGGAAGTAATGAATGGAGTGGAGTGATGGAGGAGAGGGGAGTGACAAGGAGGGAATGATGGGTGGGAAGTGACAGGTGTGAGTGAAGGGGGTGAAGGGAGGGAGTGAGGGAGGAAGTGAGGGGAGGAGGTGAGGGAAGGGAAATGATGAGAGAGAGTGAGGGGAGAGGAGTGAGGAGATGATGCAAGAGGAGGGAATGAGTCAAGGGAGTGAAAACAGGGGATGGAGTGAAGAGAGAAGAGGGAGAGGAGGGAAGTGAGGGAGGGGAGTGAAGAAAAGGAAACAATGGGAACACTGAGCAGATCAGGTAATATCTATGGAGAAAGGGCCAACATTTTGTGTCTTCGGATCCGATGAAAGATCACAGACCCAAATCACCGACTGGTCTCTCTGTAGATGCTGCCTAACCTGCCGAGTTTCTTGGACACTTTCCACTTTTGTGTGAAATTAAGAGAGTTAGGTTTGGTTGGATGAGATGCTGGAAGATCTGGAGATAAACCTGACCGAAGAGGGAAATTGTTCCAGGAATAATATGGAATGGAAACTGGTTCACAGGAACCCATCAGGGAAGGAAAGCCACCCAGTCTGACCTACATGGTCCACTCCATGAGATAATCCTTGATTTCCTCAGAGCACTATAACCCAGCCAGTGAAGTTTGCCCATGAGGGCAGGGAGGAAGAACAACACACACAAAATGCTGGAGGAACTCAACGTATCAGGCAACATCTATAAATAGTCAATGTTTCAGGCTAAGACCCCTCAGGGAGGAAGAACACTCTTCTGACATCTATGGCACTGTAGCATAGCAGTTAGTGTAATGTTTTACAGTGTCAGTGATCAAGGTTCAATTCTTGCCGTTGTCTGTAAGAAGTTTATATGTTCTCCCTGTTACCACATGGGTTTCCTCCCACATCTCAAAAATGTAGGGTTTAGGTTAGTGAGTTGGTGCCAGAAGTGTGGTGACACTTGTGGGCTGCCCAGTGCAATCCTCACTGATTTGATTTGATGCAAACAACACATTTCAAAGGTTTCAAAGGTACATTTAATGTCAGAGAAATGTATACAGTATACATCCTGAAATGATATTTTTTTGCAACCATCCATGAAAACAGAGGAGTGCCCCCAAAGAATGAAGGACAGTTATATGTTAGAACCCCAAAGTCCCCCCCCACCAGCTCCCCTCCCTCCTGCGCATAAGCGGCAGCAAGCAATATCCCCCCTCCCCCCACCAGCAAAAAAAAGCATCGGCACCTGCCACAGAGCACTCAAGCATGAGCAAAGCAACAGCAAAAACACAGACTTGCAGTATTCCAAAGATTATATGTTCAGCCGGTATTTGACATACCACAGGTTCTCTCTCTCCCTAATAAGGGAGAAACAGATATCTCTGTTTCACAGTGAGAGGGGAGACATAATGTTTTGATGTACATGTGACAAATAAAGCTAATCTAATCTGAAACTACTTGGATGAGTTATCTGTGCTGTAACCAAGGTTACAGGATAAGAACTGGGAAATGGGATCATGATCAGTAGACAGCTCTGCTGGCTCTTGATGGCTGAATGGCCTTACTCTTTGCCATAAATCTTTATAATTCTGTTTATGAATTCTGTATTCTGCATTGGCTGCACACTGAGTACCAATTATGTCACTAAATCTACTTCACTGCATGTCTGATCTAATTCATATTCAGTCAATACCACATCAAGCACTAAATTTCTATAAATACACTTCCAGTACAGTCTGGAAAAGGTACATATCTAGAAGATAAACAATCACCTCACTTGATGTTCATCTGTGTAATTGACAAGGAGATTCTCTGACAATGAAATGAGATGGAATGGAAGTAGATGGAGGTATGAGTAGACTGTGACAGTGAGGGATGCCGGAAGATACATTACTGAAGCGCACAACAGTTCTGTGAGCAGAGGAGAGACCTGACAAGTCTGAAGACATGCACATTCCCAAGACTCCATTAGACAACTGTTATTAAACAATTAGCGTTGCATGAGATATATCTTCAGACTTGGTAAAATGTAAGTGATATTCTCCATAACATCTCGATCCCACGATAGCCCTCGATTCCCTAGATCCATCAACTCTTCACCACAGGAAAACTATTACGGTACAGAATGAGGCCCACTCAGTCTAACATACCAATCTTAATAACCCTATTACAGCTCGGGGCATCGGCATTCGCGTTCAATTTGGAGGTTGTCTGTAAAGAGTTTATACATCCTCCCTGTGAAAGTGGGGATTTCCTCCAGGTGCTCTGATTCTTTCCCACATTCCAAAGATGTATGGGTTAGTAGATTAATTAGTTTTTGTAACTTGTTCTGTGATTAGGCTAGGGTTAAATATATAGGTAGGCTGCAGGGTGATATAACTCATTAGGATGCAAGGGCCTGTTCCACGCCATACCTCTAAATAAAGTAAAATAACCCCGCCATAGACCTGCAAACTACTTCATGTGCCTAAAACCCTTATTTGCACCATTCCCACTGCACCTTCAGGTAGTGAGTTTCAGAACATAACCTCTCTCTACCTAATTGAGCTTTCTCTTCACAAAGTTCAAATTCAAAGTAAATTTATTATCAAAGTATGTATATGTTACATATACTACCTTGAGATTCACTTTCTAGTGGGCACTTAGACCATAAGATCATAAGATATAGGAGCAGAATTAGGCCACTATTTTATTATGGTTGATCAATTTTTCCATTCAGAACCCAATCTCCTGCCTTGCCCCCATATCCCTTCATGCCCTGACCAATTAGGAACTTATCAATCTCTGACTTAAATATACATGCAGACTTGGCCTCACAGCTGGCCTTGGCAAAGAATTCCACAGATTCACCACTCTCTAACTAAAGAACTTCCTCCTCATCTCTGTTCTAAAAGGACGTCCCTCTTATTCTGAGGCTGTGTCCACTGGTCTTAAGGCTGATTTATACTTGTGCATATGGGCTATGCCGTAGCCTGCACCGTAGCCCTGATTTTCACTTCTGTGTCGCTCTACGCCGTAGCGAGCATACGTTGGTGTGCGCCAAAACGCTAGTTGGGGGTGGGGTTTCTATGCCACTGTGTTAAGTTTCTTCGTGAGAGACATGGACAAGGAAATGCATTTCAAACATTTTCGCATGTTAGCAGGTAGATTTGACGATTTGGTTCATCTATTTCATATCGGTGTACGCACAGCCTACAGACATGGTGGAGAAGAAGCAACTAGAAATGCGTAAGAGGAAATGCGATGCTACCAAGCGGACCAATCACAGTTGTTGCGGTCTGCGTCGCCGTGACGCGTGAGTAACTTTTCTGGAGAGGTGCACATCACCCTACAGCATAGGGTGCAGCGTAGGTACGGCGTAGGATATGCAATACCTACAGTGTCGATGCAACGCACAAGTATAAATCAGCCATTGTAAACATCCTCTCCACCTCAACTCTCTCAAGGCCTTTCACCATTTCATAGGTTTCAACGAGGTCACCCGTCATTCTTCTGAATTCCAGTGAATACAGGCCCAGAGCCATCAAACACTCTTCATATGAGAAGGTGTTTAATCCTGGAATCATTTTCATGAACCTCCTTTGAACCCTCTCCTGTTTTAGCACATCCTTTCTAAGATAAGAGCCCCAAAACTGCTCATAATACTCCAAGTAAGGCCTCACCAGTAAGGCCTTTATATACTTTATAAAGTATCAAAATTGTATTCTTGTATTTATATTCTAGTCCTCTTAAAATGAATGCCAACATCACATTTG
This sequence comes from Hemitrygon akajei, assembly GCF_048418815.1. Classification (NCBI taxonomy): domain Eukaryota; kingdom Metazoa; phylum Chordata; class Chondrichthyes; order Myliobatiformes; family Dasyatidae; genus Hemitrygon; species Hemitrygon akajei. The sequence continues at coordinate 62,497,640 of NC_133141.1, forward strand.
CCTTCCTCACCACAGACTCAACCTACAAATTAAACTTTAGGGAATCCTGCACAAGGACTCCCAAGTCCCTTTGCATGTTAGATTTTAGCATTTTCTTTCCATTTAGAAAATAGTCAACCCTTCAGTTTCTTCTACCGAAATGCATGACCATACACTTCCTGACACTGTATTCCATCTGTCACTTCTTTGCCCATTTTTCAAATCTGTCTAAGTCCTTCTGTTGCCTCTGCTTCCTCAAAACTACTTGCCCTATCTGCAAACTTTTCAACAGACCCATCAAATCCATCATCCAAATCATTGACATATAACGTAAAAATAATCAGTCCCAACACAGACCCCTGTGGAAGACCACTAGTCACTAGCAGCCAACCAGAAAAGGCTGCCTTCATCCCACTTTTTGCCTCCTGCCAATCAACCACTGTTTTTAGCCATGCTAGAATCTTTCCTGTAATACCATAGGTTCATAGCTTGTTAAGCAGCCTCATGTGTGGCACCTTGTCAAAGGCCTTCTGAAAATCCAAGTACACAAGGTCAACTGATTCTCTTTTGTCTATCTTACTTGTTATTTTTGCAAAGAATTCCAACAGATTTGTCAGGCAGGATTTCCCCTTAAGGATACCATGCTGACTATGTCCTATTTTATCATGTGCCTCCAACTATCTCAAAACTACATCCCTAACAATCAACTCCAACATCTTCCCAACCACTGAGGTCAAATTAAATTGCCTAAAAGTTCCTTTATTCTGCCTTTCTCCCTTCTTGAAGAGTGGAGTGGCATTTTCAATTTTCCAGTCTTCCAGAACCATTCCAGAATCTCATGATTCTCAAAATATCATTACTAATGCCTTCACAATCTCTTCAGCCACCTCTTTCAGAACTCTGGGGTGTACACCATCTGGTCCAGTTGTCCTTTTAGTTTCTCAAGAACCATCTCCCTGGTAATGGTAACTTCACACAATTTATGACCCCTGACACCTAGAACTTCCACCATACTGCTAGAGTTCTCCACAGTGAAGACCAATGCAAAATACTTATTCAGTTCACTGCCATTTTCTTGTGCCCCATTACTACCTCTCCAGCATCGTTTTCTAGTGATCTGATATCCACTCACACCTCTCTTTTACACTTTATATATCTGAAGAAATTTTTAGTATACTCTTTTACCTTAGAACCGTAGAACCATAGAACACTACAGCACAGTACAGGCCCTTCAGCCCTCCATGTTGTGCTGACCCATATAATCCCTAAAAAAAAGTACTACCCCATAACCCTCCATTTTTCTTTCATCCATGTGCCTGTCCAAGAGGCTCTTAAATACCCCTAACAGGCTCTTAAATACCCCTAAGTACCTTCTTAATGACTTTTTTAAATTGCCTTCTGTTGGTTTTTAAAAGCTTCCCAAACCCTACCTTCCCATTATTTTTGCTCTCTTATATGACCTCTCTTTTGCTTTTATGTTGAGTTTGACTTTGCTTGTTAGCCACGGTTGCATCATACTGCCTTTAGAATACTTCTTCTTCTTTGGGTTGTATATATCCTGTGCCTTCTGAACTGTTTCCAGAAAAACCAGCCATTGATGCTCTGCCATCATCCCTTCCATAGAACCACAGAACCGTAGAACATTACAGCACAGAAACAGGTCTTTTGGCCCTTCTTGGCTGTTTCAAACTATTTTTCTGCCTAGTCTCACTGACCTGCATCTGGCCCATATCCCTCCATACACCTCTCATCCATGTACCTGTTCAAGTTTTTCTTAAATGTTAAAAATGTTAAAACCACTTCATCTGGCAGCTCATTCCACACTCCCACCACTCTCTATGTGAAGAAGTCCCCTCCCCAATGTTCCCTTTAAACTTTTCCCCCTTCACCCTTAACCCACGTCTTCTGGTTTTTTTCTCCCCTAGCCTCAGTGGAAAAAGCCTGAAATCTCCCCTCATTTTTCTACGCTCCAGGGAATAAAGTCCTAACCTATTTAAACTTTCTCTGTAACTCACTTTCTCAAGTCCTGGTAACATCCTTGTAAACCTTCTCTGCACTCTTTCAACCTAATTAATATCCTTCCTGTAACTCGGTGACCAAAACTGCACAAAATACTCCAAATTCAGCCTCACCAATGCCTTATACAACCTCATCATAACATTCCAACTCTTATACTCAATACTTTGATTTATAAAGGCCAATGTACCAAAAGCTCTCTTTACTACCTGTGACGCCACTTTTAGGGAATTTTGTATCTGTATTCCTAGATCCCTCTGTTCTACTGCACTCCTCAGTTCCCTAACATTTACCTTGTATGTTCTACCTTGGTTTTTCCTTCCAAAGTGCAATACCTCACACTTGTCTGTATTAAACTCCATCTGCCATTTTTTCAGCCCATTTTTCCACCTGGTCCAAATCCCTCTGCAAGCTTTGAAAACCTTCCTCACTGTCCACTACACCTCCAATCTTTGTATCATCAGCAAATTTGCTGATCCGATTTGCCACATTATCATCCAGATCATTGATATAGATGACAAATAACAACGGACCCAGCACTGATCCCTGTGGCACACCACTAGTCACAGACCTCCACTCAGAGTAGCAATTCTCCACTACCACTCTCTGGCTTCTCCCATTGAGCCAATGTCTAATCCAATTTAATACCTCACCATATACAGTCGGCCCTCCTTATCCGCGAGTTCCGCAGGCGCGAATTCAACCAACCGCGAATCAAGAAAACCCGGAAGTGCTCTTCCAGCACTCGTTCTTTGAGCACGTACAGACTTTTTTTTCTTGTCATTATTCCCTAAACAATGCAGTATAACAACTATTTACATAGCATTTACATTGTATTAGGTATTATAAGTAATCTAGAGATGATTTAAAGTATACGGGAGGATGTGCGTAGGTTATCGTGGATTAGAATTGAAAAAAATCAGAAGTTCTTTTATGAAGTAAGTCGGAACAGCTACAGCCAGTATTATTTTGCGTCAGTTAGTCAAATGTTTGTCTTAGAAAATAGTATATATTTTACCTTTCTATGCATATAAAACACTTAAGAAACGTATGTATTTCAATAATTAAACCACTGCGTTGCTTAGTAATAATTGTAGCTTTCATCGGGGCAGGGCCTTTCTCACTTTATCCTTTAAAATTGTTCTGATCATTGACTAACTGTAGCCTAACGCTTTTCCAATGACCAATGGCATTTCAACTCTTTCCGATCGCATTATTATTTCCACTTTATTTTTGATCGTGATCATGATTATTTTCGTGAACAGAAACACTGCAGATTCAGAACTCTGTTGGGTCCTAAAGACCACTGCTCTGAGACAGGTTAAATAAGGCCTAGGGTTCCGCTGGGTCCTAAAGTCCACTCAGTGAAACAGGTTAAATAAGGGACTTGAGCATCCACGTTTTTTGGTATCCACTAGGGGTCCCAGAACCAATCCCTCGCGGATAAGGAGGGCCGATTGTATACCTAGCGACTGAATCTTCCTAACTAACCTCCCATGCGGGATCTTGTCAAAGGCCTTACTGAAGTCCATGTAGACAACATTCACTGCCTTCCCTTCATCCACTTTCCTTGTAACCTCCTCGAAAAACTCTAATAGATTTGTTAAACATGACCTACCACGCACAAAGCCGTGTTGATTCTCCCTACTAAGTCCCTGTCTATCTAAATACTTGCAGATCCTATCTCTTAGTACTCCTTCCAATAATTTACCTACTACCGACGTTAAACTTACTGGCCTATAATTTCCAGGATTACTTTTAGAGCCTTTCTTAAACAACGGAACTACATGAGCTATCCTCCAATCCTCCGGCACCTCACCTGTAGATACCAACATTTTAAATATATCTGCCAGGGCCCGGGCAATTTCAACACTAGTCTCCTTCAAGGTCCGAGGGAATACCCTGTCAGGTCCATGTGGTGGTTCAATCCGAAGTCCGTGGTCTGGTCTGTGGACTCCGGACTCCTGGTTTTCGGGCGGTCCCTTGCTGCGGTTGGACTTAACTAGGAACACCTGAGGCTCATATTGGAACTGGGAATATAAGTGGCCCTGGTATGGAGGGGGTCTTGTCAAGGTACTCATGGCACAGATGGCTGGTGGAAGGCTAGAATGGACTCTTGCCATCCTTGGGGCTGTGTTGGAGAACCATGGCTTCTGGGAGTCTTGCTGGTAGTAGTTGGAGTGGTCATTGTGGTATGGATTCAGCTGTTTCCCGGGCCAGCTGGGTGGCTGTCAGCCACTCTGAGCTAGGTAGGGATCTGGTTATTTCTGTAGCCAGCCAAGGCTGCTGGCTGTAATGGCTACTTGGAGCTACCCTGATGCAGAGGTGGAACTGTCTGTCATTCCTTGGTGTTTGTCTCTTCCTGTCCTTGCCCCTGTGGGGTAAGTCTGGCTGTTCTGCCATTGCCCTGTGGGGGGAATCTGTCTTGTCTTGTCTTTTCCTCTGTCGGGTAGGTCAGGCTGTTCTGCTGTTACCTGACGAATGGCCCTGCCCCACCTTGGTGTGGAGTTATAGATGAGTCCTGGCTTGTTGGTGGATAAGTCCCAGCTCCATGTTGATGTACAGATCCTAGTCTGCCCCTAGCTCCAGCCTCTGAGTTCCCCAAGCTCCAAGTCCGCAGCCTCCAGCCTCGAGTCAAGCTGCAGCCTCGACCCAAGCCTCAAGACCCCAAGTCCCTAGCCAAGCCTCGTCATGTCCTCGCCTGGGTTTGGGGGTCCGAGCCTGAGGCAAGACCCAGGTTCTGGGTCGTTGTCCAGTCTCAGGCTCGGAGTCCACCCCAGGCTCCTTGTTCCCAGTCTCTCGTCCTGGTCCTGCTTCCCCTGCCTAGACTGCATCCTGTCCCGTCCTTGGGTTCTGTCTCGTCCTGTTTCCGGGACTCCAGTGTCCGTGTCCTGCAGTTGGGTCCTGATTCAACACCCGACTTATGACAGTCCTGGAGATTTATCTACTCTGATTTGCCTCAAGATAGAAAGCACCTCCTCCTCTTCAATCTGTATAGGTTCCATGACCTCACTACTTGTTTGCCTCATTCCCATTGACTCCATGCCAGTTTCCTTAGTAAAAACAGATGCACAAAACCCATTTAATATCTCTCCCATTTCTTTTGGTTCCATACATAGCCGACCACTCTGATCTGCAAGAGGACCAATTTTATCCCTTGCTATCCTTTTGCTCTTAATATACCTGTAGAAGCTCGTTGGATTATCCTTCACCGTGACTGCCAAAGCTACCTCATGTCGTCTTTTAGCCTTCCTGATTTCTTTCTTAAGTATTTTCTTACTCTTTTTATACTCGTACCTTATTTGCTCCGTTTCCTATACATGTCATACATCTCTTTTTATCAGAGTTCCAATATCCCTAGAGAACCAAGGTTCCTTATTCTTATTCACTTTGCCTTTAATCCTGACAGGAACATACAAACTCTGCACTCTCAAAATTTCTCCTTTGAAGGCCTCCCACTTACCAATCACATCCTTGCCAGAGAACAGCCTGTCCCAATCCACGCTTTTTCGATCCTTTCTCATTTCTTCAAATTTGACCTTTTTCCAGTTTAGAACTTCAACCTGAGGACCAGATCTATCTTTATCCATGATCAAGTTGAAACTAATGGCGTTATGATCACTGGAACCAAAGTGTTCCCCTACACACACTTCCGTCACCTACCCTAACTCATTTCCTAATAGGTGATCTAATATTGCATCCTCCCTAGTTGGTACATCTATATATTGATTTAGAAAACTTTCCTGAACACATTTTACAAACTCTAACCCATCTAGACCTTTAACAGTATGGGAGTCCCAATCAATATGTGGAAAATTAAAATCCCCAACTATCACAACTTTATGTTTCCTGCAGTTGTCTGCTATCTCTCTGCAGATTTGCTCCTCCAATTCTCGCTGACTATTGGGTGGTCTATAAAACAACCCCATTAATGTGGTCATACCTTTCCTGTTTCTCAGCTCCACCAATATGGCCTCGGTAGACAAGCCCTCTAATCTGTCCTGCCTGAGCACTGCTGTAATATTTTCCCTGACTAGCAATGCCACACCCCCCACCCCCACCCTTCATCCCTCTGCCTCTATCACATCTGAAACATCGAAACCCTGGAACATTAAGCTGCCAGTCCTGTCCCTCCTGTAGCCAAGTTTCAGTAATGGCTACAATGTCATAATTCCACATTTCAATCCACGCCCTCAGCTCATCAGCCTTCCCCACAATACTCCTCGCATTGAAGTAGACACACCTCAGAAGATTATTACCACCACACACAACCCTTCTATTTATGACTTTGCATGAATCTTTAACTTTTATTTTCACCCCCACTCCACTATCTACTCTGTCACTCTGGTTCCCATCCCCCTGCAAATCTAGTTTAACCCCCCCCCCCCCCAACAGCACTAACAAACCTCCCTGCAAGGATATTGGTCCCCTTGTAGTTCAGGTGTAACCCGTCTCTCTTGTACTGGTCTCACCTGCCCCAGAAGAGGTCCCAATGATCTAGAAATCTGAAACCCTGCCCCCTACACCAGTTTCTCAGCCACGTGTTCATCTACCAGAGCATCCTATTCTTACCCTCACTGGCACGTGGCACAGGCAGCAATCTGGAGATTACTACCCTCGAGGTCCTGTTTTTCAACTTCCTACCAAGCTCTCTGTACTCATTCTTCAGGACCTGCTGACTCTTTCTACCTATTTCATTGGTACCGATGTGTACCACGACATCTGGCTGATCACCCTCCCACCTCAGCGTACTGTGCACGCAATCAGAGACATCCCTGACTCTGGCACCCAGGAGGCAACAAACCATCTGGCAGTCTCTGACGTGACCACAGAACCTCCTGTCTGTACCTCTAACTATCGAGTCCCCTATCAATACCGCTCTCCTCTTCTTCCCCTCCCCCCCCCCCCCCCCACACTGCAGAACCAGACTCAGTGCCAGAGATCCGGCTGCCGCAGCTTGTCCCAAATAAGTCATCCCCCCCCCAACAGTATCCAAATCGGTATACCTGTTCTGGAGGGGAATGGCCACAGGGGAACCCTGCTTTGCCTGCCCAATTACCTTCTTTCACCTGACGGTAACCCAATTACCCGTGCGTTGCTCCTTTGGTGTAACTACCTCCCTGAAACTACTATCTATAAACTTCTCGTTCTCCCGAATGATCCAGAGATCATCCAGCTCCTGCTCCAGTTCCCTAATGCGGTTTGTTAGGAGCTGCAGCTGGATGCATTTCTTGCAGGTGTCGTTGTCAGGGACACTGGAGGTCTCCCTGACTTCCCACATCCTGCAAGAGGAGCAGTTCAACATCCTGCCTGGCATTCTCTCTACTCTAAACAAATAAACCAAAACTTGCCAGAACCTACCCTCGCCTCTGCCTGTTCACGCCGAAGCCTGTTGATCCAAAGCCGTCCCACTCTGATTCAGTCCACTCCGACGATGGCCACTGTATATAGTGGTCTTTTTTTAAACCTTTGGTGTGCTACATCACATGCCTGTGCTGTCTAGCCTCTTTTCCCCAACCATCTGCAGCTTAATGTGAAAAAGACCAAGGAGCTGGTGGTGGACCTGAGGAGGGCTAAGGCACTGGTGACCCCCGTTTCCATCCAAGGGGTCAGTGTGGACATGGTGGAGGATTACAAATACCTGGGGATACAAATGGACAATAAACTGGACTGGTCAAAGAACACTGAGGCTGTCTACAAGAAGGGTCAGAGCCGTCTCTATTTCCTGAGGAGACTGAGGTCCTTTAACATCTGCCGGACGATGCTGAGGATGTTCTATGAGGCTGTGGTGGCCAATGCTATCATGTTTGCTGTTGTGTGCTGGGGCAACAGGCTGAGGGTAGCAGACACCAACAGAATCAACAAACTCATTCGTAAGGCCAGTGATGTTGTGGGGGTGGAACTGGACTCTCTGACGGTGGTGTCTGAAAAGAGGATGCTGTCCAAGTTGCATGCCATCTTGGACAATGACTCCCATCGACTCCATAATGTACTGGTTAGGCACAGGAGTACATTCAGCCAGAGACTCATTCTACCGAGATGTAACACTGAGCGTCATAGGAAGTCATTCCTACCTGTGGCCATCAAACTTTACAACTCCTCCCTCAGAGTGTCAGACATCCTGAGCCAATAGGCTGGTCCTGGACTTATTTCCACTGGGCATGATTAACTTGTTATTATTTAATTATTTATAGTTTTATATTGCTATATTTCTTCACTATTCTTGGTTGGTGCAGCTGTAACAAAACCCAATTTCCCTCAGGATCAATAAAGAATGTTTGTCTGTCTGTCAGTCAGCTAAAAAAAATGGCTTCTCTCCAAGCTGTCTTTAATCCTTCACTCTCTGCCTCTTGCTTCGATTTAAAAGACCGTTGAAAAATTCCTCTCCTTTTTAAATTTTTGGTGCGCTACATCACGCGCCTATGCAGTCTAGCCTCTTTTCCCCAATCAGTTAAAAAAAAATGGCTTCTCTCTGAGATGTCTTTAGTCCTTCACTCTCTGCCTCTTGCTTCGATTTAAAAGACTGTTGAAAAATTCCTCTCCTTTTTAAACCTTTGGCATGCTCTCCGAGATATCTTTAGTGTGGATGGAGCTGTAGGTTGTTGAAGGTTACAAAAGGATATAGACAGGCTGCAGAGTTGGGCAGAAAAATGGCAGATGGAGTTCAATCTGGACAAGTGTGAGGTGATGCATTTTGGAAGGACAAACCAGAAGACTGAGTACAGGATTAATGGTCAGTTATTTAAGAGTGTGGATGAACAAAAGGACCTTGGGGTTCAAATCTATACATCCCTCAAGGTCGCTGCACAGGTTGATAGGGTAGTTAAGAAGGCCTATGGGATGCTAGGCTTCATTAACGGGGGGATTGAGTTCAAGAGTAGAGAGGTCACGTTGCAACTCTACAAATCTCTGGTGAGACCGCACTTAGAGTATTGTGTTCAATTCTGGTCACCTCATTATAGGAAGGATGTGGAAGCTATGGAGAGGGTGCAGAGGAGATTTACCAGGATGTTGCCTGGTTTGGAGAACAAGTCATATGAAGCAAGGTTAGCAGAGCTGGGACTTTTCTCTTTGGAGTGTAGAAGAATGAGAGGGGACTTGATAGAGGTCTACAAGATTATGAGAGGCATAGATAGGGTGGATAGTCAGTACCTGTTTCCCAGGGCACCAATAGCAAACACCAGAGGGCATATGTACAAAATTAAGGGAGTGAAGTTCAGGGGAGACATCAGGGGTAAGTTTTTTACACAGAGGGTTGTGAGTACCTGGAATGACTTGCCAGTGATGGTGGTGGAGGCTAAAACATTAGGGGTATTTAAGAGCCTCTTGGACAGGCACATGGATGAAAGAAAAATGGAGGGTTATGGGGTAGTGTGGGTTTAGTACTTTTTTTAAGGATTATATGGGTCGGCACAACATGGAGGGCTGAAGGGCCTGTACTGTGCTGTAGTGTTCTATGGTTCTATGGTTCTGTGGTTCACTCAGCCTCTTTCTTCGATTTAAAAGGCTCTTTTCCACTCAATTCTGACCAACTCCTGACTCATGCCTCTGTAATTCCCTTTACTCCACTGTAGTGTTTTACACATTGGACATTAGCTGCTCACAGGAAAAAAACTACAGTAAAATTTTGCAAAAGAAGACAAACTATGTAAATTTGTATTAATACTGAGAACAAGAGTTGTAAAGAGCTCTCAAAAGTGACTATCTTTTCAAGCCTATCACAGCCTATCTTTTTCCCAAAACTTTGAATTGTTGTCATCCATGAAGTATCCCCTAATGAGACCCATTTTGCACGATCTAAATCATCTTAGTGTGATGTACACTTATTAATTTTCTTTCTCAGTTTTCTGTGCTATAGGAAGAACAGCCTCTGGTCTAAACTTGAAGTTGGAATGTCTCAACCATAGAACCATTTCAGTAACTTTTCCTGCACTCCCTCTGGGACCATAAGGCAGAAATAGGAACAGAGGCAGGAGCAGAATTAGGCCAATTGGCCCATCATATCCACTCTGCTCTTTCATCATGGCTGATTTATATCCCTCCCAACCCCATTCTCCTGCCTTCTCCCATAACCTTTGATACTCTTACTAATCAGGAATCTTTTCTGCAATATCTAAAACTAGATACTGCTAAGATCTGGGACTTTGCTCCCTAAACAGCCTTCCAGTTTGCACTCAAACTGACCTACCAGACCTCCACCTCCCACATTCATCCTCTTCTCTTTTCATATCAGAGCACTGAAGAAGAAAGCATTGATTGTTTCTACCGGTAGGTAGGCTTTAGTTTTCAAGCTGAATAAAAACATAAAGTTCTGAAAACAGTCAGTAGGTCAGACAGAATCTGAGGAAAAACAGAACTGGGCTTCAGGTTGAACCACCTTCAACAGAACATTTGCTGCCCGACCTACCAATTATTTCCATATTTTATGCTTTTATTTCTGAGTAGATTATTTTTAGATTATTCCTATCCCCATTACTTTTGAGATACTGCTTTCAGTGACAATCACATTTTCTGCTTATTAACTTACAAGGTACAGAAACACCAGATACACTAGAGACCGCAGATGCTGGATTCTAGAAAAACAATCTACTGGAAGAATCAGTATCGGGTTTATTATCACTGATACGTGACATGGCATTTGTTGATTTGTGGCAGTAATACAATACAAAAAAGGCAAAATATAATTACAAAAATACTGTAAATACTTAGTGCAAAAAATGGAATAATGAAGTAGTGTTCATGTGCTCATGAATCATTCAGAAATCTGATGGTGAAAGAGAAGAAGCTGTTCCTGAAACATTAAGTGAGGGTCTTCAAGTTCCTGTACTTCCTCCCAATGGCTGTAGCAGAAGTGGGCATGTCTTGCATGGTGAGGTCCTTAATATCAATGCTACCTTCTTAAGGCACTCCCTATTGAAGATGTCTTTGATGGTGGGGAGGGCTGTACCTGTGAGAGAGCTGGCTGAATCTGAACGTCTCTGCAACCTCTTGTAATACCAGGTGTTGATGCAACCAGTTAGAACGTTCTTTATTGTACATCTATGAAAAAAATTCTAAGAATCTTTTGTGATATGCCAAATCTTCTTAATCTCCTATTAGAGCCACTGCTGTGCTTTCTTTGTGATTGCATCAAAATGTTGGATGTCTGAGAAGTAACACCCAAGGACCTGAAACTGCTTTTCTTTTCCTCAGCTGACCCCTCAATGAGGATTGCTGTATATTCTCCTGACTTCCCCTTCCTGAAGTTCACAGTGCAAGGTTTTTGTTTTGACAACACTCAACCAGCCGATCTACCTCAAAGTTGTAAGCTTCTTTATCAACATTTGAGATTCTGCCAATAACTGTTGCAAAACTCAGTGTGTTGAGCAACATTCATGGGAGAAAAAGGAATTGTCAACATTATAGGTCAAAACCCTGCATCAGGACAAGTTTAGAGGAGCCATCCCTCTGCTCTCCATGGCACTCCTACTCCAACTTCTGTTTATCCATTCCTCAGTCCTGATGCAGGGTTTCAAACAGAAATATCAACAGTTCATCTCCACCCATAAATACTACTTAACCCATTGAATTTGTTCAGCAGATAGTTTTTTTGCATATTGAAAATGTAGCCTTCATCAATTAGTTACATTGGTGAAGCCTGAATCATGCTGTGTCTTGTTATATTCAATCTGTGTAGGTCTTAACTAGAAAACAGAAGGCTTACAGTAAACAGTTCATCATCCAGCCTCTCCATGCATTGTACTCAGGATTTTCACTAAGTAAAACTCCAAGAACCAGACATCCAAATCTTGAGCAATGAACAAGAAGCTGGAGAAATTCAATAGGTCACTCAGCATCTGTGGAAGGGAAGTAGACATTTACCTTTTCAAGACAAGACTCTTCATCAGTTTTCTAGCATTTGGTGTCTTTTGTATGTTGTTCCAGATTCCAGTAGCTTGTGTCTCCTGTTTGTATTCCCTGATGGTCTGACAGCTAACTCAGGCTTTAGTCCAGATTGCAAGACGGGGTCTAGACAGCAAGTCAAGTACTGCAATCAGGCAGGGGTTAGGATTGTTGGCTGGGTGTGTGGCACAGCCAGCACTGGAGTATGTATCATCAGGGGTTTAGAACATGGAGAGATTTGTGGCTGTGTTGAAGTCTGGTATGCTTGTATATTTACTACTCTCTTTAAACTCAAGGAGTTCACTGAAAAATTTACTGTGTGACATATAAACAATGTGAAACAAATGTGTGTATTTGGGTAGTAATTAGAGTAACATCCAGTATTTGAGACAATAATAAACTAATTCTAATTTCAACTATCCAGAATATCTGCTAGTACAGCACAAGTCCCAAGGTTTTACAGGTTCAAAAGGTTCAAATATTTATTTATTATCAAAGTATGTATGCAGTATACAACTCTGAGATTCTTCTTCTCCAGATAGCCATGAAACAAAGAAAACCATTGAAGTCAGTACAAAGAGAAACAGCAAATCCACCCCCTGCACAAAAAAAAATGGCAACATGATCAACAATCCCCCCAACCCCCCTGCCAGCATAGAACACAACAAGAACATCGGCCCCTAAATCCCCCGCCCCCACACAAAAAGCTAACAAAAATGTGACAAGAATATCAACCACAAAACCCCTCTCCACTTGCACAGAACGCAACAAGAACATAGGCCCCCAAGCCCCTTTCCCCCATACAAAATGCAACAAAACCCCCTCTCCTCACACAAAAAAATGAGAAAGAATGGGCGACAACACAGAATATAAAAGCCAGAAGACTGAAAAAGTCCGTAGTTCATATTCCAAAACCATAAACACAGAACCTCACAAACATCCTTCGAATGCAAAGGCCTATGCTGCAGATTACAACAATAGGTCACACAGGCTCTTTCTTCAGTTTTCTGGCAGCAAAATGATCCCATCAGTGATTAAAAGGGTGGTAGTTGGTGCTGTCTTCTGCATTTGCTTTGATGCTAGATTATCAAAGGTTTAATCTGTTCCATAATTCACTTGGCTGGCCATCTTCCCATAAATTCACCAGCAAGAACCCTGCTGCCTATAAACCCTGCAGGCAACAACCTCAATTTACCCATTACATGAGGCCTACAATGGCTCCTGATCCACAGACAAGTTCTGACTGGTTGCATCACTGTCTGGTATGGAGGCTCCAATGCAGAGAATCAGAAGAGCTTGTGATGAGCAAACAAAGCCGAGATGGGATCCAGAGTTGACCCCCTGTGAACTATGCTGCTAATGAGAGAGAGAGAGGAAGGGGGGGAGGCATCCTGCTGCAGATGAGAGAGAGAGAGACATGATTTAATATTATGGCTTCTTAGCTAATTGTTTACCTTTGCTCCAAGGACACTTTCTTTGCCTGCTTGTGAGGATTCTTGCTGAGACAGCAAGGGGGACCAGGTGATTGCCTTGCAAGTGATGATAAAAAGCAGGTCTGCGAAGACACAAGCAGACACACCACGGGGCACTGAAAGAGTGTTGTGCACCCACGTGAAGGTGAGGGTTTGGAGGATCAATTCGGGGAATCAATCAGTGGCTCACAGTGTGAGAAGGTGCGACCAGTGGGGACTTGTGCTTGTGTCCACCCTCACCTGGGTGATGGGTCTACCACTGAAGAACGGTCAGGATCAGATCAGGAAGATAACTGAAGATTTGACGGCAACTGCATCACCTCTCACTCTCTCTCTCTCCAATGGTACACCAGCAATTACCTCGACCTAAACTAAACTGAACTGAACTGAACTCTGCATCATCGTAAGACTATTCATTTACCCCTAGACTTTGAAAGAGCTTGGTTTTGATTCCTATTTCCACACTTATGCATTGTTAACCTGTTTTATATATGTTTTTGCATTTTATAGTACTGTATTACTTAGTTTACTAATAAAAACTATTAGTTACAGTAATACCAGACTCCAACGTGTATTCCATTTCTGCTGGTTCGGTAACCCGGTCATGGGGTACGTGACGAGCTGCAAAGGGTTGCCGACTCATCCAGCTCCATCATGGGTACTAGCCTCCTCACCATCGAGGACTCCTTCAAAAGTCATTACCTTCAAAAAGGTGGCATCCATCATTAAGGACGTTCGCTATCTAGGACATGCTATCGGAACTTGTCTGCGGAATGAGTTGGAGAGAGTACTTTAGGAGACTTTACATGCCAGTTTTGAAAAGTAAACAAGGCCAATTGGAACTCATATGCAGAGCGGGAGTTGCGGAGACTTGTCCACTGAGTGGGAGATTACTTGAGTTAATAGTAACTAGGGTTGAATGGAGTGGCTATTGTTGGAGCAGCCATTGTGTGAGTGGACAGTGTTCGAGTGATCAGGCTTTGGTTCCACAGACTTTGATGAGAACAGGCACAGGCTAGAACGTAAGGTCAAGAAGCTAAAGGCATAACAAGTGTAAGCAGGAGAATGTTCCTCCTGTGAGATATGGAATTCCAGGGTAGCTAATGGTCTCCCTGGCGACTACATCTTCAGGAAGTGCACCCAACATCAGCTCCTGTTTAATAAGGTCAATTAACTGGAGTTGGAGCTGGATGCACTCAGGACCATCTGGGAGGCTGAAATCTTCACACCCAAATCTTCAAATCTTTTACTGAGGTGATCACATCCAAGACAGCAGGCTTCAGATAGTAGATGGATGACCATCAGGAGAAGTAAGGAGAGTAAGCAATCAGTGCAGGGTTCCCCGTAGTTATTCTTCTCTGCAACAAATATATTCCTCTGGATGCTGCTGGGAGAGAATGACCTATCAGGGCATAGCAGCAGCAGCTAGGTCAGTGGCACTGCAGCTGGCTCTGTGGCTCATTAAAGAAGGGTAAAGTCAGGCAAAACACTAGTGATAGCAGAATCAATAGTTAGGGATCCCGGGCAGGAGATTCTGGGGCCATGAAAGAGAAGCCAGGATGGTGTGTTGCCTCCTGGTTGCTAAGGTCCAGCATGTCTCAGAGTGGCTGCAGAAGATTCTTAAGATGGAAGGTGAGCAGCCAGAGGTCATGGTGCACATTAGCAACAATATCATAGGTAGAAAGTGGTCCTGCACAGTGAGTACAAGGAGCTAGGAAAAAGGCTGAAGAACAGGACCTCTAAGGTAGCAATCTCTGGATTACTCCCAGTGTCATGTGTTAGTCAGGGCAGGAATAGGATGATGGTACAGATGAATGAGTGACTGAGGAAGTGGTGCTGGGGACAGGGTTTCAGATTTCTGGATCATTGGGATCTCTTCTGGGGAAGGTATAACCTGTACAAAAAAGGATGGGTTACACTTGAACCCAAGGGGGACCAATATCCTTGCAGACAGGTTTGCTTGAACTGTTGGGGAGAGTTTAAACTAAGTTGGCAAGGGGATGGGAAATAGGGCAGAGTTGATAGTTGATAGACAGTTGATATACAAGTTGATGCAGTGTTTAATGAGATTGTGAGGAATTAGGATAAGTTGAAGGGCAAAATTGAAAAGGATGATGAATACAGGACTGAAGATGCTATATTTGAATGCACACAATATACAAAATAAGGTGGTGCAGTTACAGATTGGCAGGTATGATGTTATAGACATTACTGAGTTGTGGCTGAGAGAAGATCATAGTTGGGAGCTTAACATCCAAGGATACACATTGTATCAAAAGCACAGACAGGCAAGGCAGAGGGGGTGGGTGGCTCTGTTAGTAAAAAATGAAATCAAATCCTTAGAAAGAGGCAACATGCTATAGGATTGGAAGATGTAGAATCATTGTGGGTAGAGTTAAGAAACCATAAGGATAAAAAGAGTCTGATGGGAGTTATATGCAGACAACCAAACAGTAGCCAGGTTTCAGGATATAAATTTCAACGGGAAATAGAATTGACATGAAAAAAAGCAATGTTACAATAGTCATGGGGGATTTCAATATGCATATAGATTAGGAAAATCAGATTGGTGCTGGATCCCAAGAAAGGGAATTTGTAGAATGCCTACAAAGATGGCTTTTTGTACAGCTTGTGGTTGAGCCCACTGGGAAAAAAGATAATTCTTGACTAGGTGTTGTGTAATAAACTAATTTTGATTAAAGAGTTAAGGTAAAGGAACTCTTGTGAGGCAGTGATTATGATATGATAAAATTCACCCTGCAGTTTGAGAGGGAGAAGATCAAGTCAAATATAACAATGGAATAAAGGGAATTACAGAGGCACGAGAGAGGAGCTGGCCAAAGTTGATTGGAAGGGGACACAAGAAGGATGAAGGCAGAACAGCAATGGCTGGAGTTTCTGGAGGCAATCAGGATAGATACATCCCAAAGATAAAGAAGTATTCTAAAGGGACGATGACACAACCGTGGCTGACATGAGAAGTCAAAGACAGCATAAAAGCAAAATAGAGCAAAAATGAGTGGGAAGTTAGAGGATTGGGAAAATTTTAAAAACCATCAGAAGGCAACTGAAGAAACCATAAGGATAAAAACAATGAGATATGAAGGTAAACTAGCCAAAAATATCAAAAAGGAAACCAAAAGGTTTTTCCAGATATATAAGGAGGTGAAAGTGTACATCAGACTACTGGAAAATGACGCTGGAGAGGTAGTAATGGGGGACAAAGAAATTGTGGATGAACTTAAGTATTTTCCATCCATTTTCACTGTGGAAGACACTGGCAACATGTCAGAAATTGAAGCATGTCAGGGGCAGAAGTTTGTGAAGTTGCTATTACTAAGGAGAAGGTGCTTGGGAAACTGGAAAGTATGAAAGTAGATGAGTCACATGGACCAGATGAACTACACCCCAGAGTTCTAATAGTGGTAACTGAAGAGGTTGTGGAGGCATTAGTAATGATCTTTCAAGGATCACTAGATTCTGGAATGGTTCTGGAGGACTGGAAAATTGCAAATGTCACTCCAGTCTTTAAGAAGAGAGGCAGGCAGAAGAAAGGACATCATAGGTCAGTTAGCCTATCTTCAGTGGTTGGGAAGATGTTGGAGTCGATGATTAAGGATGAGGCTTCTGTATACTTGTAGGCACATAATAGGCCATAGTCAGCATGGTTTCCTTAAGAGAAAATCTTGACTGACAAATCTGTTGCAGTTCTTTGAGGAAATAACAGCCATGATAGACAAAGGAGAGTCAGTGAATGTTGGATTTTCAGATGGCTTTTGACAAGGCATGTCACGTGAGGCTGCTTAACAAAATAAGAGCTCAAGGTATTACAGGAAAGATACAAGCATGGATAGAAGATTGGCTGACTGGCAGGAGGCAAAGAGTGGAAATAAAGGAGGCTTATTCAGGTTGGCTGCCAGTGACTAGTGGTGTTCTGGAGGGGTCGGTATTGGAACAGCTTCTTTAGTTTTTATATGTCAATGATTTAGATGAAGCAATTGATGGCTTTGTGGCCAAGTTTGCAGACAATACAAAGATAGGTGGAGGGGCAGGTAGTATTGACAAAGCAGGGAGGCTGCAGAAAGAATTGGACAGATTAGAGAATGGGCATTAGAATATGTAGCAGATGGAATATAGTGCAGGGAAATGCATGGCCATGAACTTTGGTAAAAGGAATAAAAGCATAGATTATTTTCTAAACAGGAAGAAAGTTCAAAATCAGAAGTACAAAGGGACTTGGGAGCCATCGTGCAGGATTCCCTAAAAGTTAACTTGCAGGTTGAGTCAGTGGTAAGAAGGACAAATACAATATTCATACTAATTTTGAGAGGACAAGAATATAAGAGCAAGGATGTTTTGCTGAGGCTTTATAAGGCATTGGTCAGATCACACTTGGAGCATTAGGTACAGTTTTGGGCCCCCTATCTAAGAAGAGACGTGCTGACACTGTAGAGGGTCTAGAGGAGGTTTACGAGAATAATTCTGGAAAAGTGTTACCATATGAGGAGTGTTTGGCTCTGGGCCTGTACTCTCTGGAGTTTAGGAGAATGAGGGAGGAATCTCATTGAAATCTATTGAATACTTAAGGCCTAGACAGATGGATGTAGAGAAGATGTTTCATTTAGTGTGTGAGTTTAGGTCCCAAGGTCACGGCCACAGATGAGAAGCAATTTCTTTAACCAGATGGTAGTGAATCTGTGGAATTCATTGCTACAGATGGCTGGGGAGGGCAAGTCATTGAGTATATTTAAAACAAGTTTAATAGGTTTTTAGTTAGTCAGGTTGTCATATGTTATGGGAAGAAATCAGGAGAGTTAGGTTGAGAGGGATAATAAATCAGCCAGGATAGAATAGCGAAGCAGACTCAATGGCCTAATATTGCTCCTATGTCTTATACCCTCTTCTCATTACTACCAACAAAGAGGAGATGCAAAAGCCAGAAGGCACATACTTAATGTTTTAGAAACAGCTTCTTCCTCTCCACTATCAGACTCCTGAATGGTCCCTGAATCCATGAACACAACCTTGTTATTTTGCTCTCCTTTTGCACTACTTATTTATATTTTTATATTTCTTATTGTAACTTACAGTCATTTTATGTATTGCAGTGTACTGCTGCTTCAAAATGCCAAATAATAAACCTGATTCTAATTCTGATTCTGAAATTCTCATCCCTGAGTTCAGTTCCTTCCTTACCCACACTCCTCTGTAAATGCTGCCTGACCTGCTAAGTTTCTCCAGTATTTTGTGTGTTCCTCTTTTGCACTATTTATTGTAACTTATTTATGTTTTCTTCATCTTTTTTGTCTTCTTAAGCCCATTACCCTTTCAAAATCATAGGCCACTGACAGCAGCTCGCCAGAGTACTAAGCCAGTCTTTCAAGTTGTCCCAGGTGTAGCTCATTTTCAAAGATCCTTTCTCTCCCAGGAATGATGTCTTTGGAGCTTGTGTTCACGTTTCTGTACCACTGGTTTTTTTATGGGATGGGATTGCTGACTCCATGCCCAACCCTCCTCCTTTCGCAGTCAGGTTTGGGACCATCCATAGCGGAGTTAGATATTTATTGGCTGAGTGCATTTTATATGAATTATGGTGTCATTTTCAGTGTAGATGCAGCATTATATTCTGCATTCTGTTTTCATTTTATGACCTCAATGTAATTATGTATGGCATGATCTGTCTGGGTGGCAAGCAGAAAACAAAAGCTGTTTCTTGGTACATGTGACAATAGTAAACTAATACTCTTCTGCCCTCACATTGCATGTGTACAAAGCTAGCCAGTGAGTTAAAAACCTTCTTAAAAATCACCCAAACAGAAAGTTTTCTTTGGAGTTTTTAATGAGAAGAACTTGTAAAACTGTGGAAAATAAAATAAAATAAAATTCACATCTTATTCATTTGGAAGGGGGACTTTTCTTTTACATTGAATATAACATGTTGCCTTCTCCCCTTTCAACACACAAACAAACATACATACCAAAAGAGAATCATCACACTTCTGAATATACTGTCGATTATTCAAATGATCCATGTCATCCATTGCCATGAAATGATTCATTCTGGCATCTGTTATCTTTACCTTTCATTTCGACAGGCACATACAAGCTTTGAAGACCTCCCACTTACTAAATACACCTTTGCCAGAAAACCGTCTATCCCAATCCACACTTGCCATTAACCCATGGCAGCTAGTCGTAATCTCACTTAACTTCAGTGGAAAAAGCATGCTTGCATCTACCCTATCTATACCCCTCATAATTTTGATTAGCTCTATCAAATCACCTCTCAATCTTCTATGTTCTAAGGAATACAGTCCTAACCTATTCAATCTTTCCTTAATACTCAGGAACTCCAGACCTGGCAACATCCTTGTAAATTTTCTCTGTGCTCTTTCAAACTTATTTACATCTTTCCCATAAGTAGGTGACCAAAACTTCACACAATACTCCAAATTAGGCCTCACCAATGTCTCTTACAACTTCAGCATAACATCCCATCTCCTGTACTCAATACTTTGATTTATGAAGGCCAATGTGCCAAAAGCTTTCTTTACAACCCTACCTACCTGTGATGCCACTTTCAATGAATTATGGACCTGTACTCTCAGATCCCTTTTTACTACCACACTCCTCAGTGCTCTACTGTCCTCTGTGTAAGACCTATCATGTTTGGTCCTACCAAAATGCAACATCTTGGACGTGTCTGCATTAAATTCCATCTGCCATTTTTCAGCCCATTTTTCCAGCTGGTCTAGATCCTGCTGCAAGCTTTAATAGTTTTCCTCGCTGACACTACACCCCCAATCTTGGTGTCATTGGCAAATTTGCCGATCGAGTTAACCACATTATCATTCAGATCACTGGTGTAAATGACAAACAGCAACAGACCCAGCTCCAGTCCCTGTTGCACTCCACTAGTCACAGGCCTCCAGTCAGAGAGGCAACCATATACTTCCATGCTCTGGTTTCTCCCACAAAGTCATTGTCTAATCCAATGTACTACCTCATCTTGAATGTCGAGCTACTGAACCTTCTTGACCAACCTCCCATGCGGGACTTCGTCACCCATGTGGACAATATCCACTGCCTTGCCTTCAACAACTTTTCTGGTAACTTCCTCGAATATCTCTAAGAATCTCCATTGACTCCATTCTTTTTGGCCTTCTATACATCCAGCTGGGCTTTAGTCTTTGCATTTACTTTTACAAGCAGCCTTTGGTCTACCACTTGAAGTTCATGAAATAAACGTAATGCACGTAGAGTATATTATGTTTCTTTATACTGGAAAATGCTGAACGCTTGCAAATTTCCTAAAGCTCCTTGTACTCGCTTCCAGCTTAAAAACAAGCCACATTTTGCAAGTAACTGCCTGATTAACAGGTCAAGTTCTCTCTCTCAGATACGTTACCTGAAAGAACATCTTGCTGTACTGCTGGTTGTCATCTTGGGTTCATTTAAAATTTCCTCGTAGTTACTGTTATATTTTGTAAATTCCAAAACATTAAACTAATTGCAAGAAAAGGACATGATCCCAAGAGATGTTCATTTTTACTTTAAGTGAGGCATGCACATATCACATGATGGCATAATGATGCATGCAATTTACTCAAAAGAGAACTCTAGAATACGGCATCTGTCATTGAGAATCACCCACCATCCAGGTCATGCCCTCTTCTTGCTGTTGCCATCAGGCAGCAGGTATGGAAGCCTAAAGGCCCACACCATCAGGTTCTTGAACTGTTGTTTTCCTACATCTATCAGGATCTTGAATAAATCTGACCTTGGAACACTACCTCTTGCACCTCTTGCACTACCATGGATGACTTTGATTGTGTCTTTGCTTTATTTTGGACTCATTAAGACCCTCTGTTGTTTGGGGTTGACCATGGACATTGTGTCCTAACTGTCCATTTGATAGGCAAACTAGTATGTAAGCCAGTGCAGTATGATATGGCTCCCTTTCTCCACGCAGCTGATGAATACAAAGGAGTGGCAGAGACCGATACAGTTTGGCACCAGCATTGTCACAGGAGTTGGCAATCAGCATAGAACTCAACATAGGAATCCAACTCCAGACTTTTTCTCGGGGTATACTCCCAAAGCCTCCCCCATGAGTGGGTAAAGCTGCAAGGCAATACAGTTTTGAGATCAGAATTTTCCTTCTCCCAGATCAGCTGCCAAACATGGCAGACAAATCCCATCTGCTGAAGGCGACTGGATTTAAGGTGCCAGTAACCCACCTTTGCCCTTTCTTCTGTCAGTAGAAAGAGTTTTGTAGGGCTTAGCAGCTAAGCCACACATGCAGGGCAGCAGCTGGAAACATAGAACCATAGAAAACCTACGGCACAATATAGGCCCTTCGGCCCACAAAGTTGTGCTGAACATATCCCTACCTTAGAAATGACTAGGCTTACCTGTAGCCCTCTATTTTGCTAAGCTCCATGCACCTATTTAAAACCCTGTTAAAAGACCCAATCGTATCCGCCTCCACCACTGTTGCCGGCAGCCCATTCCACACACTCACCACTCTCTGAGTAAAAAACTTACCCCTGACATCTCCTCTGTACCTACTCCCCAGCACCTTAAACCTGCGTCCTCTTGTGGCAACCATTTCAGCCCTGGGAAAAAGCCTCTGACTATCCACACGATCAATGCCTCTCATCATCTTGTAAACCTCTATCAGGTCACCTCTCATCCTCCTTCACTCCAAGAAGAAAAGGCAGAGTTCACTCAACCTATTCTCATAAGGCATGCTCCCCAATCCAGGAAACATCCTTATAAATCTCCTCTGCACCCTTTCTATGTTTTCCACATCCTTCCTGCAGTGAGGTGACCAGAACTGAGCACAGTACTCCAAATGGGGTCTGACCAGGGTCCTATATAGCTGCAACATTGCTTCTCGGCTCCTAAATTCGATTCCACGATTGATGAAGGCCAATACACCATATGCCTTCTTAACCACAGAGTCAATCTGCGCGGCTGCTTTGAGCGTCCGATGGACTCAGACCCCAAGATCCCTCTGATCCTCCACACTGCCAAGAGTCTTACCATTAATACTATATCCTGCCATCATATTTGACCTATCAAAATGAACCACTTCACACTTATCTGCCACTTCTCAGCCCAGTTTTGCATCCTATCAATGGCCCACTGTAACCTCTGACAGCCCTCCACACTATTCACAGCACCTGCAACCTTTGTGTCATCAGCAAACTTACTAACCCATCCCTCCACTTCCTCATCCAGGTCATTTATCAAAATCACGAAGAGTAAGGGTTCCAGACCAGATCCCTGAGGCACTCCACTGGTGACCGACCTCCATGCAGAATATGACCCATCTACAACCACTCTTTGCCTTCTGTGGGCAAGCCATTTCTGGATCCACAAAGCAATGTCCCCTTAGATCCCATACCTCCTTACTTTCTCAGTAAGCCTTGCATGGGGGACCTTATCAAATGCCTTGTTGAAATCCATATACACTACCTCTACTGCTCTACCTTCATCAATGTGTTTAGTCACAGCCTCAAAATATTCAATCAGGCTTGTAAGGCACGACCTGCCCTTGACAAAGCCATGCTGACTATTCCTAATCATATTATACCTCCCCAAATGTTCATAAATCCTACCTCTCAGGATCTTCTCCATCAACTTACCAACCACTGAGGTAAGACTCACTGGTCTATAATTTCCTGGGCTATCTCTACTCCCTTTCTTGAAAAAAGGATCAACATTACCAGGAAAGTGGATGAAGGGAAGGCAGTGGATATTGTATACATGGACTTCAGTAAGGCCTTTGACAAGGTCTCGCGTGGGAGGTTAGTTAGGAAGATTCAGTCGCTAGGTATACATGGAGAGGTAGTAAATTGGATTAGACATTGGCTCAATGGGAGAAGTCAGAGTGTGGTAGTGGAGGATTGCTACTCTGAGTGGAGGTCTGTGACTAGTGGTGTGCCACAGGGATCAGTGCTGGGTCCATTGTTATTTGTCATCTATATCAATGATCTGGATGATAATGTGGCAAATCGGATCAGCAAATTTGCTGATGATACAAAGATTGGAGGTGTAGTGGACAGTGAGGAAGGTTTTCAAAGCTTGCAGAGGGATTTGGACCAGTTGGAGGAATGGGCAGAAAAATGGCAGATGGAGTTTAATGCGGACAAGTGTGAGGTATTGTACTTCGGAAGGTCAAACCAAGGTAGTACATACAAGGTAAATGGTAGGACACTGAGGAGTGCAGAAACCATATAACCATATAACCATATAACAATCACAGCACGGAAACAGGCCATTCCAGCCCTCCTAGTCCATGCCGAACTCTTAATCTCACCTAGTCCCACCTACCCGAACTCAGCCCATAACCCTCCACTCCTTTCCTGTCCATATACCTATCCAATTTTACCTTAAATGACACAACTGAACTGGCCTCTACTACTTCTACAGGAAGCTCATTCCACACAGCTATCACTCTCTGAGTAAAGAAATACCCCCTCGTGTTTCCCTTAAACTTTTGCCCCCAACTCTCAAATCATGTCCTCTCGTTTGAATCTCCCCTACTCTCAATGGAAACAGCCTATTCACGTCAACTCTATCTATCCCTCTCAACATTTTAAATACCTCGATCAAATCCCCCCTCAACCTTCTACGCTCCAATGAATAGAGACCTAACTTGTTCAACCTTTCTCTGTAACTTAAGTGCTGAAACCCAGGTAACATCCTAGTAAATCATCTCTGCACTCTCTCTAATTTATTGATATCTTTCCTATAATTCGGTGACCAGAACTGTACACAATATTCCAAATTTGGCCTTACCAATGCCTTGTACAATTTTAACATTACATCCCAACTTCTGTACTCAATGCTCTGATTTATAAAGGCCAGCATTCCAAAAGCCTTCTTCACCACCCTATCTACATGAGACTCCACCTTCAGGGAACTATGCACTGTTATTCCTAGATCTCTCTGTTCCACTGCATTTCTCAATGCCCTACCATTTACCCTGTATGTTCTATGTAGAACAGAGGGATCTGGGAATACAGATACATAATTCCCTAAAAGTGGCGTCACAAGTAGATAGGGTTGTAAAGAGAGCTTTTGGTACATTGGCCTTTATAAATCAAAGTACTGAGTGTAAGAGTTGGAATGTAATGGTGAGGTTGTATAAGACATTGGTGAGACCGAATTTGAAGTATTGTGTGCAGTTTTGGTCACCTAATTACAGGAAGGATATTAATAAGGTTGAAAGAGTGCAGAGAAGGTTTACAAGGATGTTGCCGGGACTTGAGAAACTGAGTTACAGAGAAAGGTTGAATAGGTTAGGACTTTATTCCCTGGAGCGTAGAAGTTTGAGGGGAGATTTGATAGAGGTGTATAAAATTATGATGGATATAGATAGAGTGAATGCAAGCAGGCTTTTTCCACTGAGGCTAGGGGAGAAAAAAAACCAGAGAACATGGGTTAAAGTTTAAAGGGTACATTGGGGGGGGGGGGGCTTTTTCACACAGAGAGTGGTGGGAGTGTGAATGAACTGCTAGATGAAGTGGTAAATGTGGGGTCACTTTTAACATTTAAGAAAAACTTGGACAGGTACACGGATGAGAGGTGTATGGAGGGATATGGTCTAGGTGCAGGTCAGTGGGACTAGGCAGAAAAATGGTTTGGCACAGCCAAGAAGGGCCAAAAGGCCTGTTTCTGTGCTGTAATGTTCTATGGTTCTATGGTCTATAATTTCCTGGACTATCTCTACTCCCTTTCTTGAATAAAGGAACAAAATCTCAATCCTCCAATCCTCAGAAACCTCTCCCATCCCCATTGATGATTCAAAGATAATCGCCAGAGGCTCAGCAATCTCCTCCCTCACCTCCCACAGCAGCCTGGGGTACATGTCATCTGGTCTTGGTGACTTATCCAACTTGATGCTTTCCAAAAGCTCCAGCACATCCTCTTTCTTAATATCTACATGCTCAAGCTTTTCAGTTCACTGTAAGTCATCCCTACAATCGCCAAGATCCTTTTCCATAGTGAATACTGAAGCAAAGTACTCATTAACTACCTCTGTAATCTCCTCCAGTTCCATACACACTTTCCCACTGTCACACTTGATTGGTCCTATTCTCTCACGTCTTATCCTCTTGCTCTTCACATACTTGTAGAATGCTTTGGGGTTTTCCTTAATCCTGTCTGCCTAGGCCTTCTCATGGCCCCTTCTGGCTCTCCTAATTTAATTCTTAAACTCCTTCCTGCTAGCCTTATAATCTCCTAGATCTCTATCGTTACCTGGATTTTTGAACCTTTCGTAAGCTTTTCTTTTCTTCTTGATTAGAGTTACAACAGCCTTTTTACACCATGGTTCCTGTACCATACCATCCTTTCCCTGTCTCATTGGAATGTACCTGTGCAGAACTCCACGCAAATATCCCCTGAACATTTGCCACATTTCTTCCGTACATTTCCCTGAGAACATCTGTTCCCAATTTATGCTTCCAAGTTCCTGCCTGATAGACTCATATTTCCTCTTATTCCAATTAAACTCTTTCCTAACTCGTTTGCTTCTATCCCTCTCCAATGCTATGGTAAAGGAAATAGAATTCTGATCATTATCTCCAAAATGCTCTCCCACTGAGAGATCTGACACCTGACCAGGTTCATTTCCCAATACCAGATCAAGTATTGCCCCTCCTCTTGTAGGCTTATCTACATATTGTGTCATGAACACACCTAAGAAACTCCACCCCATCTAAACCCTCCTACCACGACAACCTTGTTATTATTACACCTTTCCAGAAGCTGTCTCCCTATCTGCTCCTCGATGTCCCTGTTACTATTGGGTAGTCTGTGAAAAACACCCAGTATATTTATTGACCCCTTCCTGTTCCTAACTTCCACCCACAGAGACTCCGTAGACAATCCCTCCATGTCTTCCTCCTTTTCTGCAGCTGTGACACTATCTCTGATTAACAGTGCTGTGCCCCCACCTCTTTTGCCTCCGTCCCTGTCCTTTCTGAAAAATCTAAAGCCTAGTACTTGAAGTAACTATTCCTGTCCCTGAGCCATCCAAGTCTCTGTAATGGCCACAACATCATAGCTCCAAGTACTGATCCATGCTCTAAGCTCATCCGCTTTGTTCATAATACTCCTTGCATTAAAATAGACACACCTCAAACCATCAGTCTGAGCGTGTCCCTTCTCTATCACCTGCCTATCCTCCCCCTTGCACTGTCTCCAGCCGCCTTTTCCTCCATCTCTTCAGTTCAGTTCCCACCCCCCAGCAATTCTAGTTTAAACTCTCCCCAATAGCCTTCTCAAACCTCCCAGCCAGGATATTGGTCCCTCTGGGATTCAAGTGCAAACTATCCTTTTTGTACAGGTCATACCTCCCTGAAAAGAGGTCCCAATGATCCAGAAATCTGAATCCCTGCCTCCTGCTCCAATCCCTCAGCCACGCATTTATCCTCCACCTCATTCTATTCCTATATACACTGTCACGTAGCACAGGCAGTAATCCACAGATTTTGACCTCACAATCTACCTCGTTATGATCTTGCACTTTATTGTCTAGCTGCACTGCACTTTGTCTGCAGCTGTTACACTTTATTTTGTGTTGTTATTGTTTTACCTTATTATAATTGACTATATGATGATATGATCTGAATGAACAGTAAGGAAGACAAGCTTTACTGTATCTCAATACATGTGATAAGAAACCAATTCCAATTTTATTTGAATTATAGAATTATTACCCCATAGAAGGTGACCATTCAACTCAATAAGATTATCATGGAAATAATGAGAAGTTATGAGAGGTAGAAGAAGATATGTGAAGCATGAATTCCAATTTAAGCTAACTAGGCCAAATATTGTTCTGCACATTCCATGTAATGTTAGAAATATTAGTCTGTGATTATCCAATGATTCTTTGAGGCACATCTTACATCATCATAAAATAGAGGATGGAGCAGAAAGGTTCACATGAACTTTTGCAACTTTTGCACAGAAATGTGCCATCTGCTGGTTGAACTGAAGGCACACTGACTATCCAGGACCTCCTCCGAGCACACAAGTTAGGCCCATGAGTATATTCCCCAGCATCTAGTAGATGCCTTATTCAGCAGAGAATTTGGGAGGCTTCAATGCTACAATAGCCAACATTTCTGCTTCTGACTCCACAATGGTTTCATGGGCCAATGGCACTGAGGCCAATTGAATAGATCAGTAACGTTCGGAGAAAATTTATTTTGTAAGTCCGTATATGTCACCCAATACTACCTTGAGATTCATTTTCTTACAGGCATCCACAGTGGAGTGGAGAAATACTATAGAATCTATGAAAGACTGACAAACAACAAGTGTGCAAAAGAAGACAAACTATGCAAACAAATAAATAAAGAAATAATATTTATAATATGAGTTGCAGAGTCCTTGTAAGTGTGTCCATAGGTTATGGAGTCAGTTCAGAGTTGACGTGAGTGAAGTTATCCACTTCACTCTATTTGACTAGTAGGGAAACTAATTACTTCTCAATTGGTATATAGGGATGTTTATTCAACTGCTGCTGGACGATCATCAATTTAGTGAAAGGCACACTTTGGTCTGCCTGAAACCTATTGATGCTCTAGGATAAGGAGATGTCCACAAGTCAGCATTACCAACAGGCAGGCTCTACAGTATGGGAGTAAGTGCTGCTGCAAATGCTCTATGGGTAAGGACCACAGTCTAGATTCCTGCTATTCACTGGATACTAAGAGATTGGACCCTGTGTTACAGCATCTCAGACAACACACTCATGCAATGTTTCAAGAGGAAGCTTTAGTGATGTGGATGCATTGTTAATGAATTACTACTCAAATTAATGCAAGTAATGAAACATCTCAAGACTATAAGACCATAAGACATAGAAACAGAATTAGTCCATTCAGCCCATTGAGTCAGCTCTGCTATTCCATCATGGCTGACTTCTTATTCCTCTCAACCCCTTTCTCCTGCCTTCTCTCTGAATATTCAAGAACCTATCAAACTCCTCTTTAAATATACCCAATGAATTGCCCTTCACAGCCATCTCTGGCAAAGAATTTCATGGATTCACTACCCTCTGGCTAAAGAAATTCCTCACAATCTCTGTTCTAAAAGGATGTCCTTCTATTTGAATGCTGTGCCCTCTGGTCCTAGACTCCTTCACTATAGAATATAAAAACAATTATGTAATGCTGAGGCTTTATGGGGCACTGGAGAGATCTCACTTGGAGTATTTTGAGCAGTTTTGGGCCCCTTATCTTAAGAAAGGATGTGCTGCCATTGGAGAGGGTTCAAAGGAGGTGCATGAAAATGATTCCGGGATTGAAAACTTTATCTTATGAAGAACATTTGATGACTCTAGACCTGTACTTGCTGGAATTTAGAAGACTGAGGGGACATCTCATTGAAATGTATCAAATGTTGAAAGGAGACGTATAAAAAAGCTGGATGAACTCAGTAGGTTGGGCAGCATCCGTTGACTGCTCATTTCAACGGATGCTGCCCGACCTGCTGAGTTCATCCAGCCTTTTTGTATGTCTTGATTTGACCACAGCATCTGCAGCGTACTTTGTGTTTAAATGTTGAAAGGCCTGGATAGAGTGGATATGGAGCGGATGATTCCTATAGTGGAGGAAGCCAGGATAAGAGGACACAACCTCAGAATAGAATGGAGATGCGGAGGAATTTCTTTGGCCAGAGGGTGGTGTACCTGTGGAATTCATTGCCTCAGGCAGCTGTAGAGGCCAGGTCACTGAGTGTATTTAAAGCGGAGTTTAATAGATTTTTGATAAGTCAGGGCATGAAAGGTTATGGGGAGAAGGCAGCAGAATGGGGTTGAGAGGGAAATGGATCAGCGTGATCAAATCGTAGGGCCAAATGACCTAATTCTGCTCCTATATCTTATGGTCTTATGGAAACATCCTCTCCTAGTCCACTCTATGCAGGCCTTTCAATATTCTATAGGTTTCAATGAAATCCTCCCTCGTGCTTCTTAACTGCTTACAGGCCCAAAGCTGTCAAATTCTCCTCCCCTTTTATTCCTAGAATCATTGTTGTGAACCTCTTCTTCAATGCCAGCACATCTTTTCTTCGATAAGGAGCCCAAAACTGCTCACAATATTCCAAGTGTCTGACCAATGCTTTATAAGTCATCAACATTACATGCTTGCTTTTATATTACAGTCCTCCCGAAATTAATGGCAACATTGCAATTTATTTCAACATTATTTGCTCCACATATTATAATAACATATCTTCTTGATAAATAAGCATTGAGTATGAAGATAGTTTACTGTGATGATGGGCATGTTTCCTCTTCATGGAATCAGATAGCACTGGTGAGAACAGGATAATTATTCATCCCAGTTGCAGTTCTGCGATTGATGTTGAGAGAGCAGAATCAGAATCAGAATCAGTTTATTATCACTGTCATGTCATGAAATGTGATGCTTTGCGACAGCAGTACAGTGAAATGTATAATTAAAAAACTATCAGTTACAATGAAATATTTATTTTAAAAAGTAGATTAAATAAGTAGTACAAAAAGTGAGGTAGTGTTCATGAGTTCATAGTCTGTTCAGAAATCTGATGGTGGAGGGAGAAATCTGTTGCTAAAACATTGACTCCCTGTCTTCAGGCTCCTGTACCTCCTCCCTGATGGCATTAATGAGAAGATAACATATGGTGGGTGATGGGAGTCCTCAGTGATGGATGCTCCCTTTTTGAGGCCTTGCCTTTTGAAGATGTTCTTGCTGGTGGGGAGGCCTGTGCCCATGATGGAGCTGGCTCAGCTTACAATCCTCTGCAGCTTTTTTCCAATTGTGTGTAGTGGCATCTCCATACCATCCCACAGGGACGGTACAAACACAAGAGATTCTGCAGATGCTAGAAGTCTAGAACAAGACACACAAAATGCTGGAAGAACTCAGCAAGTCAAGCAGCATCTATGGAAATTAATAAATAGTCAACATTCTGTACTGATACCCTTTTTCAGGACTGAAAAGGAAAGGGGAAGATGACAGAATAAGAAAGTGAGGGAAGGGGAAGGAGGATAAGCTAGAAGGTGATAGGTGAAGTCAGGTGGATGGTGTGGGAGTATGAAGTAAGAAGCTGTGAGGTGATAGATGGAAAAGGTAAAGGACTGGAGAAGAAGGTATCTGATGGGAGAGGAGAGTGAACCATGGGAGCAAGGGAATGAGGAGGGGCACCAAGAGGAGGTGATAAGCAGGTGAGGAGATGAAGTAATTTGTCAGAGTGGGGAATTGAAGAAGAGGGAAGGGGGAGGGGGGAAATTACCAGAAGTTGGAGAAATCCATGTTCATGCCATCAGATTGGAGGCTACCCAGATGGAATATGAGGGTTACTCCTGCAACCTGAGAGTGGCCTCATTATAGCAGAAGAGGAGGCCATGGACCAACATGTCAGAATGGGAATGGGAATAGCAATAAAAATAGTTGGTCACTAGGAAAAACATTTATATTTATGATATAAAGCAATACTGTATATGCTTTATGTTGATTTTGTTTTGAGATCTAAGTGTCATTGCCAATGCCAGCATTTATTACCTATCCCTAACAGCCCTTCAGCAGAACAGCTCATTGATCCTCTGTGGACAGAATTTCCAGGAACACATCCAATCAGTTCTGGCAACCATCCACACTACGCAGCAGCCTTCACCAGTGAACAGAGTGCCGCAAGCTCTTGGTGTAAATGTAAATTGTAACAAAGATATTGAATGTGTTAGGATCATGCCGCCTTAATAATCAACTTGTCATTAAGCACACATTTCAAGTAACACAAATTTTGTACCAACGACTGATTATGTGGAAGGTGATGGGTCCCTAGGAAATGAACAGCCACCTTGCTATCAATTCTGGCATTCAAACATGTACTTCCTTTCATGGCCATAGAGGCACCATTTGTTCAGTGAGATGATTTTATCAGTCAGAATAAAGTTATAAAAGAGAAGGAAATCAGAATCAGGTTTAATATCACTGACATATGTCGTGTTTTGCAGCAGCTGTACAATAAAATACATAAAATAAAACTATAAGCCTGACTTTCTGAACATTTCCAGAATTTCCCATTTTTACAAAATGTTCTTTTTTGTTCAATAGGTTGTCCTGCATTTTACCATTAATCAGTGTTAATTAAATGAATTACAATGGTAGAGTAGAGCATGCCAACATTATCGGTAAATGGTTTATTATTGTCACATTTACTGCGATACAGTGAAAAGCTTATTATGTATGCCATCTAGGCATATCAGCCACTGTGATTACATTGAGGTAGTAAAAATAAACGGATGTAGAATATAGAGTCATAGAGTCTTAGAGAAATTCAGCCCAGAAATAGGCTCTTCGGCCCATCTAGTCCATGCCAAAACCATTTAAACTGCCTACTCCAATTGACCTACACCCGGCCATATCCCTCTTATACATGTACCTATCCAAACTTTTACTAAATGTTGAAATTGAGTTCGTATGCACCACTTGTGCTAGCAGCTCATTCCACACTCTCAAAAACTTCTAAGTGAAGAAGTTTTCCCTCATGGTC
This sequence comes from Hemitrygon akajei, assembly GCF_048418815.1. Lineage (NCBI taxonomy): Eukaryota > Metazoa > Chordata > Chondrichthyes > Myliobatiformes > Dasyatidae > Hemitrygon > Hemitrygon akajei. The sequence continues at coordinate 62,529,553 of NC_133141.1, forward strand.
CCCTTAAACTTCTCAGCTTTCATCCTAAACCCATGACCACTGGTTGTAGTCCCACCCAACTTCAGTGGAAATAGCCTGTTTGCACTTACCCTATCTATACTCCAAATTAGACCTTACCAATGTCTTAAACAACTTCAACAGAACATCCCATCTTCTGTACTCAATACATTGATTTATGAAGGCCAAATGCCAAAAGCTTTCTTTGCAACCTGATCTACCTGTGACACCACTTTCAATGAATTATGTACCTGTATTCCCAGATCCCTATGTTCTACCACACTCCTCAGTGCCCTACTGTATAAGATCTACCCTATCTGGTCCTACTGAAGTGCAAAACCTTACACTTGTCTGCATTAAATTCTATCTGCTATTTTTCAGCTGATGCAATCCCTCTGCAAGCCATGATGGTCTTCCTCACTGTCCATTACAGCCCTAATCTTGGTGTTATCTGACAAATTTGCTGATCCAGTTAACCACATTATTTGTCCAAATCATTGATATAGGTGACAAACAACAATGGACCCAACACCAATCCCTGTGGCACTCCACTAGTCACAGGCCTCCAGTCAGAGAGGCAACCCACTACTACTACTACTCTCTGGCTTCTCCCACAAAGCCAATCCAATTTGCTGCCTCATCCTGAATGGCAAGCGATTCAACCTTCTTGACCAACCTCCCACGCGGGACCTTGTCAAAAAAGTTGCTAAAGTCCATGTAAACAATATCCACTGCCTTGCCTTCATTAACTTTCCTGGTAACTTCCACAAAAACTCTATAAGATTGGTTAGACATGACCTACCATGCACGAAGCTATGCTGGCTATCCTTACTCAGTCCTGTCTATCCAAAAATTTCCATATCTGGTCTCTCAGAATACCTTCCAGTAACTTTCCCACTACTGATGTCAGACTCACCAGCCTATAATTTCCTGGTTTCTGTTTACATTCCTTTTTTTAAAAAAGCAGAACAACATTCATTATCCTCCAGTCCTCTGGGGATCTATCCACCCTGATTTGCCTCAGGATAGCAAACACCTCCTCCTCTGTAATTTGTCAGGGTCCAGTAAGTTGATGCTGTTTTGCCTCACTTCTATATATGTGTCCATCTTCTGAGTAAGGACAGATGCAAAGAATGCATTGAAGATTTCCCCCATCTGTTTTGGTTTCACTCATGGATTACCATTCTGGCCTTCCAGAGGACCAATTTTGTCCCCTTGCAATCTTTTTGCTCTTAACATATCTGTAGAATCCCTTAGAATTCTCCTCACCTTGTCTGCTAGAGCAACTTTATGCCTTCTTTTAGCCTTCCTGCTTTCTTTCTTAAGTGTTCTCTTGCTTTTGTTGTTAGGCACCTCATTTGTTCCTACTTGCCTATACCAGCTGTGTAACTCCTTTTTTTCTCTTACCCAGGGCCTGAATATCTCCTGAAAATCAAGGTTCACTACACTTGTTATCTTTACCTTTTATTCTAACTGGCACATACAATCTTTGTACTCTCAAAATTTCACTTTTGAAGGCTTCCTACTTTCCATATAGGCCTTTGCCAGAAAGCAGCTTGTCCCAATCCACACTTGCCAAATCATTTCGGATACCATCAAAATTAGCCTTACCCTCCAATTTAGAATCTCAAACAACGGACCCATCTTTTTACATATTTACTTTGAAACTGATGCCATTGTGGTCACTGGATGTAAAAAGTTCCCTTACACAACCTTCTGCCACCTGCCCTGTTTCATTCCCTAATAGCAGATCCAGTATTGCATACTCTCTCATTGGGATTTCTACGTGATGATGAAAGAAATTTTCCTGAACACATTTGACAAACTCTATCCCATCTAGTTCTTTTACAGTATAGGATTTCCAGTCAATATGTAGAAAGTTAAAATCACCTACTTGTGTTTCTTGCAACAGTCTGCAATCTCTTTACAATCATGTTCCTATAAATCAATAGGACTGCTGGGTGGTCTGTAATAACGTGATCATACCTTTCTTATTTCTCAGTTCCACACATAACACCTCACTAGGCATGATCTCCAGTCTGTCCTGACAGAGCATAGGCATAACTTTTTTTCCTGACTAGTAATGCCATCCTTCCTCCTTTAATCCCTCCTGCTTTGTCATGTTTAAAACAACTAATCCCCAGAATACTGAGCTGCCAATCCTGCCCCTCCTGCAACTAAATCTCACTAATGGCTACAACGTCATAATTCCATGTGTTGATCCATGACCTGAGCTCACCTGCCTTTCCTGCAATACTTCTTGCATTGAAATATATACAGCTCAGGACATTAGTGTCGCACCATGCTCAACCTTTTGATTCCTGACTTGGTTTTACCAATGTCTGCCTCCACAACCTGTCCACTATCTGTTCTGGCACTCTGGTTCCCATCCCCCTGCAACACTAGTTTAAACCCCACCGTGCAGCACTAGCAAACCTTCCCGCTAGACTATTAGTCCCCCTTCAGTTCAAGTGCAAATCGTCTCTTCTGTACGGGTCCCACCTTCCCTGGAAGAGAGCCCAATGATCCAAAAACCTTCCTCCTACACCGATTCCTTAGTCATGTGTTAAACTGTACAATCTTCCTAGTTTTGGCCTCACAAGCACATGACGCGAGTAGTAATCCTGGGATCACAACCCTGAAGGTTCTGCTCTTTAACTTAGTACCTAACTCCCTGAACTCCCTATGCAGAACCTCATCACTCTTCCTACCCATATCATTGGTACCTATGTGGACCAGGACCTCTGGCTGTTCGCCCACCCATCTTGAGAATACTGAGGACTCAATCCAAGATGTCCTGGATTCTAGCACCTAGGAGCCAACATTCCACCATGAAGAGTTCCTCCTGTCCATTCCCTTAACTTACAAATCTCCTATCACCACAGTGCACCTCTTCTCTCTTCTTCCCTTCTGAGTCACTGAGCTAGACTCAGTGCCAGAGACATGACCACTGTGACTTTCCTCTATTAGGTCATCCCTCCCAACAGTATTCAAAGGGATATACCTGTTGTTGAGGGGATGGCCACAGGGGTACTCTGCACTGGCTCCTTAACCCCTTTCTCCTTCCTGACTGTCACCCAGTTTCCTGTGTCTTGTACCTTGGGTGTAACTGGCTCTCTATATGATCTATCACCCCCCCCCCCCCAGACTTCCAAATGATCCAAAGTTCTTCCAGTTCCAGCTCCAACTCCTTAACACAGATTGTTAGTAGCTGCAAATGGATGCACTTCTCACAGTTGTAGTCGTCAAATACTTTGCCTTCCCAAATACTATAAGAGGAGCAATCAGCTATCCTGCCTGGCATCTATACTGTCCTAACTGAACACATATAAAGGAGGAAGAACAATAAAATGTAAACTAGAGCTTTTCTTTTTTTGCTTTTTCTGACTGAAGCCTTAAAGAACTAAAGCCACAAGATCACCACTCTAACTCTGTCCACTCAGATGATGGCTGGTCCACTTGCCCCTGCCTTATTTGAATTTGCTCTTGCTAATCAATCCTAAACGCTGATTATTCACTGGTCAAAGCTAAATTACGTTGCTGCGATCTGCTGCTGCATTTTTCTACTCAGTCAGTGAACCTGAGTGAAATCCCCTCCTCTCAAACTTCTGATGTCCAGATTGGACGCTGGACAGAGCTCAATTACCTAGTGTTATATAATTACATAGTGTTAAAGTTACAAAGAAAGCACAGCGCAGATAGACAAAAGAAGTGCAAGGGCCATGATAAGGTAGATTGAGAGATCAAGAGTTCATCTTAACATACAAGTGGTCCATAACAGTGAGATAGAAACAGTGAGCCTGGTGGTGCATATTCTCAAGCTTTTGTTACTTCTGCTCCATGGGCGAAGAAGGAGTGAGAATAACTGGGATGGGAGAGGTCTTTGATTATGTTGGCTGCTTTACAGAGGCAACAATGGAGGGGAGACTGTTTTCTATGATGTGCTGAGCTGTGCCCACAACTCTGCAGTTTCTTAAAGTTCAGATGCATTCAGATATGGTGCATTGAAAACAACTGGTGAGGGTCAAGGGGGGCAAGCTAATTTCCTTTAGCCTACTGCTCTCCACTCACCACTCACTGAAAGTCAGTACAGGTGCAGCAAATGATGAAGAAGGCAGCCTGTACACTGAAAACAGTGAACCTGTAGCATTCTTTACCACAGAGAGCAGCTGAAGTCAAATCATTAAATATTTCCCAGAGGGATATTTTCCTTAGGGCTAGGGGGATCAAACAAAATGGAGAGAAAGTTGGAACAAAAAACTCATGCTCAACTCACTGAGTTGCTCCTGCAGATTGTTTGTTGCCCCAGATTGTAGCATTTATAGTCTCTTGTGGGCTAAGCAGAAATTGGATAATCAGCTGTGATCATAATGAATATTAAGTTAAACTTGAAGATCAAGTGGCCTATTTCTGCAATTTTGCAATCCCAAATCAGTGGTTCCTTTCTCCTCCACAGGGCCCAGTACTTTACAACATCTCCAGCACAATCGAAGCTGTCAGTAATCTGACAAGAACAGGATTTTCATTCATGTTACACATAATATACCCTAAACACGTTAATCGTTGCTACTTGAAGTCCATGTGTATTTTAAATGGAATAAAACAGCATTATTATTAATTAACAAACTCTCTGGTTCTAAGAATAAAATTAATGGACATGGATTGTAATTTCCTCAAATCATTACAAAGGATTTTTAAAATAATTTATGTTGAGGATTAATATTTTAGCTTCTAGCTTAATCATGTGGAAGTTTTCCAATCTTTCATTTGCACTATCTAAGCAATTAATTGGAAACACAAGAGAATACAGATTCTGAAATCGAGAGCAACAACTTCTTGGAAGAAATAGCTTCTCCCCCTCCGCCTTCAAGATTTCTGAACAGTCCATGAACCTTTGATATTCCTTCTTTTTATTTTTCATAATCTATGGTGTTTCCCAGAGGAGGTGGTTGGCACGAGATTGATTTATCACTTAAGTGAAGTTTGGATATGCCCATGGACAGCAGGGATATGATTGGCTATGGCTCATGTGTTGGTCGATGGGACTAGGGAGAATTACATTTTGGTGTGGACTAGATGGGCCTGTCTTTGAGCTGTAATGCTCTATGACTCTATGACTATAATTTTATGTCTCTGCACTGTACTGCTGCCACAAAACAACAATTTAATGCCATCTAAGTCAGTGATATCAAATCTGATTCTGATTCTGAAATGTGATTCTGATTTTGAAACTGATTCTGATTCTAATTCTGGCTAGCAATCTGCGGGGAGAATGTTGATGTTTCCAGATGTGAACAGTTTTGGTCCTTCCTGGGTTGGGGTTCCTCAGATTTCATCAATGTAATCAATCTCGGCTAATTTTCCTCCATCTCAGAAACTACAAAACAGGTAACTAACACCAGAAATGGGAAGGTTGCAACTTCGAGAAATTTAAAACAGCTTTCTTCAAAACAAAAGCTATTGAAAGTCTCAGTGCAACACTACTTCAAGAATATTATGACAGGGAAATGAAACTAGCTTGCTTGATTGCCCTGTTTCTTGGAGCTGTTCTTTAGAACATTTAGTTAAATAATGATTCATTCTGCCATGGGTCTAATTCATCATCAACTTTGTACAAAAACTGAAAATATCAAGTTACCAATCTAATTAACAAACATTATGATTCAGTTAGAAACTAAGCTAGAGTTTTTTCCAGAACCTGGAGCATACTTAATATTCTTTTTTTTTTGATGTCATAATTCATTAAGATTGCACATTACTCCCCTGTCATGATAATAAAATTAGAACATTCATTTCACAGTTTTCACAGTTGGCTTATTATTGAACAAGGATGAATAAAAATGGGCCCTTTTGAGACTTTTGTCATTTTATCCAGTTATTACATAAGCCTCATAAGGACCCTGCTGCCACTACAACACACATGTATACCCTATCAGAATGCCCTGCTGCAGCCCTCCCGATTGCCCCACTCTCATCCTGCTCTGCTCAATTCTCATCTTTTATTGCTGCTGTTTCATATATTTATATGACTGCTTGTTTTATTATAATAGTGTCAGTAACATTATACTGTCTTACACAAACATGCACCTCACACTTTATGTCAACCTATCAATCTTCAGGCCATTTCAGCTAGGGACTCGTGCTAATATATTGTGCTGGATCATAACTATATCTGCTGTATGTGTCTATATGTACCCTGTACGTGAAACAATGCTTCATTTAGCTATATATATATATGGCTGAATGACAATAAACTTGAATTTGAACTTGAACTTGAAGTTAAATCTTTCCTTTCTTCACTAATGCATGTGTTTGCAGAGCTCCAGTTACCTTTACCTGCAAAACAAGTGTTGGAAAGTTAACACGAGGAAATCTGCAGATGCTGGAAATTCAAGCAACACACACAAAATGCTGGTGGAACGCAGCAGGCCAGGCAGCATCTATAGGGAGAAACACTGTTGACGTTTCGGGCCGAGACCCTTCGTCAGGACTCATTTGAAAGTTAACCATGGTTGTCATAGGAGAATTCAGAGATGGTACAGACAGGGCAATCAATCACCATCATTTAACACCATCTCATGTTCCTGTTCTGAGGCCTAGAGGCATGCAAAAACATTGTGCCTTTCTAAATACAAGAGATCCTGCAGATGCTGGAAATCCAGAGTAACACACACAAAATGCTGGAGAAACGCAGCAGATCAGGCAGCATCTATGGAGAGGAATAAACATAGAAACATGTAATATATCTACATCATGTCCATATCCTTCCATCTTTCTTACATCCATGCACCTATTCAAATGTCTCTTAAAAGCCTCCAATGTACAGTACTTGCCTCTACCATCATACCAGGCAGCATATTCCAGTGATCTAACTCTCTGAGTAAAAAACTTACCCCTCACATCTCCCTTAAACGTACCATCTCTGCATTTCAACCCTGGGAAACAGAGAACTCTCTATCCATTCTATCAATGCCTATAATTATCTTGTAAACTTCTATCAGATCTCCAAAGAGCCTTCAGCATTCCAGAGAAAACAACCCACATTTATCCAGCCTCTCGTGATAACACATGCCCTCTAAACTAGGCACCCTCTAAACCTTGATAGGCCTATCAAGACTGCTCTGCCATTCATCAACATCATCACTAATCTTCTACATCAGTGCCATTTTCCTGCACTCTTCCAAATCTGTCAAGCTCCCCAGTATCCCGAAACCTGTTGATTTCTGATTTGAATTAACTCAGTTTCTGAGTCTCCATAGCCCACCAGGTAATAGAATCAACCACGCTCTGAGTGAAGTAATTTCTCCCAAGACCACAAAAAGTTGCAGAGAGTTATGGACACAACTTAGTCCATTACAGGTAAAGAGCATATTTACAAGTATGTTGCCTGGATTAAAGACCATGTTTTAGGAGGAGTGAGCTAGGGCTTTTCTCTTTGGAGCAAAGGAAAATGAGAAATTACATCACAGAGACATAGAAAGGGTGGGTATCCAGAGACTTTTTCTCAGGGTGGAAACGGCTAATATGACTGGGTATAACATTAAGGTGACTAGAGGAAAGTACAGGGGGTATTCATAGAAAGTGGTGGCATGGAATGCACTGCTGGGGTGGTAGTAAAGGCAGATACATTAAGGGAAAGAGATTCTTAGGCACAAAGTGATAGAGAAATAGAGGGCTATGTGTGAGGATAGCATAACTTGGAATAGTTTAAAAGGTTGACAAAACATCATGGGCCAACGGACCTATACTGTGCTGTACAATCCTTTGTTCTATGTGCTCTTTGTTGTAAAAATTGTGCATAGTTTATGTTTCAATTTTTGTGTATGTAGTGTATCTGATGCTGAAAGTAAGTTTCTCATTCTACCTGTACATACATGAACTCATGCATATGACAATACACTCCACTTTGACCTTGATTTCACTCAGCTGTGATCTTGAGCCAAGTATAATATTCTCCTAAAGGGTTATTCCTTTAATGAAGAATGCCTGTGTGTGACTTTGTTTAATGTGGAGATGCAGATTGGGGTCAGGGTCCAGTGTCATGTAATTGAAGAAGATTTAGGACCCTTCACTACTGGATCCTTCCTCCATCTTCACTGCCATGGTAATGCGCCATCTTTTGCCAGCTCCACTGGTGAGGTCTTGGTTGGATCTCTCTTTGTCTGGAACCTCCTACTTGACCTTACCACCACAGGTACTACCAGGAGATAAAACTCCAGACAGCACCACTCTTCGAATCTCAGGTAGAAGCAAGCCTCTCCACCACGACAAGGAGACGGTTCTCAGAGAAGGATCTAGGTAACTGGGCAGAAGACCAAGACTAAGATTAGGTCTCTTGTCAAGAGATTGGAAAGAAGGGAGAGAATAGATTTACTGAAGACAAAGACAAACATGGCTATTTAATATGAGATGTGATAAAGAATATTTCTGCTACATGAAAGGAACACATTGTCTTTCATGCCTACTGCATAACAGAGATAACAGGATTTCAACGAAATAAAACAGTTTCAAAAAATATCCGCAGTATTTTTTTCAGACAGCTCTCTCCCAGAGCTAGAGTAAGCTGCAAAACCTGACTGTTTTGACAATTCAACTTCACACCACTCTCTACCCTCATTCACAGAGGATGAAAGCTGAGTGAAAAGCCAGGAGAGACTGACATTCAGTGGTGTGCTTGAAAAAAGTATCAGGAACAAACTATCATGAATGATCTCACAGCTGGGACCTAAATCTAAAATCCCATTACAATGCAAAAGCAAAAGGGGAAACACTGGGAAAAAACTGACAGGTTCAAAGAACTGATGAATGGTAGGAAGCTAAAGACCATAAGACATAGAGTAGAATTAGACATTTAGCCCATCAAGTCTACTCCGCCATTCCATCATGGTTAACTTATTATCCCTATCAACCACATTCTCCTGCCTTCTCCCCATAAACTTTAATGCCCTGAGTAATTAATGTAAAAGATCTCTTCCACAACCCTGCAAAAGTAATGTATTATGTTGTTCTGCCAAGCATTATGGGCATGCTATGTTGGCACAGGAGTTTATAATGACCCTTGCAGGCTGCCCCCAATGCACTCTCAGGTGTGTGGGTTGTTAATGTTTTGATGTACATGTGATAAATAAACTTGAAGCTCGAATCTCAAATCTAGAAAGGGGATAAGGGCAGGAATGGACAGATTTTTATCTGCACTGTAAAACTTCTGCATTATATATCTGCACTATGTAAACACAACCAAGTTATACATAGCAAACTCCCACAACAAGTAGTGTGACACTGAGGATGTTATTTATTTTATATTCATTCAAGGATATTGAATGTATGGTTGAGCCTGCATTTACTTCTCCATCCCTAATTGAGAAGTCATGGTGCCTTCTTGAATCATTGCTATCCTTGAGATGTGGGTACACCCACAATAATGTTAAGGAGAGAGTATAGGGATTTTGATTCAATAACAGTGAAGGAATGATGATATATTTCCAAGTCACGGTGGTGTGTGGCTTGGAGGGCAATTTCCAGCTGGTGATATTCTTTTGTCCTCTCAGTTGGTAGAGGTTGTGTATATGGAAATTGCTGCCTAAGGATTCTTGGTGAGTTTTATTTAATGATGTTGATCAAGAGAAAATTATTGCTTGTGCAATTAAGAATAATGACTCTATACTTATATAGAGCCACTTACAGGAGCAGAAATCATATGGTCTACTCCGAAACACACTGGAGGATCCCAATAGAGAGCAAGGCTGGCTGTTAGAGCATATGACAAGATACCAAAGTTATGTGACACCAACAACAACGGGATGGAAAAAGTGAAAATCAACATGGAGTTAGCTCCCAACCCTGACCCAATGCAGCAGTGTGGGTAGCATCTAACAGAAGCTATAAGAGCTGACTCACTGTCCCTACATCACCACCTGGTGCTGACATAGAAGACTGATATTCATTTAAACTGTAAAGGAATCAGAAAATATGGACAAAGACTGAATCAGCCAAAATAATGGAGTAGGCATGAGGGACTAATTGACCTCTCTTCTTTTTCTTATTCTTTATGCATGTTTTGATGCACGTCTTTTAATGCATGGTTTCACGCATGGCAGGCTTGTCAATGATAAAAGCCAATGCACCAAAGCCCTTTTCCAAGAACCTTTGTGTGAATAGACACATGCAAACACTCACAAACCACTTTCTAGCATGCATCATTAGGTAGCAATCAAAAGTCGAGGTACACATGAATTCCTTTGGCCAACCTTAAAGCTTTATAGTTTAAACTAGCAGTCCAAATCATGTTCTGGTTCTCATCAGCTAACCCACCAGTGATCTGGGTTGAAACCTGGTTTAGAATTGGAATTAGATTATTAGTATCACACGTACTGAGATATAGTGAAAGAATTGTCTTACACACTGTTCATACAGATTAAATCAGTACACTGTTCATTGAGGTAGAATAAGGTAAAACAATAACAAAGTGGAATAAAGTGTAAAAGCTACAGAGAAGATGCAGTGTAGTCAGACAATAAGGTACAGGATCATAACAAGGTAGATTGCGAGGTCAAGAGGCAGCAAGAAGCATACAGAGAGTCCATAAGCAGTTTCTGCTTTTCCATGTGGATATAAAAGATTCCAGATTTCAAGAATTAACTTTTCAAATCCTGAGCAGCATATAATACAATATGAAAAGACTTCAACACAAGTGATCTATTCACTTCCTCTTAGAAACGTACATGGAGCTTAGAAAAATAGAGGTCTATATGCTTGGGAAATTCTAGACAGTCTCTAGAGTAGGTTACATGGTCGGTACAACATTGTGGGCCGAAGGGCCAGTAATGTGCTGTAAATTTCTATTTTCTATGTGTTAATCTCCCTGCTGGTTGTGGAACTTTACCACACACAGTTACTGCCAAATTTCCTTGCACAGCTCAGGTGATTATATCTCAAAGCAAGTTATTGTCTGTGAAAGCACTTCAGGACATCCAAGGAGTGTGATAGATATTATAAAACACTGGAGCAGGATTAGGCCATTTGGCCCATTGAGTCTGCTCCACTATTTGATCCCTCTCAACCCATTCTCTTGCCTTCTGCCTGTAACCTTTCACACCCTTTCGCGACATCAAAAATCTATCAACCTCTGCTTTAAATATACTGAATGACCTGGCCTCCAGACACCTGAGGCAATGAATTCCATAGATTCACCACCCACTGGCTAAAGAAATTCCTCCTCATCTCCATTCAAAATGGACGTTTCTCTATTCTGAGGTTGTGCCCTTTGGTCCTTGATTTCCCCACTATAGGAAACATCCTCTCCACATCCACTCTATCAAGACTTTTCAATATTCAATAGTCTTCAATGAGATTCCCCCCTCATTCTTCTAAATTCCAGCGAGTACAGGCCCAGAGACATCAAAGGCACCACATATGGTTCCATATTCACCCAAGGCTCCACATATACCCTCTCCAATGGCAGCACATTCTTTCTTAGATAAGAGGCACAAAACTACTCACAGTACTCCAAGTGAGGCCTTCTGTGTGTGCATGCCCTTAACTCTTGGTGGAGTCGTCAGGGTGCCGTCATGACAAGCTTTTTGCACCAATCTTTTTGGTGATTGCTCATTATATGGTCTTGGGCATCTCTAGGTTGCTCCGAAGTCCAGTGCTGATGCCACTACGCCACCAGCCACCTTACAAAGTCACAGCATTACATCCTTGCTTTGATACTCTAGTCCTCTTGAAATGAACACTACCTTTGCATTTGCCTTCCTCACCACTGACTCAACCTGCAAGTTAACTTTTAGGGAATCCTACACAAGGATTCCCAAGTGGTTTTGCACCTCATATTTTTGAATTTTCTCTCCATTTCGAAAATTGTCGATGCTTTTATTCCTTCTACCATCTGACACTTTGCCCATTCTCCTAATCTAAGTCCTTCTGTCGCCTCCCTACTTTCTCAACACTACCTGCCCCTCCACCAATCTTTGTCAAGCAAATCATATATTAACACAGTATCAGAAACACAGGAGAAACAAAGTCCTGGTTAATGAAGAGACCTGCTTCATATGTTAACCCATTTGTTCTTACTTAGCTAAAGGCACTTTGTCAAGTCTTTACAACAGCTGATAAATGTGTTATATATTTTCAATTAATGTGAGAACAGATGCTACTTGAAGTACTGAGTAAGGGTATAAGATGCCCGACAGCCTGATATGATTTTGCAAAAACAAAAGTAAAAAAAAGGACTCAAATGTGGCTCAATTCATTGGAAAAATAATGGAATGCAAATGAGAAAATTAGGTCAGGACTGCAGCATCTTGCTGACTTGGGAAGTATCCCAAGTAAGATGGACTGGAGTTATAATGCCTTATGCAGGAGTTTCAAATGGGCAGTACTGATAGACCCATAAGTAGAAACAGGAAGTACTGAAAATACTCAGCAAGTTGGGCAGCAAAGATAAAGAGAGAGTTAATATTTTAAGAAGGACAGGTGTTACATGCCAGCACCAATAGATCAAAAATTGAGTCAGGTTTTAATATTAAAACCACTATATTTATTAGTATCTACTCAAAAATATAGAAAATTAAATGAAATAAACAGAAGTTAACAGTGTTATGTGTGTGTGTGGCTCCCAAACTGTCAAGCTTAGGAACAGTTATTAAAAGTGTTAAGATGGAAAACTAGAAAGGTCCAGTAATCCACGGAATGAGTGAGGGGAGGGACTGGTAAATCCACATTAAAATGTAGAGAAGAGGCGATCATGAAGAATTCCACAGGTTCCACGCTGGGAAGATAAAGCAACAGTCACCGAAGATGTTATCTGTCAAATCGTCCCAAATTCCACGTAGAAATATCACAAGGTGACAGTCACGGAATATACCTTAGCACAAGTGGTTACCACATAACATACCTGAAACCAGGTAAGGGTTAACAGAAGTGGTCGGAACAGAATACTCCAACAAAATCCATGTATGGATTATATGAAATGACAGTCACACATCCAATGTGCACTGTGTGTTGTAATCAACCCAATCCTTTGGGCATGCTGCAACAATGGGTAAATCAGACTTTACCCATTGTTGCAGCAAGCTACTGCCAGCTGCTTGTGGTCCAAAGACTTCCACTATCTCTCTCACTCTCTTTCTTATGAAAGTCCCAGTGGTCTGTCACAGCTTGTTATGCTGACATAATAGACCCGCCTAATCGAGGTGTTTTAAAGTGGCACCCACAGTAAATGAAACCGTGGTCAGGTAACACAGGTTACTATGAGAGGTATAGATAGAGTTGTCAGCTAGTGCCTTCTTCCCTGGGCAGCAATGCCCAAAGGACATCTTTCTGAGGTCAGCCAAGATGTCAGAGGTAGGGTTTTTATGCAGAGAGTGGTAGATGTGTGCAACACTCTGCTGGGGGGTGGTGGTAGAGGCTGATACAATTGCATCTCTTAAATAGGCACGTGGATGTAAGAAAAGTACAATGTGGAAGTGAAGAGCTAAATTGACCTTGGAGTATGTTAAAAGGTCTGTGCAGCATTGCGGGTCAAAACCCTTCTTGTACTGTATGGTACTGTTCTGTTCCGTGTTCTATATTCTATGTTCCATGCTACTAATCTGAAGTGTTGTTCACTGCACATATAATGCCAACCAGCTGAATATTTATGTAACACTATTACAGCACCAGCAATCCAGGTTCAATTCTGTTGCTGTCTTCAAGGAACTTGCAAATCATATCCAGTCTCCACAGCTGTTGGTGAATGTGTGGGTCACCTTCTACCATTTCTAGAGTCATAGTAGTCTAGTCTGTGTCAAACAATTTATAAAATGCCTATTCCTACCGACCTACAGCTGGACCATAGCCCCCCGTATCTCTCCCATCCATATACCTATCCAAACTTCTCTTAAACATTGAAATTGAGCTTGCATGCACCACTTGTTCTAACAGTTCATTCCACACCCTCACGGCCCACTGAATGAAGAAGTTTCCCCTCATGTTCCCCCGTAAACATTTCACATTTCACCCTTAACCCCTGACCTTTAGTTCTAGTCCCACCCAAGCTCAGTGGAAAAAGCCTGCTCTAAAGAGGATAAATCCACAGTAATGATTTCTTTAAGTAATGGTGCTTTTTTCATTGGTTATTCCTGATTTGTCTCTAGGTCAAAAGCAAAACCCCATTTAATAGGTTAAAAAGAAACAATTTATCTGCTTTTGAGTCTACTTGTAAGAAAGGTGGATGAGCTTAGAGCATGGATTGATACCTGGAAATATGATGTTGTAGCTATTAGTGAAACATGGTTGCAGGAGGGGTGTGATTGGCAAATAAATATTCCTGGATTTCATTGCTTCAGGTGTGATAGAATCGGAGGGACAAGAGTGGGAGGTGTTGCGTTGCTTGTCAGAGAAAATATTACAGCGGTGCTTTTGGCAGGATAGATTAGAGGGCTCACCTAGGGAGAGTATTTGGGTGGAATTGAGGAATGGGAAAGGTGTAGTAACACTTATAGGGGTGTATTATAGACCACCTAATGGGGAACGAGAATTGGAGGAGCAAATTTGTAAGGAGATAGCAGATATTTGTAGTAAGCACAAGGTTGTGATTGTGGGAGATTTTACTTTTCCACAAATAGATTGGGAAGCCCATACTGTGAAAGAGCTGGATGGTTTGAAGTTTGTAAAATGTGTGCAGGATAGTTTTTTGCAGCAATACATAGAGGTACCAAACAGAGAAGGGGCAGTGTTGGATCTCCTGTTAGGGAATGAGATAGGTCAGGTGACGGAGGTATGTGTTGGGGGAGCACTTCGGGTCCAATGATCACAATGCCATTAGTTTCAATATAATTATGGAGAAGGATAGGTCAGGACCCAGGGTTGAGATTTTTGATTGGAGAAAGGCTAACTTTGAGGCTATGCAACAGGGTTTAGAAGGAGTGGATTGGGACAATTTGTTTTATGGGAAGGATGTAATAGAGAAATGGAGGTCATTTAAAGGTGAAATTTTGAGGGTACAGAATCTTTATGTTCCTGTTAGGTTGAAAGGAAAGTTAAAAGTTTGAGAGAGCCTTGGTTTTCAAGGGATATTGGAAACTTGGTTCGGAAAAGACAGATATCTTCAATAAATATAGGCAGCATGAAGTAAATGAGGTGCTCGAGGAATATAAAGAATGTAAAAATAATCTTAAGAAAGAAATTAGAAAAGCTAAAAGAAGAAATGAGGTTGCTTTGGCAAGTAAGGTGAAAATAAATCCAAAGGGTTTCTACAGTTATATTAATAGCAAAAGGATAGTGCGGGATAAAATTGGTCCCTTAGAGAATCAGAGTGGACAGCTGTGTCTGGAGCCAAAAGAGATTGGGGAGATTTTGAACAATTTCTTTTCTTCAGTATTCACTGAGGAGAAGGATATTGAATTGTGTAAGGTAAGGGAAACAAGTAGGGAAGTTATGGAAACTATGATGATTAATGAAGAGGAAGTACTGGCGCTTTTAAAGAATATAAAAGTGGATAAGTCTTGGGGTCCTGATAGGATATTCTTTTGGACCTTCAAGAAAGTTAGTGTAGAAATAGCAGGGGCTCTGACAGAAATATTTCAAATTTCATTAGAAACGGAGGATTGGCGTATTGCTCATGTGGTTCCATTTTTTTAAAAGGGTTCGAAGAGTAAACCTAGCAAGTATCGGCCTGTAAGTTTGATGTCAGTGGTGGGTAAATTAATGGAAAGTATTCTTAGAGATGGAATATATAATTATCTGGATAGACAGGGTCTGACTAGGAACAGTCAATATGGATTTGTGCGTGGAAGGTCATGTTTGACAAATCTTATTGAATTTTTTGAAGAGGTTACTAGGAAAGTTGACGAGGGTAAAGTAGTGGATGTTGTCTATATGAACTTCAGTAAGGCCTTTGACAAGGTTCCACACGGAAGGTTAGTTAGGAAGGTTCAATCGTTCGGTATATTGAAGTAGTAAAATGGATTCAACAGTGGCTGGATGGGAGATGCCAGAGAGTAGTGGTGGATAACTGTTTGTCAGGTTGGAAGCCAGTGACTAGTGGTGTGCCTCAGGGATCTGTACTGGGTCCAATGTTGTTTGTCATGTACATTAATGATCTGGATGATGGGGTGGTTAATTGGATTAGTAAGTATGCAGATGATACTAAGATAGGTGGCATTGTGGATAATGAAGTAGGTTTTCAAAGCTTGCAGAGAGATTTAGGCCAGTTAGAAGAGTGGGCTGAAAGATAGCATATGGAGTTTAATGCTGATAATTGTGAGGTGCTACATTTTGGTAGGACTAATCAAAATAGGACATACATGGTAAATGGTAGGGCATCGAGGAATGCAGTAGAACAGAGTGATCTAGGAATAATGGTGCATAGTTCCCTGATGGTGGAATCTCATGTGGATAGGGTGGTGAAGAAAGCTTTTGGTATGCTGGCCTTTATAAATCAGAGCACTGAGTATAGGAGTTGGGATGTAATGTTAAAATTGTACAAGGTATTGGTGAGGCCAAATTTGGAGCATTGTGTACAGTTCTGGTCACCGAATTATAGGAAAGATGTCAACAAAATAGAGAGAGTACAGAAGAGATTTACTTGAATGTTACCTGGGTTTCAGCACCTAAGTTACAGAGAAAGATTGAACAAGTTAGGTCTTTATTCTTTGGAGCGTAGAAGGTTGAGTGGGGACTTGATAGAAGTATTTAAAATTATGAGGGGCATAGATAGAGTTGACATGGATAGGCTTTTTCCACTGAGAGTAGGGGACATGAGTTGAGAGTTAGGGGGCAAAAGTTTAGGGGTAACATGAGGGGGAACTTCTTTACTCAGAGAGTGGTAGCTGTGTGGAACAAGCTTCCAGTAGAAATGGTAGAGGCAGGTGTGATATCATCACTTTAAAAAAAATTAGATAGGTATATGGACAGGAAAGGAATGGAGGGTTATGGGCTGAATGCAGGTCGGTGGGACTAGGTGAGAGTAATCATTCGGCACGGACTAGAAGGGCCGAGATGGCCTGTTTCTGTGCTATAATTTTTATATGTTATATGGTTAGACTTGTTGCTGGGATTCTCTGCAAAGTGAAATTTTCCCTTAGGCCAGAAAAATTAATCAGAATTTCACAGAAACAAAGAGGAGCTTATCAGTTCTGAGCATTCAGACAGATAATGTTCATCAGCCATTCTCCCTCTCTGTATAATTCAGCTTGATTTCCTTCACATGTATGAGTGCAGTAGTATTGGAGAGTTTCACTGATTATGCTAAGAGAGAGTGAAACATGCTTGTAAAATAAAGAATTGTCTGAAGTGTTTTCATTATTGATGCCACTGTAGCAGAACAGTTAACGTGATGATATTACAGCTCAGAGTTAAGAGTTCAATTCTAGTGTCCTCTGTAAGGAGTTTTTTATGCTCTTCCCATGGAATATGTGGGTTTTCTCCAGGTGCTCTGGTTTCCTGCCAAAGGTGTACAAATTAGTAGGTTGTAAATTGTCCTGGGATTAGGGTTAAATCGAGGGTTGATGGGCCAGAAGGGCCTGTGCCGCACTGTATCTCTAAATAAAATAAGATATAAAATAACTTAAATCAATGTTATAGATGCAACTTGCTTACATTGATCAAGAAAATTATAAGAAGAGAGGGATCTCGGTGTGCATTGACCCCTGAAAATTAGTGACAAGTAAATAGGCTGGTTACCATGGCATCCAGAATACTCGTCTTTATTGACTAAGATGTGGCATACAAGAATGGAATAGTCATAATTCAACCAAATAAAATATAGGTATATGTATAAATAAAATATGAGGCATAGATAGGGTGGATAGTCAGTACCTGTTTCCCAGGGCACCAATAACAAACACCAGAGGACATATGTACAAAATTAAGGGAGGGAAGTTTAGGGGGGACATCAGGGGTAAGTTTTTTACACAGAGGGTTGTGGGTGCCTGGAATGATTTGCCAGGGATGGTGGTGGAGGCTAAAACATTAGGGGTATTTAAGAGCCTATTGGAAAGGCACATGGATGAAAGAAAAATGGAGGGTTATGGGGTAGTGTGGGTTTAGTACTTTTTCTTTTAAGGATTATATGGGTTAGCACAACATGGAGGGCTGAAGGGCCTGTACTGTGCTGTAGTGTTCTATGGTTCTATGGTTCTATAGGTGAGGCCACAATTTGTGCATTGTGTACAGTCCTGGTCACTACATGAATGACAGGGGAGGAGTTAAAGTGGAAAGTTGCCAGGACTAGTAGGTTCTAGCTCTGAGAGGCTACCCTTGATATGTTGAACAAAACAGAATGAGTAAATATTAAAGTTTTGAGAAGATAGAACCAAGTTCTGGGATGTCAAGATCTCTGAGGATCTAACTTGGTCCCAACACATCGATGTAGCCATAAAGAAGACAAGCCAGCAGCTATACTTTATTAGGAGCTTGAAGTGATTTGGCATGTCAACAAATACGCTCAAAAACTTCTATAGTTGTACCGTGGAGAGCATTCTGACAGGCTGCATCACTGTCTGGTATGGAGGGGCTACTGCACAGGACCGAAAGAAGCTGCAGAAGGTTGTAAATCTAGTCAGCTCCATTTTGAGCACTAGCCTACAAAATACCCAGGACACCTTTAGGAAGCTGTGTCTCAGAAAGGCAGCGTCCATTATTAAAGACCTCCAGCACCCAGGGCATGCACTTTTCTCACTGTTACCATCAAGTAGGAGATACAGAAGCCTGAAGGCACACACTCGGTGATTCAGAAACAGCTTCTTCCCCTCTGCCATCTGATTCCTAAATGGACTTTGAAGCTTTGGACACTACCTCACTTTTTTTAATATACAGTATTTCTGTTTTTGCACATTTTTTAATAATCTATTCAATATACATAATTGATGTACTTGTTTATTTATGTTATGTTATTTATATTTATATTATGCTATGTTATTTATGTTTTAATAATAAATAAACAAGTAAATCAATTACCTAGATTTGAACCAGGAACCTCTTGATCTGCAGTCAAATATTCCACCACTGAGCTTTTTTTCTGTTATTATAAGTCAATGTAAAGGAAGACTAACTATCATTATTTCGATCAATTGAAATGAATTTCCTCATTCATTTGAGCTAGTCCAGAGCTAAGACATTGAGTTCGAAAGTTTGGACCTATGTATATCATGGAATCATTATGCTGTGTGGAGCCTTCCTTAATTTACAAAAGGGATACAATTGATAAAAAGTCACATTAAATAGAATTTTGTAAATTCTAAGAGTTGTGTGGGATGCTTTATGGACATTTTATCATTGTGTTTTCCTCTGCGTAGAGAGTAGCAAACCAGTCAACAATATTATCGTGAGAATTCATAAATTGAGGAATACCCTACCTATTCAAGATCACAGAAAAACTGAGCAAGACAGAAAAGAACCAAAGGATCTTTTTGCAGATGCTGAAAGTCCAGAGCAACAGACACAAAATGCTGCAGGAATGCAACACCATTGAATGTTACTTTAACAACTGCCCTGTTGTGAGTTACTTTACTATGGATATCGCTTCCACCCAGTGTGAAGGTGCGTTATAACATTGGAGTGTATTGTGGTCCTGTGCTCACTCTTGTCCTACCCAGACAATTTCCAGCTATCAATCCAATTGACTGACTATCTCTGCTGGCACAATTACCAAACATGTTGCAGCTCTGTGAAGAAAGAAATAGACAATAGACAATAGACAATAGGTGCAGAAGTAGACCATTTGGCCCTTTGAGCCGGCACCGCCATTTTGAGATCATGGCTGATCAACTACTATCAATACCCGGTTCCTGCCTTGTCCCCATATCCCTTGATTCCCCTATCCATAAGATACCTATCTAGCTCCTTCTTGAAAGCATCCAGAGAATTGGCCTCCACTACCTTCCGAGGCAGTGTATTCCAGACCCCCACAACTCTCTGGGAGAAGAAGTTTTTCCTTAACTCTGTCCTAAATGACCTACCCCTTATTCTCAAATCATGCCCTCTGGAACTGGACTCTCCCAGCATCTGGAACATATTTCCTGCCTCTATCTTGTCCAATCCCTTAATAACCTTATATGTTTCAATCAGATCCCCTCTCAATCTCCTTAATTCCAGCGTGTACAAGCCCAGTCTCTCTAACCTCTCTGCGTAAGACAGTCCAGACATCCCAGGAATTAACCTCGTGAATCTACGCTGCACTTCCTCTAAAGCCAGGATGTCCTTCCTTAACCCTGGAGACCAAAACTGTACACAATACTCCAGGTGTGGTCTCACCAGGGCCCTGTACAAATGCAAGAGGATTTCCTTGCTCTTGTACTCAATTCCCTTTGTAATAAAGGCCAACATTCGATTAGCCTTCTTCACTGCCTGCTGCACTTGCTCATTCACCTTCAGTGACTGATGAACAAGGACTCCTAGATCTCTTTGTATTTCTCCCTTACCTAACTCTACACCGTTCAGATAATAATCTGCCTTCCTGTTCTTACTCCCAAAGTGGATAACCTCACACTTATTCACATTAAACGTCATCTGCCAAGTATCTGCCCACTCACCCAGCCTATCCAAGTCACCCTGAATTCTCCCAACATCCTCATCACGTCACACTGCCACCCAGCTTAGTATCATCAGCAAATTTGCTGATGTTATTTTCAATGCCTTCATCCAAATCATTGACGTAAATTGTAAACAGCTGTGGTCCCAATACCAAGCCCTGCGGCACCCCACTAGTCACCACCTGCCATTCCGAGAAACACCCATTCACCGCTATCCTTTGCTTTCTATCTGCCAACCAGTTTTCTCTCCATGTCAATGTCTTCCCCCCGATGCCCTGAGCTTTGATTTTACCCACCAATCTCCTATGTGGGACCTTATCAAATGCCTTCTGAAAATCGAGGTACACTACATCCACTGGATCTCCCCCGTCTAACTTCTTGGTTACATCCTCGAAAAACTCCAACAGATTAGTCAAGCATGATTTACCCTTGGTAAATCCATGCTGGCTCGGCCCAATCCTATCACTGCTATCTAGATATGCCACTATTTCATCCTTAATAATGGACTCCAGCATCTTCCCCACCACCGATGTCAGGCTGACAGGTCGATAGTTCTCTGTTTTCTCCCTCCCTCCTTTCTTAAAAAGTGGGATAACATTAGCCATTCTCCAATCCTCAGGAACTGATCCTGAATCTAAGGAACATTGGAAAATGATTACCAATGCATCCTCAATTTCTAGGGCCACCTCCTTTAGTACCCTAGGATGCAGACCATCTGGACCTGGGGATTTGTCAGCCTTCAGTCCCATCAGTCTTCTCATCACCGTTTCCTTCCTGATGTCAATCTGTTTCATTTCCTCTGTTACCCTATGTCCTTGGCCCATCCATACATCTGGGAGATTGCTTGTGTCTTCCTTAGTGAAAACAGATCTAAAGTACTCATTAAATTCTTCTGCCATTTCTCTGTTTCCCATAACAATTTCACCCAATTCATTCTTCAAGGGCCCAACATTGTTCTTAACTATCTTCTTTCTCTTCACATACCTAAAAAAGCTTTTGCTATCTTCCTTTATATTCCTGGCTAGCTTGCGTTCATACCTCATTTTTTCTCCCCGTATTGTCTTTTTAGTTAAGTTCTGTTGTTCCTTAAAAACTTCCCAATCATCTTTCCTCCCACTCATCTTAGCTCTGTCATACTTCCTTTTTTTTAATGCTATGCAATCTCTGACTTCCTTTGTCAACCACTGTGGCCCCTTTCCCCCCTTTGAATTCTTCCTTCTCTGGGGGATGAACTGATTTTGCACCTTGTGCATTTTTCCCAAGAATACCTGCCATTGCTGTTCCACTGTCTTTTCTGCTAGGCTATCCATCCAGTCAACTTTGGCCAGCTCCTCCCTCATGGCTCCATAGTTTCCCCTGTTCAACTGCAACACTGACACCTCTGAGCTGCCCTTATCCTTCTCAAATTGCAGATAAAAACTTATCATATTATGATCACTACCTCCTAATGGCTCCTTTACTGCAAGACCGCTTATCAAATCCTGTTCATTACATAACACTAAATCCAGAATAGTCTTGTCCCTGGTCGGCTCTCGTACAAGCTGTTCCAAGAATGCATCCCGTAGGCACTCTACAAACTCCCTATCCTGTGGTCCAGCACCAACCTGATTCTCCCAGTTCACCTGCATGTTGAAATCTCCCATAACTACTGCGACATTACCTTTGCCACATGCCAATGTTAACTCCCTATTCAACTTGCACCCAATATCTGTAGACACCTGTAGACAACACCCATTTGGGTCCTTTTGCCCTTACTGTTCCTCAATTCTATCCACACAGACTCTACTTCTCCTGACCCTATGTCCCCCCTTGCAAAGGACTGAATCTCATTCCTCACCAACAGGGCCACCCCACCCCCTCTGCCCACATTTCTGTCCCTACGATAGCACGTATACCCTTGTACATTCATTTCCCAGGTCTGATCTCCCTGCAGCCATGTCTCCGTTATCCCAACAACATCATAGTTACCCATTCGCACCTGGGCTTCAAGCTCATCCGCCTTATTTCTGACACTTTGTGCATTCAGATATAGAATTTTTAGCCCATTTCTCCTCTCTCTGTTTGAATCGCTGCCTATTGTGCTTAATCCAGCTCCCCAAGCTCCCATCGGGCTATACATCCCTAGAATTTTGTTGTCCTTCCTAAATTTACTTATTCTTTCAACACATTTAACTCCATGTTCCGTCAGACCATCCCTCTGTACATGTGTCCTCCTTATCACTTGTTCTGCCTCACCTTTCTCTACTACACACTTAATATTCCGGAACCGTGTAGTCCCCACCTGTCCTTTATTCTTCCTCTCGCTATCCTCTCTCACATTCTGGATCCCCGCCCCCTGCAAATTTAGTTTAAACCCCCCCAAGAAGCACTAGCAAACTTCCCTGCAAGAATGTTAGTTCCCTGTCACTGCAATTCTTACTCACATTCTGATCTTGCTATCCTTAGTCTCTTGAATTCAGTAAGAAAACAGTGTTTTATATTCTGACAAGTCCCTCAGTATTGGATTCAACAACTTGAGATAACCAGCCTTTCCAGGTTGTGTCAGATCATGCCAGTTCTGATGTTAAGTTGGCAAACTGAAACAGAAATTAGTTTAACTCTCATCACAGATGAGACTGTGTTTGTTCCTCTATTCTGTTTTCATTCATCCCTCTTAATATATCACCTCTTCCAGTCAGATGAATAACAATTTTAAATAAACACACTCTAACTGCTGGAGGAAGTCAATAAGCCAGGCAGCATCTGTGGAAAAGAATAACCAGTTGACGTTTCGGGCTGAGACCCTTCTCCAGTACAGATGAAGGATCACAGCCCAAAACATCGACTGTTTACTCTTTTCCATAGGTGCTGCCTGGCCTGCTGAGTTCCATCAGCATTCTGGGTGTATTTTCAGCATCTGCAGATATTCCCTTGTTAGCAGTTTATAAGTCTTCACCACCTACAAAGTTCAAACTTCAAAGTAAATTTATTATTAAAGTATGTATACAGTAGGTCACCAAACACAACCTGAGATTCATTTTCTTGCAGGCATTCACAGTGGAACAAAGAAGTACAATAGAATCAATTAAAAATGACACACTAACAAACAAATCCTGACAAGCAATCAATGTGTAAACAAGACAAACAGAGCAAATACAAAAAATAATTAATTATACTGAGAACATGAGTGATCAGATAGGAGGTGCTCAATGGTGGGAGGACTTCCCATAGGGAACACTTGGTCAGACCTTAGGGATTTATCCAGCCTGATATGCCTCAGGACAGCAAACACCTCCTCCGGTGTAATCTGTACCGGAGCCATGAAGTTGATGCCACTTTGCCCCGCTTCTATAGACTCTGTGTCCGTCTCCTGAGTAAATACAGATGCAAAGAATGCATTGAAGATCTCCCCCATCTGTTTTGGCTCCACACCTGGATTCCCATTCTGGTCTTCTAGAGGACCAATTTTGTCCCTTGAAATCCTTCTGCTCTTAAAATATTTATAGAATCCTTTAGGATTCTCCTTCACCTTGTTTTCTACTGCAAATTCATGCCTACTTTTAGCCTTCCTGATTTCTATCTCTTGCATTTCTTGTAATCTATAAGCACCTCATTTGTTCCTATCTGCCTATACCTGCTATGCACCTCCTTTTTTCTCTTAACCAGGGCCTCAATTTCTCTTGAAAACCAAAGTTCCCTACACTTGTTATACTTAGCTTATATTCTGACAGGCACATACGAGCTTTGTACTCTCAAAATTTTGATTTTGAATGGCTCCCACTTTCCAAGTAACCTTTGTCATAGAACCATAGAACACTACAGCACAGTACAGGCCCTTCAGCCCTACATGTTGTGCCGACCCATATAATCCTTAAAAAAAAGTATTAAACCCACACTACTCCATAACACTCTGTTTTTCTTTCATCCATGTGCCTGTCCAAGAGGCTCTTAAATATTCCTAATGTTTTAGCCTCCACCACCATCCCTGGCAAGTCATTCCAGGCACTCACAACCCTCTGTGTTTAAAACTTACCCCTAATGCCTCCCCTAAACTTCCCTCCCTTAATTTTGTACATATGCCCTCTGGTGTTTGCTATTGGTGCCCTGGGAAACAGGTACTGACTATCCCTCCTATTTATGCCTCTCATAACCTTGTAGACCTCTATCAAGTCCCCTCTCATTCTTCAACGCTCCAAAGGGAAAAATCCCAGCTCTGATAAACTTGAATCATATGACTTGTTCTCCAAACCAGGCAACATCCTGGTAAATCTCCTCTGCATCCTCTCCATAGCTTCCACATCCTTCCTATAATGAGGTGACCAGAATCGAACACAATACTTTAAGTGCGGTCTCACCAGAGATTTGTAGAGTTGCAACGTGACCTCTCTACCTAGCATCCCATAGGCCTTCTTAACTACCCTATCAACCTGTGCAGCGACCTTGAGGGATGTATGGATTTGAACCCCAAGGTCCCTTTGTTCATCCACACTCTTAAGTAACTGACCATTAATCCTGGACTCAGTCTTCTGGTTTGTCCTTCCATAATGCATCACCTCACACTTATCCGGATTGAACTCCATCTGCCATTTTTCTGCCCAACTCTGCAGCCTGTCTATATCCTTTTGTAACCTTCAACAACCTACAGCTCCATCCACAATTCCTCCAATCTTCGTGTCATCCGCAAACTTACTCACCCATCCTTCTGCCTCTACATCCAGGTCATTTATAAAAAATCACAAATAGCAGGGGTCCCAGGACAGATCCCTGCGGCACTCCACTAGTCACCGACCTCCAGGCAGAATACTTTCCTTCCACAACTACCCTCTGCTTTCTTCCTTTAAGCCAATTTTTTATCCAAACAGCCAAGGTTCCACTTATCCCATGTCTCATGACTTTCTGGATGAGTCTCTCGTGAGGGACCTTGTCAAATACTTTGCTAAAGTCCGTGTAGACCACATCCACTGCCCTACCCTCATCGATTTCTTTTGTTACCTCTTCAAAATACTCAATCAGGCTCGTGGGGCACGATCTTCCCTTCACAAAGCAATGTTGACTATCCATAAGTAGACTGTACTTCTCCAAATGCTCGTAGATCCTATACTTAAGAATCCTTTTCAGTAGTTTGCATACCACCGACGTAAGATTCACTAGTCTATAGTTCCCAGGTTTCTCCCTATTACCTTTTTTAAACAAGGAACTACATTTGCTATTCTGCAGTCCTCCGGCACTTCCCCTGCAGCCAAAGAGGATTCAAAGATCATGGCTGATGCTCCTGCGATCTCTCTCTCAATTCCCACAACAACCTGGGGTGTATCATATCCGGCCCTGGGGATTTATCAATCCTAATGTTTTTAGGAAGATCCAGTACTTCTTCTTCCCTAATCTCCACATTTTCCAGCACACAGGCCCGCTCTACTTCGACCTCACCCTGATCAAGATCCTTTTCACTTGTGAATACTGAAGCAAAGTATTCATTTAGGACCTCCCCAACCTTCTCCGCTTCCAGGCACATGTTGCCTTCTTTATCCTTTATTCTTTGTCCCACCTTCGTTCTCGCCATCCTCCTATTCTTCACATACGCATAGAACACCTTGGGGTTCTCCTTAATCCTACATGCCAAGGCCTTCTCATGCCCCCTTTGAGCATGCCCCCTAAGTCCTTTCTTTAGCTCCTTCCTGGCTACCCTATATTTCTCATAAGCCCCTCCTACTTCCTGTTTCTTATATCTAACATATGCTTCCTTTTTCCTCTTGACGAGCTGCCTCACATGTTTCGTCAGCCACGGTTCCCTTTTCCTACCATTTTTTCCTTGCCTCAGTGGGACAAACCTATCCTGAACCCAGCTCAAGTCATCCCTAAACTTCTCCCACATTACTTCTGTGCTTTCCCCTTCGAACATCTGTTTCCAATTTACTCTCGCTAGTTTCTGCCTCATCCCTTCAAAGTTAGCCCTTCCCCAGTTAAGCACTTTACCATTTCATCTGACTTTATCCCTTTCCATAGCTATGCTGAAGCTAAGGGAGTTAGCTTCACCACTCTCACCAAAATGCTCCCCCACCAAGAGGTCTGTCACCTGACCAGGTTCATTACCCAGAACTAGATCCAGTATAGCCTCTCCTCTCGTCGGCTGGTCTACATACTGTGTCAGGAATTCTTCTTACACACGGCTGACAAATTCAGCCCCATCTATCCCCCTTGCACTCAGGAGGTGCCAGTCAATATGAGGGAAGTTGAAATCACCCATAACTACTACCCTGTATTTCCTGCACCATTCTAAAATGATTTCTAAGATCATTTCTGACATTTCTCGAATTTAGAATCTAAACCTGCAGACTAAACCTATCTCTTTGCATATTTACTTTGAAGCTAATGGCATTATTGTCACCGTCTGCAAAGTGTTCCCCCACACAAACCTCTGTCACCTGCTCTGCTTTATTCCCTAATATCTGATCCAGTATCGCACACTCTCTCATTGGGACTTTGATGTACTGACTATGGAAACTTTCCTGACCACATTTGACAATCTCTATTCCATCTAGTCCTTTAACAGTATGGGATTCCCAGTCAATACTTGGTAAGTTAAGATCACCTACTATAACAACCGTATGTTTCTTCCAACAATCTGCAATCTTTTTACAAATTTGTTCCTCTAAATCCCATCAACTGCTGGGTAGTCTGTAATATAGCCCTATTAATGTGGTCATAGTTTCTCACTTATTTCTCAGTTCCACCCATAACAGCTAACTGGTTGAGTTCTTCAGTGTGTCCTGTTGGAGCACTGCAGTGATATTTTCCCTGAAGAGTAATGCCAGCTCTTTAATCCCTCCCATTCTGTCACATAGAAAACAATGGAACCCCAGAATACTGAGCTGCCAGTCCTGCCCCTCCTGCAACTAAGTCTCACTAATGGCTACAACATCATAATTCTATGTGTTGTGTTGATCCAGGCCCTGAGCTCATCTGCTTTTCCAACGATACTTCTTGCATTGAAATATATACAGCTCAGGACATTAGTGTCGCACCATGCTCAATCTTTTGATTCCTGACTTGGTCTTACCAACGTCTGCCTCCACAACCTGTCCACTATCTGTTCTGGCACTCTGGTTCCCATCCCTCTGCAACACTAGTTTAAACCCCACCGTGTAATATTAGCAAACCTTCCTGCTAGACTATTAGTCCCCCTGCAGTTCAAGTGCAAACTGTCCCTGCTGTACAGGTCCCACCTTCCCTGGAGGAGAGCCCAATGAGGTGTATGTCAGATGTATCAGTATCACAATGGAATAAAGGGAATTACAGAGACATGAGAGAGGAACTTACCCAGGTGGGTCAGAGGAGAGTGCTGGTGTGGATGATGGCATAACAGAGGTGGCTAAAGTTTCTGGGAATAGTTCACAAGGCGCATGTCACGGTCCTGACCATTAATTCCCCATTTTCTCCTAATTCCCTTTGATTGTGCCACGGTTCCGACCGTCAATACCCCATTTTCTCTTAATTTCCTTTGATGGTGGCACACCCGGTTTTCATCAAGACCTGCAGTATAAGAACACCGGCTTTGCACCCACTAGTTGCCAGATTATTTGCTTTAGCCAATTTGGTAATTAACATTTCCCGGCCACTTAGGATTGTGTGTTCTAAGTTTTGCTTCAGTACCAAGATTTACCTATGCAACTCAGTCTCTCCGTGTCAAGATAAGTTTTCTAAGTTCAACTCCAGTTCCGAGGTTTACCTGTGAAAATCTGTCTCTCTGTGTCAAGATAAGGATTCCAAGTTTTACTCCAGTACCAAGGTTTACCTGTGTAACTCCGTCTCTCTGTGCTAAGAAAAGCTTTGTCTGCTGCTTCCCTTTCTACATTCCGTGTTAAGATAGGTTCTGCCTGCCTCCTGCTTTCCTGCACTCCCTCCTGTTTGCCGTTCAATGCTCACGCCCACATCTGCATCCTAACTCAATCTCCGTGCCAGTGTCCTGCGTTTGGGTTCGCTTCGTTCATTGCAACAGCACAGGAAAGCTATGTCCCACAGAAAAAGTTGTTTTCAAATGGGATAAAAGCCAGGGAAAGGGCATATAATGTAGCAAAAGTGAGTGGGAAGTTGGATGATTGGGAAGCTATTAAAATCCAACAAAAGACAACTAAAAAGCCATAAGGAGTGAAAAGATGAAATACGAAGGCAAACTAGTCAATAATATAAAGCAGGATACCAAAAGTTTTTCAGTTATATAAAGAGTAAAAGGGAGGTGAGAGTTGATAATGGGCCACTGGAAAATTATGCTGGTGAGGTAATAATGAGGGACAAAGAAATGGCAGATGAACTGTGGAAGACACTAGCAATGTGCCAGAAGTCTGTGATTGTCAGGGAGCAGGAGTGCCATTGCTATTACAAAGGAAAAAGTGCTAGGCAAACTGAAAGGTCTTCAGGTGGATAAGTCACCTGGACCTGATGGACTACAACCCAGAGTCCTAAGAGAGGTTGCTGAACAAATAACTGATGCATCGGTCATGATCTTTCAAGAATCACTTGATTAAGGCATGGTTCCAGAGGTCTTAAAGATTGCACTTCACTTCCACAGGGAGGAAGGCAAAAGAAGTAAAATTATAGGTCAGTTAGCCTAACTTCAGTGATTAGGGAAGTGTTGGAGTCTGTTGTTAAGGATGCGGTTTCGGGTACTTGGAAGCTAATGATAAAACAAGTCAAAGTCAGCATGGTTTCTGTAAAGGGAAACCTTGCCTGACAAATGTGTTATTCAAGGAAGTAACAAGCAGGGTGGACATAGGAGAGGTAGCGGAAATGTCATTTACTTGGATTTTCAGAAGGCATTTGACAAGGTGCCACACATGAGGCTGCTTAACAAGATAAAATCCAATAGCATTAAGGAAAGATACTGGCATGGATAGAGAAATAGCTAACAGCCAGGAGGCAGTGGGTTGGTTGCCAGCGACTAGTAGTGTTCCTCAGGGGTCAGTATTGGGACTGCTACTTTTCACATTTTTTGATTTGGATAATGGAATTGATGGCTTTGTAGCAAGGTTTGTGGATGATACGAAGATAGCTGGAGGGGTGTGTAGTGCTGAGGAAGCAAAGTGATTGTAGCAGGACTTACACAAATTAGAAAATGGGTAAACATGTGGCAGATGGAATACAGGGTTGGGAAATGTACAATAATGCATTTTGATAAAAGAACAATAGTGCAGACTATTACCTAAATGGGGAAAAAGTTCAAACATTAGAGGTGAAGAGGGACTTAGGAGTCCTCATGCAAAACTCCCAGAAGGTTAATTTACAGGTTGAGTCTGTGGTAAAGAAGGCAAATGCAGCAGATACAGCAATTGTGCTTGTGAATATGCACATGTCAGCTAATTGTTATTTAATTGTGATAGTATTTAACTCCATTCATTCCATTGTAGTATTTGTCGAGACTGGGACACAGCGACACTTTGATGCCTGTTTTGCATTCTGCCTTGCCTGAGAAATTGGACTGTCGAGTCAACTGACTCTGAAGACTAGCGGTATTTGTTTTATTCTTAGTTGTTATTTTCAGCCGTAGTGTAGGCTTCGTTTTCCATTTGAGTGTTTTAGTTAACAGCCCTGTTTGGCCCAGCCTTTATTGTTTTCTTTTCTCTTTAACACTGTTCACATTAAAGTCTGTAAACTATTGAACTGCTTCTGGGTCTCTCACTCTGCAATTGGGCCATGTCTGCACTAGGTGACAATAAGACACTAGTCAGGCTGCACTTGGAGTATTGTCAACAGTTCTGGGCCCCATATCTCAGAAAGGATGTGTTGTCATTGGAGAGAGTCCGGAGGAGGTTCATGGGGATGATTCAAAAAATGAAGGGGTTAACATGTGAGGAGTGTTTGGCAGCTTTGGGCCTGTACTCACTGGAATTTAGTAGAATGTGGGGGATCTCATTGAAACCTACAGAATGTTGAAAGGACTAGATAGGGTGGATGTGGAGAGGATGTTTCCTATGATGGGGGTATCTAGAACTAGAGGGCACAGCCTCAAAATTGAGGAGTGACATTTTAGAACAGAGGTAAGGAGGACTTATTTTCAGCCAAAGAGTAATGAATCTGTGGAATAGTCTGTCACAGACTGCAGTGGAGGCCAAGTCCATGGGTATATTTAAGACAGAATTAGATAGTTTCCAGATTAGTCAGGGCATCAAAGAATATGGTGAGAAGGTAGGTATATGGGGTTGAGTGGGATCTAGGATCAGCCATGATGGAATGATGGGCTGAATAGCTTAATTCTGCTCCTATATCTTATGGTCTTATGCTCTTATTGTGCTAACTACTGTGCTGCTGTGCCATCCCACGAAAGTGGGGTAAGCAATAATCCAATATTGTTATATAAATAATCCAATTTATTAATGTCATATGTACTGAGGTACAGTGATAAGCTTTTATGTTGTATGCCATCCAGATAGATTTTGCATACATCAACATAGTAAAAAAAGAATGCAGAATATACACTTTATTAGGTACATCTATACACCTGCTCGTTAATACAAATATTTAATCAGCCAATCATGTGGCAGCAATTCAAAGCATAAATTATGCAGACATGGTCAAGAGATTCAGTTGTTGTTCAGACCAAACATCAGAATGGGGGAAGAAATGTGATCAAATTGACTTTGACCATGGAATGATTGTTGGTGCCAGATGGGGTGGTTTGAGTATCTCAGAAACTGCTGATCTCCTGGGATTTTTATGCACAGTAGTCTCTAGAGTTTTCAGAGAATGGTGTGAAAAGCAAAATACATCCTCTCAGTGCCAGTTCTGTGGGCAAAAACACTTTGTTAATGAGAGAGGTCAGAGGAGAATGGCTAGATTGGTTCAAACTGACAGGAAGGTGACAGTAACTCAAATAACCACATGTTATAACAGTGGTGTGCAGAAGAACAAGGACGCACAACACGTCAAACCTTGAAATCAATAGGCTACAATAACAGAAGAACACAAACGTACACTCAGTAACTACTTTACTGAGTGGTATCTGGGTGCAGTATTGCAGTTACCCTAACCCTAATGTGAGGTGCAGGTAACAAAATAAAGTACAAGGGCCATGACAAAGTAGAATGGCAGCTCAATCTAGAACTAGAGGTTATAGTTAAGGATGAAAGTTGAAATATTTACGGAGAATCTGAAAGGGAACTTCTCCACTCAGAGGGTGGAGAGTGTAATGTATAGATCTATTTCTTTTACAGCAATGACCTCCTCCCCCCGCTTAGCACTAGGTATTGATCTGTTGTCTGAACATGCACTGTTGTTTACGCATGCTCATTGTTTTCTCTCTCTCTCTTGCTGCAATGTGAATGCACCAGTTAAAGCCATCTCCTGCATGCATGCTTTTATTTAATTGATATGTAGTTGTGCACAGACACAACAGTGAGCGTGTAGAATTAGCTGCCAAAAGAAGTGGCAAATGTGGTTTATAATTTAAAAATTTAAGAGAAATTTGGGTAAGTGTATGGCTAGAGAGAAAGATCTCAATGGTCCAGGTGCGGGTTAGTGGAAGTAGGCAGAATAATAGTTTGGCACAGACTAGATGTGCTGATGGGCCTGCTTCTGTGCTGTAGTGCTCTACAACTCTTTTAAATGGTTCATCTTTTAGTGTATGTCTTTAACTGTGTAAGGATCAACACCCCTTTAGTTATTTGTATTCATGGCCATTTCTAATTTATCTACTGAGACAGTGTGTACAATAAGATTTCTCACCACAATGGTCTAATACAGCCTTAATTTGTTGTCCTCTTGCATTAACATTTTTGCCTTCACACACAAGACAGGAATTCTTAAATCTCAATCTAATTCCCATGGCAGCCTGGTTCCTGGAATCAAGTTGAGGACCTACTTGGAAGATAGAAGCAACAGCATGAGAATATACTAATCTGATAATGTTTCAGTCAGTTATGATCAATTTAACAAGATCCTTGTCTTTAGCATGCTCCACTACCAGAAAATATATGTTAAAGCTTAAATCTGGCTTCATTGGTTGTCTCCAGATTTATGTGGGATGGGGATACAGTAAAACAAGAGATTCTTCAGATGCTGGAAATTCCTTTTCATAGATGCTGCCTGAGTTCCTCTAGTATTTTGTGTCTGTTAATGAGGATACAGTAGGTCTGGCACCAGACAGAGGGGAAGGTGGCACCCTTGAAGCTACCGATAATCTCTATAAACAGGTGAGATTGTTGACCATTTGAACTCAGTTGATTTCTATCATTAATAATTAACATACATTTTACATGCTAAAGCAGTCCTTGTGAAAGTTAGCACAATTAATATCATACAGGTCAATGTGAAATTGCATTTGCTTCGCAAAATGAAAGGTGATCACAATGTCTAATTTAACGAAGGACAATTTCTCCAAAAACGACAAGAGTGACTTTCCTTCAGGCCCAAACTGCCATTAATATTAATAGTTACATTTTCCCTTGTGATTGCTTCCCAGGTTTGCAAATGCCTGGAGTCATGGCAACCCGTGGTATCTTTGTCCTTCCTTAATATAGACAAGCTTCTCAAAAATATTCTAACATCACAAGTGACCTCCGTCTTCCTGCTTCTCCACCCAAGGTGTTAGTGCTTACCTTCTGCTTAATGTACTGCCTTGTGTTCTAAGCTTCCAAAATAAAAGTGTTGAGTTTTAGAAGGAAAATTCTTAATACGTTCTCTGTGAAATTTCCTTGCATATAAATTAGGTCTTGCATTTTTATAACACCCTTCATGACTTCCCAGGCATTTTTACAGCCAGTAAAGTGGTTGCAGCAATGCTGAACGTGCAGCAACCAAGAAAATGCACAGCAAACTCCCACAAACAGCAAGCAACCTACCTAGATGTATTATGATTTAGAACAACAGCTACTCTGCACATGGGCACAAGAAACAGCAGAGAGTTGTGGACACAGCTCAGCACATCACAGAAACCAGACTCTCCCCCATGGACTCTGTTTCCACTTCAGTAAAACAGCCAACATAATCAAAAATCCCACCCATGCTGGATGTTCTCTTTTCTCCTCCCTACCATCCTGCAGAAGATACAAAAGCCTGACAGCTTCAATTCCACTGTTATAAGACTATTGAATAATAAGATGGACTTTTGATTTCACAATCTACCGTATTATGATCTTGCACCTTAATGTTCAAAGTACATTTATTATCAAAGTATGTACTGCATACAACCTTGGGATTCATCTCCTTACAGGTAGTCACAAAACAAAAAAACAAAGAAGTGGTGCAAACAATAAAACTAAGCAAATATCACCCAGAACTGAAGTTCATGAAAGTGAGTCCACAGTCATGAAGCCTGTCACAGATGATTCAGGTGGCCATTATTTGTAGCCCACACCCTCAGTTCAATGCAGAGACAAATAAATCCTGCAGAGCAGTGAACTGAGCACCTCTCTCCTCCAGCTCCAACATGCTGACCTTTTCAATCTGGCCCAGCCTTATATTCGTTAAATATCAGCTTGTTCCTCGCTCTCGGGCCTCGTCTCAGATCAGCCACTTTGAATCAGCTCCAAGCTCACTCCAGCAATGGCCTAGCATTGGGTTGTTCCTCACTCTTGGGCCCAAGCCTCACCGAACACACAATGCTGCAACCATCCTGCACCTTCGAGACTTCAGTTCACACCACAAAAATGCCATTTTGTACAGGCAGTTCAAAAGCTCAAATCCAAAAGGGAAGTTACAGGTGATCTGCAGTGATCTTTTTTTTTCAGAAAAAGTGTGATTAATACAGTAGTTAGCAATTTTGTTTGCTGCCAGAAAGTCTTCACTGCTTCACCAGTGTGATCTTAAGTCATGTCCCGTGCCATCTTAGACCGGGTATGTTACATACATTCCAATTCCAATGTTGCTGTTACACTTTCTTCAGTATTCTTTTATTGACCCAATTCTGATTCTGATTCAAATTTGGATTGATGTTTTACTTATTACTACCACAAGACATGGTGAAATGGACCTTTATCTTTTCTTTCCATTTCAACATATAGCACAGTAAAAGGCCCTTCCAGCATAATAAGCCCGCGCCATCCATTTACATCCATGTGACAAACAAACCTACTAATCCATACATCTTTGGAATGTGGGAGGAACATGGAGCACACGGAAGAAACCCATGTGGATATGGGGAGAACAAAACAAGTGAGGGAGAAAGAGTTAGTGGCCTACCAGTGAAAACTCCCTCCCATTCACATTTCAAAATATAACCAAATGATCTGCTTCCACTCTGAGAGGCCAGGCTTAGGCTTGGTTTAATAATGTCAACATGGTAATGTAGCATTTAGTGCATCACTTTACAGTGCCAGTGATCACTGATCAGAGTTTGGTGATCGCCACTGTATGGAGTTTGTACGTTCTCCCCATGACCTCCGGGTGCTCCAGTTTCTTCCCTCAACCCAAAAATGTACAGGTTAGCATTAGTAATTTGAGGGCATTCTATATTGATGCCAGAAGTGTGGCTGCCCAGCACATTCCTCACAGATTTATTTGACACAAACAACGCATTTCATGGTATGTTTCGATGTACAAGTGACAAATAAAGCTAATCTAAATTTTATATTTAAACCTCCCTTCTAAAATTCATCTTATT
Source organism: Hemitrygon akajei (assembly GCF_048418815.1). NCBI lineage: Eukaryota > Metazoa > Chordata > Chondrichthyes > Myliobatiformes > Dasyatidae > Hemitrygon > Hemitrygon akajei. The sequence continues at coordinate 62,564,632 of NC_133141.1, forward strand.
CATTTTTTTAACTTCATGAGAGGTGGGTGTCATTAACTGAGCCAAGTGTTTGTTGCCCATTGCTAATTGCATTACATAATTTCTGTCAGAAATCACAGGCTTGTGGACTGAAGTCACACTGGGCAAAGATGTCAGTTGTTCTTCTCTGAAGGACACTGGTGAACCATCTGGGCTTTTGTAACAAGCCAATAGCTTTATGGTTGAAGAACTCACTGACTCTCAGTGCCCATTCTGTGCCAGGTTGGGCATCTGTTCAAAACTGTTGAAATCATTAGCTCTCCACTACTTGGCTTAAAGTCATATACAATAGAAACAGGTCCTTTGGCCTAACTCTCTTCTTCAAATTGATCCTTTTAGCAGAAAACAAACAATCTGCAGGAGGAACTCGGGGTGGGGAGGGCGAATCAAGCTGCAGGAGAGAGAAAAGGAATTGTTGATACTTCAGATCAAAATCTTATATTGGGATTCCTTTCACAAATGACCCATGGAGTTCATACAGCAGATTATGTCTTGCTCCAAATTCCAGCAAGTGTCATTTCCTATTCCATATGCTCCCAACAGATGCTGCTCAACTCATTGAGTTCCTTCGGCACAATATTTGTTGCTCTAGGTTCCAGTATCTTCAGTCTCTTGAGTTTCTGTGGGATCTTTTAGATCTCCAGTTTATGATTTCTTTAGATTAGATTAGATTATGAGGACACTCAGTCCTCATTTATTGTCATTTAAAAATGCATTCATGCATTAAGAAATGATACAATGTTCCTCCGGAGTGATATCACAAAATAAAAAAAGGACAAACCAAGAGCCACACTGACAAAACCACATCATTATAGCATATAGTTACAGCAGTGCAAAGCAATACCGTAATTCAATAGACGCAGACAATGGACGCGGTTAAAAAAATCTCAAAGTCCCGATCGACTCCAATAGTCCGATCATCAGGCAGCAAAAGGGAGAAACTCTCCCTGCCATAAACTTCCAGGCACTGACATTAATGCCTCGGAAGTACCTGATGACAGCAGACTCTGAGTCCGTCCAAAAACTTCGAGCCTCTGACTAGCCCCTCCGATACAGCCCCCAAGCGTCATCCTCTGCTGAGTGCCTTCGACCTTGTCCCAACCACCGAAACAAGCAAAGCCGAGGTCTTGGAGGCCTTCTCCTCCAGAGATTCCGGACCGCACAGTAGCAGCAGTAGCGAAGCGGGCATTTCAGAAGTTTCTCCAGATGTTCCTCCATGCTCTCACGTCTGTCTCCATCAAATCAGGATTGTGCACGGATCTCTACTTAACACAGATCCATTCTCTGGAGTGGTCGCGCGCACTGCGTTGCACCGCCATCTTCTCCTCCTCATCGTGCAATAATAGTGCAAGAAGTGAACTACAGTCCAAAAATTGATGTAGGTTAGACTATAAGACATATGAGAGATAGGAGCAGAATTAGGATATTTGGCCCATTGAGTCTACTCTGCCTTTCAATCACATCTGATCTATTTTCCCTCTCAACCCCCATTCCCCTGTTTACTCCCCGTAAACTTTGTTTGGCCCATTGTCCTCTAAGCCTCTCCTATCCTCTCCTATAAAAACAAGACTGTAATGCTGAGGCTTTATAAGGCATTGGTGGGGCCTCACTTGGAGTATTGTGAGCAGTTTTGGGTCTCTTATTTAAGAAAGGATGTGCTGGTATTGGAGCAGGTTCATAAGAGGTTCACGAAAATGATTCCAGGAACGAAAAGCTTATCATTTGAGGAACACTTGATGGCTCTGGGCTTGTACTCACTGGAATTTAGAAGAATGAGAGGGGTCTCATTGAAACCTATTGAATGTTGAAAGGCCTTGGAGAGGCCTTGGAGTGGACATGGAGAGGATGTTTCTAATGGTGGGGAAGTCTAGGACCAGAGGACACAACCTCAGAATAGAGGTTCAGAACAGAGATGAGGAGGAATTTCTTTAGCCAGAGGGTGGAGAATCTGTAGAATTCATTGCCACAGGCGGCTGTGGAGGCCAGGTCATTGAGTGTACTTAAAGCAGAGGTTGATAGGTTCTTGATTAGGCAGGATGTGAAAGGTTACAGGGAGGAAGAGGGAGAGGAAAATTGGATCAGCCATGATGAAATAGCAGAGCAGACTCGATGGGCTGAATAGCCTAATTCTGTTCCTATTTCTTATGGATTTATTCATGTAGTTATCGAGATGGCTTTTAAATGTTGCGAATGTGCACACCTCAACCACTAATTTTGGCAGCTCATTCCAAAAATATACAATCCTTTAAGTGAAGAAACTGCCCCGATGTCATTTTTAAACTTCTCACCTCTGATCTTATACAGTACTTGTGCCTTCTTCATTGGGGCACCCCTCCCTGGGAAAATGACTATGTGCTTTCATCATGACTACATTCTTCATCATCTTCGATACAAATTTTGGGAAAGAATCTCTTCCTCCAATGCAAAACTCCAGTGTGACAAGTTGGGCTGACTCACCACTGCAAGACTGAGAGAGCTGCAGTACTGGTTGTCCATCTTTGTGTTGAAATGTAAAAATACTGAGTTATGATGGAAAGTCTTTGAGCTGAAACAATAACCCTGTTTGTCTTCTCACAGACACAGACACAGCCTGACCTGCTGCATAACACACACACAAAATGCTGAAGGAACTCAGGCAGTATCTACTGAAGGGAATAGACAGTCAACATTTCAGGCCTGTTGAGTTGCTCCACATTTTGTGTGGCATCTGCAGAATCTCTTGTGCTTCTGAGCTGCTGGGTGTTGCCAAAAATTTTTATTGTTCCTCCAGGTTGTTTTGATTGATACCTGGGATGTAGGGCTCATGGGTCAAGAATGGTTATGCACATGAATAAGAATGGTTATCACCCATCTCCTGGGAGTGTGAAAGAATGCAATGTGATCTTATTGAAAAATATAAGATTCAGAGTGCCTTCAATAGGCAGATGCTGAGAGGGTTTTAGATTCTAACATAGCTTCATATTAAAGGTTAAAACAGTTAAGGTGGAGTTGTGTGAATCTTTGGGATTCTGTCCCAGAGAAGTGGAAAACTGATTCATTAGGTCAGTGTGGAAACAATCCCTCCCATCCAGCAGTTCTAAATCAATTATGACTGGTTTACTATTCCTCTCAACTCAATTCTACTGCCTTCTCTCAATAACCATAATCAGAACCTATTCAATCTCTGCTTTAAATATACCTAATAACTTGGCTTCCACATTCAGCTGTGGCAATGAATTCCACAGATTCACCACACTCTGGCTAAAGAAGTTCTTTATCTTGGGTCAAAAGAACACTCTTCTATTCTGAGGTTACATCCTCTGTTCCAGGACGCTTCTGCTATGGAAACCATATAATCATATAACAATTACAGCATGGAAACAATAGACAATAGACAATAGGTGCAGAAGTAGACCATTCGGCCCTTCGAGCCTGCACCGCCATTTTGAGATCATGGCTGATCATCTACTATCATCTGCCAAGTATCTGCCCACTCACCCAGCCTATCCAAGTCACCCTGAATTCTCCTAATATCCTCATCACATGTCACACTGCCACCCAGCTTAGTATCATCAGCAAATTTGCTGGTGTTATTCGCAATGCCTTCATCTAAATCGTTAATGTAAATCGTAAACAGCTGTAGTCCCAATACCGAGCCCTGTGGCACCCCACTAGTCACCACCTGCCATTCCGAGAAACACCCATTCACCGCTACCCTTTGCTTTCTATCTGCCAACCAGTTTTCTATCCATGTCAATGTCTTCCCCCCAATGCCATGAGCTTTGATTTTACCCACCAATCTCCTATGTGGGACCTTATCAAATGCCTTCTGAAAATCGAGGAGAAACAGGCCATCTCGGCCCTTCTAGTCCGTGCTGAACACTTAGTCTCACCTAGTTCCACTGACCTGCACTCAGCCCATAACCCTCCATTCCTTTCTTGTCCATATACCTATCCAATGTTACTTTAAATGACAATATCGAACCTGCCTCTACCACTTCTACTGGAAGCTCGTTCCACACAGCTACCACTCTCAGAGTAAAGAAATTCCCCCTCGTGTTACCCCTTAATTTTTGCCCCCTAACTCTCAACTCATGTCCTCTTGTTTGAATCTCCCCTACTCTCAATAGAAAAAGCCTACCCACGTCAACTCCATCTATCCCCCTCATAATTTTAAATACCGCTATCAAGTCCCCCCTCAACCTTCTACACTCCAGAGAATAAAGACCTAACTTGTTCAACCTTCTTCTGTAACTTAGGTGCTGAAACCCAGGTAACATTCGAGTAAATCTCTTCTGTACTCTCTTTATTTTGTTGACATTTTTCCTATAATTCGGTGACCAGAATTGTACACAGTACTCCAAATTCGGCCTTATCAATGCCTTGTACAATTTTGACATTACATCCCAACTCCTATACTCAATGCTCTGATTTATAAAGGCCAACATACCAAAAGCTTTCTTCACCACCCTATCCACATGAGATTCCACCTTCAGGGAACTATGCACCATTATTCCCAGATCACTCTATTCTACTGCATTCTTCAATGCCCTACCATTTACCATGTATGTACTATTTTGATTATTCCTACCAAAATCTCACACCTCACACTTATCAGCATTAAACTCCATCTGCCATCGTTCAGCCCACTCTTCTAACTGGCCTAAATCTCTCTGCAAACTTTGAAAACCTACTTCAAAGCTAGATAGGTATCTTATGGATAGGGGAATCAAGGGATATGGGGACAAGGCAGGAACCGGGTATTGATAGTAATTGATCAGCCATGATCTCAAAATGGTGGTGCAAGCTCGAAGGGCCGAATGGTCTACTTCTGCACCTATTGTCTATTGTCTATTCATTACCCACAATGCCACCTACCTTAGTATCATCTGCATACTTACTAATCTAATTTCCCACCCCATCATCCAGATCATTAATGTATATGACAAACAACATTGGACCCTGTACAGATCCCTGAGGCACACCACCAGTCACCGACCTCCAACCTGACAAACAGTTATCCACCACTACTCTCTGGCATCTCCCATCCAGCCACTGGTGAACCCATTTTACTACTTCAATATTAATACCGAACAATTGAACCTTCCTAACTAACCTTCCGTGTGGAACCTTGTCAAAGGCCTTACTGAAGTCCATATAGACAACATCCACTGCTTTACCCTCGTCAACTTTCCTCATAACCTCTTCAAAAAATTCAATAAGATTTGTTAAACATGACCTTCCATGCACAAATCCATTTTGACTGTTCCTAATTAGACCCTGTCTATCCAGATAATTATATATACCATCTCTAAGAATACCTTCCATTAATTTACCCACCACTGACGTCAAACTCACAGGCCTATAATTGCTAGGTTTACTCTTAGAACCCTTTTTAAACAATGGAACCACATGAGCAATACGCCAATCCTCCAGCACCATCCTCGTTTCTAATGAAATTTTAAATATTTCTCTCAGAGCCCCTGCTATTTCTACACTAACCTCCCTCAAGGTCCTAGGGAATATCCTGTCAGGACCTGGAGATTTATCCACTTTTATAATCCTTAAAAGCGCCAGTACTTCCTCCTCTTTAATCATCATAATTTCCATAACTACCCTACTTGCTTCCCTTACCTTACACAATTCAATATCCTTCTCCTTAGTGAATATCGAAGAAAAGAAATTGTTCAAAATCTCCCCCATCTCTTTTGGCTCCACACATAGCTGTCCACTCTGATTCTCTAAGGGACCAATTTTATCCCTCACTATCCTTTTGCTATTAATATAACTGTAGAAACCCTTTGGATTTATTTTCACCTTACTTGCTAAAGCAACCTCGTATCTTCTTTTAGCTGTACTAATTTCTTTCTTAAGGTTCTTCTTACATTCTTTATATTCCTCGAGCACCTCATTTACTCCATGCTGCCTATATTTATTGTAGATATCTCTCTTTTTCCAAACCAAGTTTCCAATATCCCTTGAAAACCATGGCTTTCTCAAACTTTTAACCTTTCCTTTCAACCAAACAGGAACATAAAGATTCTGTACCCTTAAAATTTCACCTTTAAATGACCTCCATTTCTCTATTACATCCTTCCCATAAAACAAATTGTCCCAATCCGCTCCTTCTAAATCCTTTCGCATCTCCTCAAAGTTAGCCTTTCTCCAATCAAAAATCTCAACCCTCGGTCCAGTCCTATCCTTCTGCATAATTATATTGAAACTAATGGCATTGTGATCACTGGACCCGAAGAGCTCCCCACACATAACTCCGTCACCTGACCTTTTTCATTCCCTAACAGGAGATCCAACACTGCCCCTTCCCTAGTTGGTTCCTCTATGTATCGCTGCAAAAAACTATCCTGCACACGTTTTTCAAACTCCAAACCATCCATCCCTTTTACGGTATAGGCTTCTCAGTCTATGTGTGGAAAATTAAAATCTCCCACAATCACAACCCTGTGCTTACTACAAATATCTGCTATCTCCTTGCAAATTTGCTCCTCCAATTCTCACTCCCCATTAGGTGGTGTATAATACACCGCTATAAGTGTTACTACATCTTTCCCATTCCTCAATTCCACCCAAATAGTCTCCCTAGACGAGCCCTCTAATCTATCCTGCCAGAGCACCGCTGTAATATTTTCTCTGACAAGCAATGCAACACCTCCCCCTCTTGTCCCTCCGATTCTATCACACCTGAAGCAATGAAATCCAGGAATATTTAGTTGCCAGTCACACCCCTCCTGCAACCATGTTTCACTAATAGCTACAACATCATATTTCCAGGTATCAATCCATGCTCTAAGCTCATCCACCTTTCTTACAATGCTCCTAGCATTAAAATAAATGCATTTAAGGAATTCTCCACCTCTTCCTCTCTGTTTATCTCTAACAGTACAAAGAACTTTACTGTCTTCTTTTTCTTCCTTCCCCCATACATCTGTTCCTACACTCTGGTTCCCCTCCCCCCTCATATCTAGTTTAACTTCACTGGAGCCTCTCTATTAAACCTACTTGCAAGAATATTTGTTCCCCTCTGGTTCCCACCGGAACAGGTCCAACCTTCCCTGGAAAACTGGCCAATTATCTATAAATCTGAAGCCCTCTCTCCTGCACCATGTCCTCAGCCACGTGTTGATCTGCTCTATCTTACTATTACTAAACCCACCTGCACGTGGCACTGGTAGCAATCCTGAGATTGCTATCCTGGAGGTCCTGTCCTTTAACTTGGCACCTAGCTCCCTAATCTCACCTTTCAGGACCTCCTCACTCTTCCTACCCACGTCATTGGTCCCTACATGGACCACGACATCCGACTGCTCACCCTCCCTCTTGAGAATACTGAGAACTTGATCCGAGATATTGCGCAGCCTGGCATCAGGGAGGCAACGGACCATCCGGGATTCTCAATCTCTTCCACAGAACCTCCTATCTGTCCCCCTAACTATCGAATCCCCTATCACTACTGCTCTCCTCTTTTCCCTCCTTCCCTTCTGAGCTGAGGGTCCAGTCTTGGGGCCAGAGATGCAATCACTTCAACTTGTCCCTGGTAGGTCATCCCCACCAACAGTATCCAAAACAGTATACTTATTGTTGATGAGAACGGCCACAGGAGTGCTCTGCTCATTCTGTCTATTCCCCTTCCCTCTCCTGACAGTCACCCAACTACCTGTCTCCTGACTCCTAGGGGTGACTATCTCCCTGAAACTCCTGTCTATTTCTGCCTCTGCCTCCCGAATGATCCGAAGTTCATCCAGATCCAGCTCCAGTTCCCTAACACGGTTTGTCAGGAGCTGCATCTGGATGCACCTTTTGCAGGTGTAGTCATCAAGGACAGCCTGACTTCCCACATACTGCAAACGGAGCACTCAACTGCCCTAACTGTGGCCTCCATTACCTACTCCTAAACTAATTAGATTAATTAAAGGAGCTTACCCGGCCTTACCTCACCTGGAGTGAAGCTCGTACTCAGCCTCTGCTCACTTTTTAAATTCCCCTGCTGATCTCAGAGGCCGACTTTCACGCACTTGCGCAGTCGTGCCCCGTTCAAACCTCGCCTCTGCCTGTTCACGCCAAAGCCGACCCACTCTGCCTCAGTCCACTCCGACGATGGCTGCTATGATGATGGCCGCTGTATATGGCGGTCTTTCTTTTTAAACCTTTGGCGCGCTATGTCACGCGCCTGCGCAGTCTAGCTTCTTTGCCGCGATCAGTTAAAAATACAGCTTCTCTCCGAGCTTCTCTCTCCACCTCTTGCTGCGATTTAAAGCTGGAGGAATCTGGAGAAACCTGGAGGAAATATCTCTCCATGTCCAATCTATCTACGCTTTTTAATATTCAATAGGTTCAATGAGATCACCCCCTTATTTTTGTAAACTCCAGTGAGCACAGGTCCAATGTCATCAAATAGGCCTCACGCATTAACCCTTTCCTTTCCAGGTCATTCTCATTACTCTTTCCAATGGCAACACATATTTTCTTAGTTAAGGGACACAGAAATGCTCTCAATACTTCAAGTGACTATCAACCATTTATATTATTCCCATTTCTTTTATTTTCCACACATTTCTATCAATTCTCCCTTTACACTACCCTCATCTATCAATCAGAAAATCATGTGTGAGGTGTCACAACCACAGACTGCAGCAGGGCCTTTGCGACCTGCAGGTGGACTGTAACAATTGCGCTCATGAATATTCACATGTCAGCTAATTATTATTTCAATATGGTGGCATTTAACTCACTTCTTTTCGTTGTAGCTCTTGTTGAGACTTGAGCAAAGCACATCTGCCTGTGCAGCCTGCTTGCATTTGGCCTTGCCTGAGAAAGCGGTTTATCAAATCAACTGACGCTGAAGGCAAGCAGTATTCATTTTATATTTAGTTATTCCTTTCAGCCGCAGTGTTGGCATCTGGTTTTCCTTTTGAGAGCTTTAGTTATTGGCTCTGTTTGGCCAAGCATTTATTGTTTTCTTTTCCCTTGAAATACTGTTTGTATTAAACTCTGTGAACTATCGACCTGCTTCAGTGTCTCTCACTCCGAACTTAGGCTATGTCTGAATGGATGTCTTAAGCTACTGTGGGAGGCGAGGGAGGAGATTGCTGAGCCTCTGGCAATGATCTTTGCATCATCAATGGGGACGGGAGAGGTTCCGGAGGATTGGAGGGTTGTGGATGCTGTTCCCTTATTCAAGAAAGGGAGTAGAGATAGCACAGGAAATTATAGACCAGTGAGTCTTACCTCAGTGGTTGGTAAGTTAATGGACGAGATCCTGAGAGGCAGGATTTATGAACATTTGGAGAGGTATAATATGATTAGGAGTAGTCAGCATGGCTTTGTCAAAGGCAGGTCGTGCCTTACGAGCCTGATTGAATTTTTTGAGGATGTGACTAAACACATTGATGAAAGAAGAGCAGTAGATGTAGTGTATATGAATTTCAGCAAGGCATTTGACAAGGTACCCCATGCAAGGCTTATTGAGAAAGTAAGGAGGCATGGGATCCAAGGGGGCCTTGCTTTGTGGATCCAGAACTGGCTTGCCCACAGAAGGCAAAGTGTGGTTGTAGATGGGTCATATTCTGCATGGAGATCAGTGACCAGTGGTGTGCCTCAGAGATCTGTTCTGGGACCCCTACTCTTAGTGATTTTTATAAATGACCTGGATGAGGAAGTGGAGGGATAGGTTAGTAAATTTGCTGATGACACAAATGTTGGGGGTGTTGTGGGCTATCAGAGGTTACAGTGGGACATCAATAGGATGCAAAACTGGGCTGAGAAGTGGCAGATGGAGTTCAACCCAGATAAGTGTGAGGTGGTTCATTTTGGTAGGACAAATATGATGGCAGAATATAGTATTAATGGTGAGACTCTTGGCAGTGTGGAGGATCAGAGGGACCTTGGGGTCCGAGTCCATGGGACACTCAAAACAGCTGCGCAGGTTGACTCTGTGGTTAAGAAGGCGTATGGTGTATTGGCCTTCAGCAATCGTGCAATTGAATTTAGGAGCCAAGAGGTAATGTTGCAACTACAGAAGACCCTGGTCAGACCCCACTTGCTCAGTTCTGGTCGCCTCACTACAGGAAGGATGTGGAAACTACAGAAAGGGTGCAGAGGAGATTTACAAGGATGTTGCCTGGATTGGGGAGCATGCCTTATGAAAACAGGTTGAGTGAACTCGGCCTTTTCTCCTTGGAGTGATGGAGGATGAGAGGTGACCTGATAGATGTATATAAGATGATGAGAGGTATTGATTGTGTGGATAGTTAGAGGCTTTTTCCCAGGGCTGAAATGGCTAACATGAGAAGGCACAGTTTTAAGGTACTTGGAAGTAGGTACAGAGGAGATGTCAGGGATAAGATTTTTATGCAGAGAGTGGTGAGTGCATGATTGACAGTGGAGGCGGATGCAACAGTGTCTTTTAAGAGACTCCTGTATAGGTATATGGAGCTTAGAAAAATAGAGGGCTCTGGGTAACCCTAGGTAATTTCTAAAGTAAGGACATGTTCAGCACAGCATTGTGGGCTGAATAGCTTGTATTGTGCTGTAGGTTTTCTATGTTTCTATGTTTCTTTGTATGACAGCAAGTCTCAACCACACAAAGATGGCTGCAGCAGAGAGAGAGAAAGAGCAGCTGACCTTGTCCCTGAGATTCATTGATCAGGTAGGGGACAAGCAACAGGCAATTGAATCTGTTCTGGGTGAAGTTACAGAAGCAATGAGGCAAATAATCTCATGCCCACATGCCCAGTCTCATTTGAAGGAACAGGTATCATCCCATGCAACAACTGTTCAATAGCTCACTACAGACAATCGGAGTCAGGTATCTGTGATTACTGCTCTCACAGCTGCTATTTATGAACTCACTGCTGACAGCCATTAGGAGTCTTCCCAATACCATTTAACAGCCTCTAACTGCCTCAGTCTCACTCCCAGCATCTTGCAGGTCCTCCTTTTCTGCTGACAACCTCCGCACTAATGTTCCCACTCCCGTGCCTGATCCAGAACTGACTCCCACTTTCAGACCACCACAGACTCCTGCAAGAACCGAGTATGCTGTAGATTTCCACAAATAAAACAAAGAGAGGTGTTTAACAAAATCCATAACACATTTTATTGTACTCTAAAGCCTACACAACAAAATTGCGCTAGAAAATCTTGATGGACTGGTTTAAGGCAACTAACCAAAATATGCTACCCTCCGATCTATGATAGAATTTTTTTCTCCCCATTCTAAAATGTGGAATGGGTCATCGGAAGGGGGCCTAAGGGGATGTTGGTGTACATCATGGTGGACGAAAACAAATGAGGTGGAATGTAGGTCAACAGAAACCCAAGAGTGCTGTACGCCATGATATGAGGCAGGAACAGGTGCAAAGGAACTAAATTTACTGAGGAGGGAAGAACACTGTTGAGAGGCTGATCAGGCAACCATGGCGTCAGGACTGAAATCATCTGACATTCGTAAAGGCTGCCCGTATACCAACTCAGCTACAGACACAGATCCTCTTTTGGAGCAGTGCTGAGCCCCACAGGACCGACAGGAGATGATCATGCCAACACTCATCGGTTAGAAAAGCCCTCAGAGCAGCTTTTAAGGAACGGTGTAACCACTCACGTAGGCCATTGGACAGTTATGTAGGCTGTTGCGTAGCCTAACACCAAGGTTCTGGGCCATTACTGTCCAGAGGTTTGATATGAATATGGGACCGCGGTCAGAGGAAATATATGGGGTGTCAAACCAAGTAACTCAGGTGCTGATGAACAGCCGAGCTTTGTCAGCGGCCGTCGTCGATGATAGATGGAGACCTCTGAACACTTGGTGGTACAGTTGGTCCACCATGGTGAGGAGGTGCGTGAAACCGCGGGGGGGGAGGGGTTGCTGGGGGAAAGAGGATCAACTAGGTCCACATTGACATGATCAAACTGTCACTCAGGGACATCAAAAGGTGGCAATGCACCAGAACATGATGGTCAATTTTTGCCCACTGGCACGCCACAAAGGCTGCAGTCCAATCACGCACGTCGTTTCGAAGGCCATGCCACACAAACTTTAGTGCAACCAGTTTCTGTGAGGCCTTCCGGCTCCGGACTGGTGACGGCACGGTGGGGTGAAGGTTGAGACATCACGCAGGAGAGAAACTCCAGCTTTCCCGAAGTTAATATCAGCCATCTGCAGGCCCATGACTGCTGTTCGGTGATCCAGGATCTCTGGGTCAGTAGCTTGGTCGGCTGCCATGCTGGCATAGTCAACCCCTACGTGTATGGTCTCAATAGCTGGTTGTGAGAGGCAATCAGCCACGGAATAATTTTTCCCCTTGATATGTTGTGCATCAGGTGTGAACTCTGATACGTAGGTCAGATGGTGTTGCTGTCGCGAAGACCAAGGGTCTGATATCTTGGCCATCATGTCCATGAGGGGTTTGTGGTCACCGAACGCTGTGTAATGGTGACCCTCTAGAAGAAAACAAAAATGGCATTCAGGCAGATCGAGACTGAGAAGCTCACAGCCAAACATGCAGTAATGAGGCAGTAATGACTGCCACATAAAGTTACCATGAAAAAGCACATGCTGATGTGATGTGGGAGCAAATATGAAAGAGAACTGCATTATTTCTGCAGAGAAATTGGGAGGTGACTGAACTGCTGTTGTATATATAAAATGAACTTATCTCTCCCACTCCGATCTGTTTTTGCCACCTGTCCTAATTAGCTGAATAATGGTCTGCCTGCACACACTGCAGCAGAGTATAAATGTGGAATATTCAGTGTGAAATCTACTCTTTTTTAATTATCAGGTTTTTTTCTAATTCCCTATAGCTTTTCAAGTCCCATAAGAGCTGCTTTGCCTATATAATCTGTTGAGTATATACATATGCATGGACACTGAGATCAAGCACCAAATTCTGAAACTGCCAGTTCTTCTTGCTTATTTGCATAGATTTTATAATGGAAACCACATAATTTTAACTAATAAACAGTGATGTGGGGTTCCTGCAGCCTTTCATCATTTGGATGGGAGATTTTCCTTATATGGGTAGGGTTCTTGTGATAAATATAGTTGGCAAATCTCACTTATGGTAATTTCTCCCTCTCCCCTTCCTTTCTCTCATGGTCCACTCTCCCCTCCTATCAGATACACAAAGTACACTGCAGATGCTGGGGTCAAATCAATGCGTACAACAAGCTGGAGGAACTCAGCAAGTTGGGCAGCATCCGTGGAAATGAACAGTCAATGTTTCAGGCTGAGACCCTTCATCAGGACTGAAGAAGGAGGGGGTAGGGGCCCTATAAAGAAGGTGGGGGAAGGGTGGAAGGTGCCAGGTGAAAAACCAATCAGAGGAAAGATCAAGGGGTGGGGGAGGGGAAGCAGGGAGGGGATAGGCAGGAAAGGTGAAGAAGGAATGTACTACTATGGGTAGTAGAAGAAGGCAGAATCATGAGAGAGGTGATAGGCAGCTGGAAGAGGAGGCAGAGTGAAAGTGGGATGGGGGGATCCCAGAACAGATCCCTGAGGCACACCACTGGTCACTGACCTGCATGCAGAATAGAAGTGATCTACAACCACCCTTTGCCTTCTGTGGGCAAGCCAATTCTGGATCAACAAAGCAATATCCCCTTGGATCCCATGCCTCCTTACTTTCTGAAGGAGCCTTGCATGGGGAATCTTATCAAACACCTTACTGAGCTGTTGAGAGTCATATAACAGGCCATGTGACATCCTTGCAGATGACAGATGACCTTCCAAAGTTCCCCACATGCAGCCCAAAATACCACCTCCAACACAAGCAGTATTTCATTGCCCGTAGATTAAAAATTAGCTTTATTTGTCACTTGTACATTGAAACATACAGTGGAATGTATCATTTGTCAACGACCAATACAGTCTGAGGATATCCTGATCCTGTAAATTTATGTAAGGAAATTATGACATTCCTTGGCTTAATAATGACAGAGGCAAGCTTTATGTGGTGGAGATTGCAACAAGTAAGTAGTTTCGTGGATTGGTTTTTGGTCCTGGGTTAGGAAAGCTCAGGAAATGCACATAATAATGAACTCTGCAGGGACATGCTGCAATCAGATGGTAGCAATTAGTTATGAAATTGTGCAAAAACAATAGACAATTAATCACGCTAAAAGCTGCTTGAGTAATCAAGTATTTTTAGACTGAGTAATCATACTTTAGACTAGAAGAGAGAAATAAAGCTGTATGAGCTGTACAAACTCTTCCACATTTTTACTACCAACTGTTAGGAGGTGAAATCTGTAGCACTGTAGGGTTCCTAGCAACTTGCTCCAAACTGCCCCATTATGCTTCAGAATAAAGCTAGAGAAGGTTACATGTAACTGTAAATATCTCAACTTTGAATTATTTATTTAATTCTGCTGTCCACACCACACCCTCTAAGATGTTGCATCTCCGTTATTGCCATAGCTAACAGCTGGACAAGAAGCAGTTTGACAAGATTCAAGATTGAAGATTCAAGTTTATTTATCACATGTACATCAAAACATACAGTGAAATGCATAGTTTGCATTAATAACCAACATACCTATGGATATGCTGAGGGCAGCCCACAAGTGTCCGAACACATTCCGGCACCAACATAACATGCTTAGCAGAACAACACAGAATGCAACCAGCAACAAAACAACAATACAAGCCCTGTTCCTCCCTCCCACCCACACACACAATGCTTTAATCCCAGCAGGTCTCCAGCCTCCAGTCTCCAGTGGATTCAGAATTGCAGACATTGGACTTCAACTTCCTCAGCGGACTTGCAGAGATTTGCGGACTCAGCTCCAGCCAACAGACCTCAACTTCCAGACTTCCAAGTTGATCCTTGAGCCTCAATCCTCAGCTTCGATCCCTGGACAAGCAGATTACTAAACACTAAAGTCATAGAGTTATAGAATACCACAAAACAGGCCCTTCAGCTGATCTAATCTGTGCCAAACTGTTATTCTTCCTGCACCTACCTGCACGTGGACCAAAGCCCTGCATACCCTTCTCATCCTCACCTATCCTAATTTCTCTTAAATGTTGCAACCAAACCCATATCCACCACTTCTGCTGGCAGCTCATCCACACTCACACATTCCTCTTAGTAAAGAAGTTCCCCCTCATGCTCCTCTTAAACATTTCACCTTTCATCCTAGACCCATGATCTCTAGTTTTAGTCTCACCCAACTTCAGTGGAAAAAGCCTGCTATATCACTCATAATGTTATATACCTTTATCAAATCTCCCCTCTTTCTCCTACACTCCTCCTACTTGGGAAGAAATCAAGAGATTGGAGCTGAGGAAAACTGGATCAGACATGATGAAATGGCAGAGCAGACGCAACAGGCCAAATGGCCTAATTCTGCTCCTATTTCTTATGATCTCAAATTCTGGACTTGTCTGAGAACTCCAGACAAGAACCTAATAAGCACAAGGCAACATTTACCAAGTGGTGTTCTGCTTGTATCTGGATATTTCTGCCTGTAAGATAACAAATTGGCAATCTGCCGCATTTGCACATTCTTAAACTAATTCTACATCAGACTAATATGTGCAGAGACCTTTTGAGAATATGAGGTAACAATTGTGCTGCTGTGTTTCCTGCATTCAGCAATGAAAATACAAAATAAATTAATGCTGAGAATACCTCTTGCTGTGCCAGTGTTATTTGCTCTCAGCTGGTGTACTTTAATTAGACTTAAAATCCTACAACCTAGAGAAGGAACAGACTGTGGCTATCTTCCAGTAACAGAAAAAGAAGGAACAGAATTTATAAGAACTTTCTCAAAGTTCTTCAGTTGATGCTATTGCAGGAATGATCCATGAATTCAAACCATTTCTTCAGGTGTTTTGCAAAATGGCTACAAGAGATTCTGCAGATGCTGGAAACCCAGAGCAGCACATACACAAAATGCTGGAGGGAATTAACAGGTCAGGCAGCATCTATGGATAGATAAATGGTCAACATTTCGGACCAAGACCCTTTATCAGGACTGGAATGTAAGTGAGGAGAAGTCAGAATAAGAAGGTGGGGGGAGGTAACAGAGTACAAGGTAGCAGGTGATAGGTGAAGCCAGATGAGGAGATGAGGGGAGATGAACTGAAAAGCAGGGAGGTGATAGATGGAAAGGTAAAGGGCAGAAGAAGAAGGAATCAGACAGGAGAAGATAGGAGAAAGGAAAGGAGGGGGATCAGAAGGAGGTGATGGACAGGTAAGGAGAAAAGAAGGGGTAAAAGGAGAGGCAGGTGGGGAATGTCAAAAGAGAGAAGGGGAAAGAGCAGAAATTAGAAGTTAGAGAAATCAATATTCATGATATCAGAGTGGAAGCTACCCAGACAGAATATGAAGTGTTGCTCCTCCAACCTGAGAGTGGCCTTGTGGCAGTACAGAAGGCCATGGACCAACATGACTAATTGGGAGTGGGAAATAGAATTAAAATGGGAGGCTACCAGGAAATCCTACATGTTGTAGATGGAGTGAAAGTGCTCGACAAAGCGGTTCCCCCAATTTATGGTAGGTCTCACTGATATAGAGGAGATCAAGCTGCAATCACTGGATACAGTAGGTAACCTCGACAACCTTGCAGGTGAAGTGTTTTCTCACCTAGAAAGACTGTTTGAAACCCTGAATGGTAGTGTAGGGGCAGGACTATCATTTGACCCACTTGCAGACATGAGAGGAAGCTAACAAGCACTGGATGTTCAGGGTCACTGACATCCTAGCATCATGGCCCTCTGTTGGTTGAGGTCAATTGGTCATGGATGTTGCCTTGTTGTCTACGTCAAAGACAATATGCAAGCCAGGAAAGTACAATGTGGAGAGCAAGCTGTTGCCCATGCAGTAGGCTGGCCCTCTCCATGCATCTGATGAACCCAAAGGAACGGCAGACACCAATACAGTTTGGTACCAGTAGTATCACAGGAGTTGCCAGTCAGCGTTAAACTCAACGTAGGACTGCCTTGGAAACTCGAGCTCCAGAATTTTCCTCAGAGTTTACTCCCGAAGCCTTCCCCATGACTGGGTATAGCCGCAATCCAGCAGAGGTTTGAGATCAGAGCTTTCCTGCTCCTAGATGAGCTGCCAACCACAGCTGATGAGCCCCATCTGCACGAAGTAACTGGTTTTAAAGCGCCAGTAACCCACTTTTGTTCTTTCTCCTGTCAATAGAAATGGTTCCGCTGGACTTAGCAGCTAAGCCACACATGAAAGTTAGGAGCTGAACTTGGTTGCCAGAGGCTATTTGAGAAGCATACTCTCCTATCGAGGATTTCAATATTTAATAGGTTTCAATGAGATCCCCCCTCATTCTTTTAAACACCAGCGAGTACTGGCCCAGATCTATCAAACACTCTCATGTGCTAACCCTTTAATTTCCAGGATCATTTTTGTGAAAATCCTCTGGACCCTTCCCAATGCCAACACATCCTTTTAATTAAACAAGTCTATTCCTGTTCCCATTTCATAGAGTCATAGAATAATACAGCCCACATACAGGCTCTTTGAGCAACCACTTCATGCCAACCCAGCTATACCACTGTTTGGCCATAGCTTTCTAAGCTCCACCCTCCATGTATCTATCCAAGTGATCTTTAAATGATATTATTGTACACTTCCTCTAGCAGCTCTTCCTCTCTACACTCACCACCCTCTGTATGAAAGGGTTGCAGCTCAGGTCCCTTTTAAACTTTTCCCATCTCAGCCTAAACTTATCCTCCCTACTTTTTGACTCCCCTGCCCTGGAGAAAAGACTTTTACTATCCACCTTATCAGTGCCTCTCATAATTTTAAACATTTCTATAAGATTGCCCTTCCCGCTCCTACGTTCCAAGAAATAAAGACCTCTCCTGGCCAGTCTTACCCAATCCAAATGCTTTTGTGAATCTGGGATCTTTCTGTTCACTGTGGTTCTGAGCAATCAGCTCAGTGAGCTGAATAGTTAACCTGTCTCTCGGTTAATGCCTAAACTTCATGTACAGACCTTGATAATCGATAAGAATTGCAAAAGGGGAAAAAACACAAAAAAATAGCAGCAGGAAACAAATGAAATTAGCAATTGGTTTTGCCTAGCCATCAGTCAGTGGGACATTGCCTATTTAAATCTATCCAGATGCTAGAACTAGGTGAAGATTAGCTTTGTACAGTGAAATGCATTGTTTGTCAAATTAGTGAGGAATATGCTGGGCAGTTCCCAAGTGTTGCCATGCTTCTGGTACCAACATAGCATGTCCACAACCTACCAACCAATCTGGAACGTGGCAGGAAACGGGAGCACCTGGAGCACTGTAACTCACACAGTTACGGAGAGCCCTTACAGACAGCGGTGGAATGAAAGGTTGAACTTTTTGCAACTGCATATTACAGCATCAAGCCTTCTGTCAGCTGAAAACTTTAGGATGAAATCCAGCAGAATGCTGAGTCCAACAACTATGGACTTATTTCATTCGAGAGTTGATAAAATCCTGCTGCCATCTTCTTCACTGGGGTTAAGACAGTCAAGTGTATTAACTCCAAATCAATCACCTTCTCCAGGAGATTGTTTTCATTAATACTGGGTTAGAGATACAATTATCCAACAAAATCTCTGATTGTGGTTATCTGACTCTTCACTAATGGGCAATTAAAAAGAAGTAGCAAAGCCAGCAATCGGACAGTGACAAGGAGCAACCAGGCTAGGACTGAAAGAACACCGGGCTGACATTGGGATATCATTGAGGGAACAAGCAGGTCAACATTGGGATCATACTGAGGGTAAGCCATGGCTGATATCAATTTAAGTTTGCCTAACCAGTGCCCGTCCAATCTAGCGCATTCTAGGCAGCAGAAAGTTTATTCTAAGGGAAGTATTTGCATTCAAATTCTCCATTTTCAACTTGGTTTCAGGCAGCTTACCAACAGAAACTGGGAATTTAACTATGGCCCTTGTTTGCCTTGCTCAGAGATGCCGCTTATTGTGCTTTGGCTCTTGGTAGGGTCACCCATGCAAAACAGGTCGAAGGGTAGAGGTCAGATTAACAGTGCTTCAGGTGCAGTGGTTCAGCACAGAGCTAACAACCCTGACTGGTTAAACAAAAGTTGTTATGGAAACAGCAATGAAGAATCCTTCCATGTCTGTGTTTGACTGAGAACCCTCAACCCCACCTGGGGCAATATAGAGAAAATGGCCCAGGACAGGCAGAGACAGAGGACCTTCATTGCTGCCCTAAACATCAGCAGTGTAACGGGCAGCAAATACTATGTCGCTTAATTGGGACAGGGGACTGTTGTTGAACAGTTTCTAACTAACATCAGTTACATACACATTGTGTAGCTGTTAGATTCTACACCATGCTTGGAGAAAACAGTTTTTAAATGGTTTCACTTGCATGTGTTTGTTTTCAAAAAAACTGTGATTTTTGTCACAGATAATTAGCGAGTAATAAGCAGCAAGCTATTCCAGAACTGTTTTGCTCACTGTGGTTTCAAGCATTCAGGCTTGGAGATGCCGGAAACAACCAGGAGTGAAAATGAAATGATTTTACTACTTCAACAAGTAAGGAACTATGAAGAATTTGAAGTTATCAACAATCATCTTGAATGTTACAATGAAAATGAAGATTTGGAGGACGTAATCATCGAAAGCGTTGTTATCTACACTGGTGTCTGTGCTGGTACATTCACAGTCAATCAAAAGTACACTGTGGATGAATTCTTCCATCGATAGCTATTAGGAACTAAAGTTTAAGAGTACAGTAGTAGTACTGTTATTATTCTAATGTGTTCTACATTTCATTTAAATACATAATTAGTAACAGTTAAATTGTAGTTTGTTTTTTTTATAGCTTTTTAACTATTTCCCTGAAGCTTTGGCTAATTGGGCAGTCGCCTAATTGGGCCAAAATGTACTGGCCTTTCCCAGGGTAGAAAATGCTAATATTGAGGGGACATAACTTTAAGGTGATTGGAGGAAAATATAGGGGGAAAGTCCGAGGTAAGTTTTCTTGTACACAGAGGGTGCTTGGTGCATGGAACCATGCCAGGGATGATGGTTGAAACAGATGCATTAGGAAACTCTTAGATAGGCACATGGATATTAGAAAAAAAAATGGAGGGCTATGTGGGAGGGAAGAGTTACATTGAGCTGAGAGTAGATTAAAAGATTGGTACAACATTGCAAGCTGAAGGACTGTTCTATGTTCCATTTTGAGTCGATTATAGGTATTTTAGTTTCCACCTTAGTTTAATGTTTATAGTCTAGTCTTAATTTTACACACATTAAATGTTTAAAGTGTTGGTGGGAAATTGTTCTTTTTTCCTTCCTGGTTTGCTCATTGGGAGTATTCTTTATTGTGATCTGGAGATGCCACCTTAGTAACTGGATGCCAGGGATCCTCTGGAATTGGCAGCAACCATTGTAGAAGAAGGGAACATTCATGACAATGAGATCTGTATCAGTGTTAGAAGTCATACTTGAATTCATGTTTATCGTTTAGAAGAAGGCTATTCAGCCCATCATGTCTATGCCAGCTCTCAGAACAATCCCATTTCCAAATTAGGGTGAGCACCCCCATTTCATTGCTGCCAAATCCTAATCTCACTTTTTATCAGAAATGACTTTCTTGGTGACCCCAATAATTCTCCAATCACCTCCAGTTCAGCCACAAGAACTGAAATATTTGTTTACCTTGAATGTGTTAGTTTTAATCTTAGAAGTACAAGAATCATACAGGGCAAGAATAAACTATCTGGCCCATCATGGAAGCCTTGGCTCTTTGAAGGAGTCCTGCCGCCACACTCTTCACCTGAGAGAAAAACATTATTTATTTTATAAAGGCTTATAGACCACAAGACCATAAAATATTTGAGCAGAATTAGACCATTCAGCCCATTGACTTTGCTGTGCTATTCCATCATGGCTGATTTACTATCTCTCAACTCCATTGTCTTGCCTTCTCCCTCTAATTGTTAACACCTTCTAATCAAGAACCTATCAACCTTTGCTTTAAGTATACCCAATGACGATCTCCAAGCCATCTGTGGCAATGAATTCCACAGATTCACCACCCTTTGGCTAAAGAAATAGCTCCTCATCTCTGTTATAAAGGAATGTCCTTCTATTCTGAGGCTGTTCTCTTCAGTCCTGGACTCTCCCACTATAGAAAACATCCTCTCTACATCTATTCTGGCCTTTCAATATTCGATAGATTTCAATGAGATCCCTCCTCATTCTTCTAATCTCCAGTGAGTATGGGCCCAGAGCCTTCAAATGCTCCTCATATGTCAACTCTTTCATTTGCAGAATCATTCGCGTGAACCTTCTCTGGATCCACTCCAAAGGCAGAACATCCTCCCTCAGATAAGGGGCGCAAAACGGATCACAATTTTATATTTGGTAAATAATTCTGCCTGAGCCTTCTTCATTATGAATTCCCCACCTGTTAGTTTCTAATTTTTAAAAAAATCACCAGATATTCTGCAGATGCTGGAAATCTAGAGCAACACACATCAAATGATGCAGGAACTCAGCAGGTCAGGCAGCATCTGTCCTGCTGAGTTTCTCCAGCATTTTGTGTGTGTTGTTCCAAGGTCCGAAGTAAATTTTCGAAGTAAATTTATTATCACCACATTTCAAAGTAATCCATTGTGCAAGGTTCTTATGCTTGACAAAACTGAGCATATATAGAAAGGTACGGTGATTAATTCCACAGTGTTGAAATCAAAATATTTTGCACTATTTTTGTGCATTAGTGTTGGAACTGTCCTTCTTTTCACGTCTCTCCTTTCTTTAAACAACCTGCAGCTCATTGAACTTCAGACTCCACATGATTTATTCAACTGCATTTTATTTCTTCTGCTCATTGGGTAAGTCTCTGCCACAAACAGATCTCATTGTCTCAATTTTATTTGCTAAAAGGAAAGAACAATGCTCTAATTATAGTCTTACACCGTAAGAGATAAAAGGCAGTGGTGTCTGTCACAGCAACGAACCATGCATTCAAGCAGTACAGAACAGAATAAACACCAGTGCAATATTGTTTTTGATGTAGTTTCCATTTTCAATCTGTGCTAAGGCTGACTGACAAAATGCATTTGCTCACTCTGTGATTCCCTTGTCCATTCATCCCTCCCCACTTATCTCCCTCCCAGCCCTTATCCCTGCAAGCAGCCAAAGTGCTACACCTGCCCAAAGTGCTTCACCTCCTCCCTAACCTCCATTCAGGGCCCCATACGGTCCTTCCATGTGAGGGGATGCTTCACCTGTGATTCTGTCAGGGTCTGTACCTGGAGTTCCCATTGAGTTATCCTTCACTTCATTGAGACCCGATATAGATTGGGGGATCACTTTGCCAAGCACCTTCACGCCATCTGCAACAGGTGGCCACCCATTTCAATTTGACTTCCCATTGCTATTCCAGCATGTCAGTCCATCGTTTCCTCTACTGTCATGCTGAGGCCACTGTCAGATTGGAGGAGTACCAAATTCCATCTTGGTAGCCTTCAACCTGATGGCATGAACATCGATTTCTCCAACTTTTATAAGTTCTCTTCCCTTCCCTTCTCTCTTTTTCCATTCCTTATTCAGGCTCCCCTATTACTTTTTCTCTTCTCCTCTCCTGCCCATCACCTCCCTCTGGTTTCTCCTCTCCTCCTCATTGTCCATGGTCCACCCTTCTCTCTAATCAGATTCCTTCTTATTCTGCTCTTTACCTCATCCACCGATTACCTCCCAGCTTCTCACCACCCCTCACCCACCCACCTACTTTTCCTCTCACTGAGCTTTACCTATCACCTGACAACTTGTACTCTTTCCCCTTCCCCCACTTCTGGCTTCAGCACTCTTCTAGTCCAGTCCTGATAAAGGGTCTCAGCTCAAAACATCAACTGTTTATTCCTCTTCATAGATGCTGCCTGACCGGCTGAGTTGTCCAGCATTTCTGTTTTGCTCTGGATCTGCAGAATATTTTGTGTTTTGTCAATTGTTCTCTTGTCTTTCGCGATCTGCTGGGAGTTTGAGGAGAAGTTGGGCAAAGGAGAAGTGTAAGAAGGAAAAGGGGAGAAGGTTCAAGAGGCAGAAGGAAAGAGAAGCGGGAATAGAGAGATTGTCAGAAGTAAAGAGGGAGAGAGAGACACACACACACACTCAGAAGAGGAAAGAGGGAGGAGGAAAATAAAAAGAGAAAGGAGTGAGAAAGGTGGATGAGTGTATGTGCATGGCAGGTGGGGGTATCTGAGAAAAGGAAGAACTCTAACAAGAAAAACAAGGAAAAAGGAAGAAAAGTAACCCACATAAAATGCTGGAGGAACTCAACAAGTTAGGTAGCATCTATGGAGAGGAATAAAGAGCTGACGTTTCAGGCCAAGACGGGAAAAAACTGTGAGGGAACAGAGAGAAGGGATGAGGGGACAGAAAGGGAACTGAGACCCTTCCAGTATAATCTTAGGCATGATGGGCTGAGAAACGTGAAAAGAGCTCGTGGTGCAATTTATAGCACTCGGTAGTTACAGACATGCACAGATCATTATCTCTACGGCTCGCTTTGATAATGAAAGTTTCCAGGACTTATTCCCAGAGTGCTGTGGCATAGAGCAGGGCTGCCATACCCTGCCTTATCCTTCTTCCTTATTAATGATAATTATGCATTGTATTTTTGGAAAAAGATAAACCCAGGCTTCTTCAGATCTAAATGAGGGTTGGCATCTGTCTCACTCGCTCTGCTCATAAATTTTGCTCCCGGCAGTGTTGTCTGCTTGGCACTCGCTCCCATAAGTGGAAGAGAAAATAATAAAAAAAATCATCCTATGTGTTATTTGTTTTAACCTGATCAAGCCGGAGGGTCGGGGAACATTTCCCTGGCGTCCCTCCTGTCTTGGATCTTAACTCTTGTGTGTGACCTGCAATCTGCTTTAATCCTGGAATACGAATGCAGTAACCTTCCCCAGGATCTATCAAAGAAAATTTAGTGCCTTGTAAACACAAGAGATTCTGCAGATGCAGAGTAACACACACAAAATGCTGGAGGAATTCAGCAGATCAGGCAGCATCTATGGAGAGGAATAAACCTTGTACATTTAATTTAAACTGGGAAATTGAGCCCATTTGCACATGGTTAGTATGCATGATTTATACGTAGGTAAAAGCCACATTATATTCCAGGCTAAACAAAAACTTTGGGAAAATTGTCCTGGATTCCAAGAGCTATGATTCACCTAAAGGCTCCTGAGCAACACACACAAAATGCCAGAGGAATTCAGCGGATCAGGTGGCATCTATGGAGGGGGATACACATTGGATGTCTGGGGCCAAAACCCCTCATCAGGATGAGTAGGAAAGGGGGTAGAAGCCAGAATAAGAAGGTGGGGGCAAATTATACACACAAGAGATTCAGCAAGACGGAAGGTATCTATGGAGGAGTGGGAGAAGTACAAGCTGGCAGGTGATAGGTGAGACCAGGTGAGGGGGAAGGTAGGTGGGTGTGGGGGTTAGTAGGCGATAGTTACGAATAGCCGGAGAGCAACAGAGATCACAGAGGGACAGCAGTGAGATAAAGCCTCACTGAGCTCTTGATGTCAAAGTGTGGAATTAAACTTCCTCAAAGGAGGCATAGCTTGAAGAAACTTTGCATTGGAATAGCAAATACAAATACTTTACAAATACAAATACTTTATTGTCACTAAACAATTGATACTAGAGCGTACAATCATCACAGTGATATTTGTTTCTGTGCTTCGCACTGCCTGAAGTACAAATCGAAGTAAATACAATAAAAATTTAAATTATAAATCATAATTAGAAAATAGAAAAGGGAAAGTACGGTTGTGCAAGTCAGGTCCGGATATTTGGAAGGGACGGCTCAGATCCGGGTCAGGATCTGTTCAGCAGTCTTATCACAGTTGGAAAGAAGCTGTTCCCAAATCTGGCCGTACGAATCTTCAAGCTCCTGAACCTTCTCCCGGAGGGGTGGGACAAAAATTGTGTTGGCTGGGTAGGTTGTGTCCTTGATTATCCTGGCAGCACTGCTCCGACAGCGTGTGGTGTAATGTGAGTCCAAGGATGGAAGATCGGTTTGTGCTGGGCTAGGTTCACTATCTTCTGCAGCTTATAAGTACAAGAAATTCAGCAAGGCAGAAAGCACCTATGGAGGGAAATAAACAGACTATTTATTTAAATAATAAACACAAGATCATCACACAGAAAATGCTGGACAAACTCAATAGGTCAGGCAGTATCTATGGAGAGGAATAAATGTTTTGGCCCAAGACCCTTCATCAGGAATATTTTACTTAAATATTTTATATTTAAGTTTTATATCTAAAGATGTCGGCAAATG
Organism: Hemitrygon akajei; assembly: GCF_048418815.1. Lineage (NCBI taxonomy): Eukaryota > Metazoa > Chordata > Chondrichthyes > Myliobatiformes > Dasyatidae > Hemitrygon > Hemitrygon akajei. The sequence continues at coordinate 62,589,938 of NC_133141.1, forward strand.
TGCATCTATGGAATTTGGCAAATTAAGGCTAATTAAGGATGACCTGTGTTTTTCACTCAGAGTAAAATAAGGTGCAAACTCTGCATAATTGCATACAGTTTTAGTCACTGTGCTATTGGAAAGGCTGTGTTAAACTGGAAAGATTGCAAGAAAAATTGCAAAAAAGATTTACAAGAATGTTGCCAGGATTCAACCAGGATTCAGGTTGGATCTCTTGTATAATAAGGTAGACTCTTGACCTTACAATCTACCTCATTGTGGCCTTGCACATTATTGTTTGCACTTTTTCCATAACTGTAACACTACATTCTGCATTTTGTTATTTCTTTTTCCTTATGCTGCCTCAATATATGATGTGGCAAAATGATCTGTATGGATGGCATTTTTTAAATTTTATTTAGGTATACAGTACAGTAATGGCCTTTCCAGCTCAATGAGCCTGTGCTACCCAGTGACCAATTCACCTACTAACCCATGCATCATTGGAATTTGGGAGAAAACTGGAGCACCTGAAGGAATCCCATGCAGTAACAGGGAAAACAAACTTACAGACAGCAGAGGAATTGAACCCGGATCACTGATGCTGTAATAGTATTGTGCTATTGTGCCATATGCAAAACAAATTTCCTTGCTGTACTTGGATGCATGTGACAATAATAAAACAATTTACCAATTTATCAATATATTGGTTTGTAAATTATTCCAGAATATGGGTGACTTAACTGCCTTCTGAAACATCCCAGCAAGTCCCAGCACAAGAGAAATGGGGGAGAGAAATAATTACTGACCTTGGCAGTGACACCAACTTACTGTGAAAGAATTCAACAAAAAAAATACTTGAATCAATGAACTCATAATAGGATACAATCAAAGCATGGGAATACAAAATCTTTGATATAGAAATACCACCTACAAATTTGCTGACAATACAACCATTGTTGGTAGAATCTCAGGTGGTGACGAGAGGGCGTACAGGAGTGAGATATGCCAACTAGTGGAATGGTGCCGCAGTAACTCAATTTCTCAATGGATATTGAAGCTTTGGACGCTTTCTCACCTTTTTTAATATACAGTATTTCTGTTTTTGCATATTTTTAAAAATCTATTCAATATACGCAATTGATTTGCTTGTTTATTTATTATTATGTTTTATTTTATTTATTATTAGGTCGGCTGGTGGCGCAGTGACATCAGCGCCGGACTCCGGAAAGGAGGTTCCCGGGTTCAAATCCAGTCGGGCTGTTCCCAAGTATGCTTTCCATCTGTGGTGGGTTGAGTGTTGAGCTAGCAACTCGACCTCATAAAATAAAGAAAAATACTGTGAAATGTCTGTGTGAGGAGTGGTGCGCCACAGTCTTTCATTCCACGCCTTGTAAGGCATGAAAATGCCTAACACTGGCCTCTCAGGCCTGAGTCGATGTCATCATCATAATCATTATTTATTATTATTATTTTTTTCTCTCTCTCTGCTAGATTATGTATTACATTAAACTGCTACTGCTAAGTTAACAAATTTCACGTCATATGCCGGTGATTATAAACCTGATTCTGATTCTGCTCTGAATATAATGTTGTAAAAAGCAATAAAAAGCAAAAAAATAAAAAGTAGTTTTGTAACTCTTGTTTTATGGGTGCTATGTATAATTAATATTTCAAAACAATGAAGTTTGTTTTTTAATCGTTATAATTTTGGAAATTTGCTAGCCATTTTGTACATTGCAGACTCCCTAAAACAGTAATGTGCTAATGTCCAAATATTCTGCTTTCCTTGAAAACACAAATGCTAACTGAGGGATAAATATTCACCGTGACAAAAGAGAGAACTCAGAGCAGTGCTGTGGGATCTTATAAATCTACCGGAGAGGGCAGATAATTCTATGGTTTGAAGTCTCAACCAATAGTTGCTGCCTCCAGAACTGTGCAGCACCCTCTCAGATGTAGAATGGTAAGGTCATAGAGCATGGTAACAGGCCCTTCAGCCCACCTGGCCCATGCTGATCAAGATTCCCATCTAAGCTAGTCCCATTTGTAAGGTCTTTAGCTCTTCAGGGTTTATGACCTTTTGGAGGAAATTATATTAGTGTGAGGTCCACTGGGGAAGTCAGGGCCCTGTTGTTCGTGAGTCTACTGGAGGCCCAGAAGCCTGTCCTGGAGATGGAGGACTGTATGTGGGTGGATAGGTAGGGGAGAGGAAAAATGCTTGTTTTGCTGGTGTTGTTTTGTTGCATCCTCCAAGGGGACCACTATCTTGTCGTGGTTTGGAGGGTTGTGTGCCTCAAAGACTCAGAGAACTATGTTGGCCGGAGTCAGGACTTTATGCTTTGGCTCTTGGTAAGGTCACCCATGCGAAAACAGATAAAGGGTGCAAGGCAGACTAAGAGTGGTCCACTAGTTCTCCAGGTTTGGGGATTCAACTCAGGGCTAACAACCCTGACTGGTCAAAAAAATTGTTATGGAAACAGCAATGAGGAATCCTTATACATCTGAGTGCAATGGTATTCCTGAGTCTCCACCTGCGATTTGCATGACTGACAGTAGTGAAAACCAAGAGGAGGGTGACATGATGAAGGAAACCTTGAACAGTGCCAGCTGTGTAACAGGGAATAAGTAAGTATTTTTGCTTGTTGTGCTTTGTATTGTTGTATTCTTTGTTGTTCTGCCAAGCATTGTGGGCATGCCATATAGATTCCAGAATGAGTGACAACACTTGCAGGCTGCCCCCAGCACATCCTTAGGTTGTGGTGGTTGCTAACGCTAATGATGCATTTCACTGTATGTTTCAATGTACATGTGATAAATAAATTAATTAATCTGAATCTGAATCTAGGCTTCTTGACCAAACAGATAAAAGAATGAGACAAGAAAGTGGAGCTGAGTTGAATAGTCTTTGACTGCTTCATAAATCTTCCATGGTTTCAAGATGTTATTAACTATTGAAGCAGACTAAAGCTGCCTTATTTCATCTTATTTGCCTTCTTCCTAGGCAATATGGACTGCTGATTTAAAGCATTCGCCTTTAATGATACATTAAAGTAGTTTAGTCCTGTAACACTGTAAGGAGAGATTTTATGAGGTAAAAAAAATGCTGCAATCTAATCTATCACACCCAGCAACTGTCAGTGTATGTACTAGGTCAGATATAAATGTATGCTCTATTTATTATGCAAACTGCAAGAAAGGTCAATGTAATCTAAAACCATCATGAAATGGCCAGGTTTAGAATCCCAAGAAAATGAGCTTTTATTATTTTTTTATACTTCTGATATTCCAGCACTTTGATCTGAAATGAAGATCGAAGGTAATTCCTGCCATGTTGAGTTGCGCTTTCCACAAGTAATAAAGTCAAACTAGTGGCATCATTCAATTCAGGAGCTGTCAGGTGCAATAACAATGTACAGCTTGTCAGCACTGTCACTGGGGTACATTCATCCAGCTGATGCCCATTGAGAATACGTTTCCTTTGCAGACATCTAGGGAAGCCAAATTCCCCACTCTTCTGTTGAAACGTCTGTTACTCTATCAGAGAACATTCACAGTCCATAGAATGTGGTTTTAAGATTGGAAATATTGTGAGGAGGATGGTAAAAATGCTGCTAGATAAGTACTTTCTCAAGAAATAAAAAGTGAATCTCGACAGGTTCTGTTCCTGTGGCAGTGACTATAATCTGCTGTGTAATTGTACCCCCACAGGAATATTTGTTTGCTTCAGGCTCTGTTCACCCAATGACCCTCTCTTCACTCCCAATTACAACTGCCTCATCCTCATTTAATTACATAGTGTGGGCATGCTCTTGATCTTCTCAGTAACTTTCAATTTACTGGCCCTGACTTCCTCAATTTCACCATGGATATTCAGTCCCTATACACTTCCATCCTTCATCAAGAAGGCCTCATAGCTCTCTGTTTCCTTCTTAACGAAAGAACCAACTAATCCCCCTCCACCACCACCCTCCTCTGTCTGGCAGAACTGGTCCTCACCCTCAACAATTTATCCTTTGGCTCCTCCCACTTTCTCCAGACTTGAGGGCTAGCTATGGGCACCTGCATGTGCCCCAGCTATGTCTGACTCGTTGTTGGCTACATAGAGAAGCCCATGTTTGAAGCCTTCCCCAGTAATTCTCCCCAACTCTTCCTCTGCTACATTGATGACTGCATTGGTGCTGTTTCATGCACCCATGCTGAACTCATCAATTTTATCAACTTTGCTTCTAATTTCCACCCTGCCCTTGAATTCACTTGGTCCATCTCTAACACATCTCTCCATTTTCTCAATCTCTTTGTCTCCATCTCTGGAGACAAAATGTCATCTAACATCTTTTAGAAACCAAACGATTTACATGGTTATCTTGAATATACTGATTCCCACCCTGTCTCCTGTAAAAATCCTATTCTTTTTTCTCAGTTCCTTCACCTCCATCACATCTGTTCCCAGAATGAGGCTTTCCTTTTCAGGACATCAGAGATGACCCCTTCTTCAAAGACTGTGTTTTCCCTTCCTCCACTATTGATGCTGCCCTCACCTGCTTCTCCTCCATTTCCCAAACATCCACACTCACCACATCTTCCCACTGCCTTAACAGTGATAAAGTTCCTCTTGTCCTTACCTACCACCTGTTACGTACCCCGTAACTGGGTGTCAGACCAGCAAAGATAGAAGAATCCGTTGGAGTCTAGTGGTACCAAAACTAAAGATGTTTATTAGTAAACTACACAATATAGTATCAAAAATGCAAATATACATATAAAACAAGTTAGCAGTAATAAACTTAAAAGTGTAGGAATAATAATAAGCAATAATAAACAAGCTCTATCGACGTTTAGGGGTAAATGAGTTGTCACAGAAAAGTATAAAGTTCAGTTCATACATGCTGAGGTAGTTATGATTGTTGTGTTGTAATCGTTGGATAGAGAGGGCGAGAGATTAGGCAGCTGCAGCAGGCAAACCTTCTGTGGCTTTCTTAACCCATCGTGTCGTTGTGGCCATTCAGTTATGACCCCTCCGTCCTTCAGTTAGACCGTTCTTCTGTGGTGGACTCATCACTCTGGCATGAGTGGACACACACACAAGTCCCCACCGGCCCTGCCATAACACTGTGAGCTTTACTGACCGATGTCCTGATTCGGTCTCCGAAACCCCCACCTTCCTGTGGGTTCACAACACTCAGTCAGTATCCACTGGTGTGTCTCAAGGGTGTCTCACACGACCTGTCTTTTATCCCTACTAACGGGGTCTCAGCCATTCATCAACTCTGAATGACTGTGTCCATCAAATCAGGCCACTCCTGCTGTCTCCTGAGGAATGTTAACAAGTAAAGTAAAGTCCTTGTAGTGAAAGGTAAATAATCCAGGAAGAGTCAAAATACAATAGATCAACAGTCTCTCTTTCCCTCTTATCTGCAGCAGATGTTCTTGCCTGGGCTTTATCTCTCTCTCTCTCAGTAGCAGCATAGCAACAGCAATAGTTCATAGTTCTAGGGGGGGGGGGGGAAATGGTTAACTCTGCACCCCATTTCCATCAGGTCTGTTCATCACTCATAACACCCCCATTCTTCCAGGAGTTTTCACCAGGGTGAAAATTAACTAATAAAGCATATTACAGAATTACAGAGTTTAACAAAATACAGAAATGGTCTTAACTACAAGAATAATACAGATACACTTTCAAATTAACATCTGGATAAACAATCAGCAATTACATTATCACTCCCCTTTACATGTTGTATTTTAATATCAAATTCCTGTAACAACAGACTCCAACTTAATAACCTCCTATTTTTATTTTTCATGTTAGCCAAGAATACCAAGGGGTTGTGATCAGTATAAACAATTAATGGTCTCTGTGCCGAACAAATGTAGACCTCAAAATGCTGTATCGCCAGGATAAGTGCCAACAATTCTTTTTCCACAGTGCAGTAATTTCTCTGATGCACATTGAATTTTCGAGAGAAATACGCCACTGGGTGTTCCACTCCATCCCCTGCTTTCTGCAATAGGACTGCCCCTGCAGCCTCGTCACTTGCATCTGTCGCCAGGGAGAAAGGTTTCGAGAGATCAGGTGCTTTTAACACAGGGTGGTGGCACAGTATGGTTTTCAACTTCTCAAAAGCTTCCTGACAAGGACTGCTCCACTCAAATTTTTCCTCCTTTGTAAGTGGGAGGGCAATATCCACAAAGTTCTTACAAAATTTTCGATAGTAACCCACCATACCCAAAAACCTTCTCAATGCCCTCTTATTTGTTGGGACAGGAACCTCGGAAATAGCCTGTACTTTAGCCTGCACAGGAGCCAGCTGCCCCTGTCCTACCACATACCCCAGGTACGTGATCGTGGCATGGCCAAACTCACTCTTTGTGAGGTTCACTGTGAGATGGTCTGCAGACATTAGTTTAAACAGTTTCTCCACAGCCTCAAGGTGCTCGTCCCATGTATCACTCCAAACCACCACATCGTCAATATAAGCCTTTGTGTTTGTAAACCCTTTAATCACGGTGTCAATCATTCTCTGAAATGTCCCTGGAACGTTTTTCATTCCAAACGGCAACACATTGTATTCATAGAACCCTGATGGTGTGACAAAAACTGAAATTTCTCGAGCCCTGTCAGTTAAAGGAACACACCAGTATCCCTTTAGCAGGTCAATCTTGGTGATGTATCTCGCTTTACCCACTTTATCAATACAATCTTCCACCCTGGGAATAGGGTAAGCATCTGTTTGTGTGATGGCATTCACCTTTCTATAATCTGTACAGAATCTTATACTACCGTCCGGCTTCGGTACAACCACGCATGGAGATGCCCATGCAGAGGAAGATTCACAAATAATACTAGCAGCTAGCATATGCTCAATTTCTTTTTCCATTAGCTTTCTCTTTTCCAAATTCATCCGATAAGGGGATTGTTTAATAGGCTGGGCTGAGGTAACAATAACATCATGCTCTGTTACTTTGCACCTCCTGGGAACATCTGGGGATAAATCTGCATGCCGGTTAATTAGCTGTGTCAGCTGCTCTCTTTGTTCAGGGTCCAAATGACTGACTTTATCAGCAAAGTTGGCCAAAATAACGGAGTTCTCTAATCTGGTGGGTACTATGCTTATCTTTTCAGAATGTTCGGGCCCGTCCTTATCAACTCTTTCTGCCTCATTGGTCTTTGTGACAGCACCGACCACCGTGGGGGTCGCGTCATGATAACCCTTTAGCATGTTAACGTGAACCAACTGGCTCAGCTTTCGAGACATGCTGCGAGTTACTGCGCGTGCGGGATAAATCTTGGAATCTATGGGCGGGTTCTCAGCACTTACAGGCTTACTTGTTAATTTCACTGCTGAATACACGTCACCACCTGCCAAATCGTTACAAAGTAGAACGTCCACGCCGTCCATCGGTAGTTTCGACCGCACCCCTATTTCGACTGGTCCAGATACCAGGGCACATTTCAGAAACATCCTGTGCAAAGGTACGGCCTCAGACCCTTTTCCAATACCTCTTAACGCAACCTCCCCAGTCTCAGTCTCAGAACCAAAATCTAACACCTTCCTTAAAAGCAATGACTGTCCAGCCCCAGTATCTCTCCAGATCCACATTGGAACTGGGGTTTCACCCTCCTTCACAGACACCGTCCCTTCCCAGATAAACTTCTCACACCCCTCTTGGGCTCTACCTAACTTTGCCTTCCTCATCGATCTGTTGACCGGCTCAATGCAACCAGTCGGAGTTGCAGTTTTCCCTTTTCCTGTCTCCTTCTTCGGAGCAAAGCACTTAGTTGCTATATGACCAGCTTTCCCACAATTATAACACGTAAAGTTGGGAACCTTCCTGCCAGCCTGTTTTTCCTCCTCCTTACCTTTTCCACTAGCTCCCAGCTTATTCTCTGCCTTAGCAGGTGGGCTTTCTCTGCTGTCCCTACCGCCTCTCTTATTTGAGGAAAACTTTGTCTTGTGGGTTAAGGCATACTCGTCTGCTAACTTGGCAGTCGCAGACAGAGTCTCTGTCTCCTTCTCATCCAAGTACGTCTTCATACCTTCAGGGATACAACCTTTGAACTGCTCCATCAGTATTAACTGTAGCAGTTTATCATAATCTCCAACGACCCCTTTTGAGGCGCACCAACGCTCACAATACATTTGCATCTCACGGGCAAACTCTAAATACGTGTGGTTCCACAGCTTTCTCAAGTTCCGGAACTTCTGCCGGTATGCCTCTGGAACCAACTCGTAACTCCTCAATATAGCCCTTTTTACTTCATCATAATTCTTAGACTCATCTATAGACAATGCCGAATATGCTTGTTGAGCCTTCCCCCTAAGTACTCTCTGTAACAGAACAGCCCATTTCTCCTTAGGCCAGTTCTGATTCACAGCCGCTTTCTCAAAATGGAGGAAGTACTTATCGACATCCATCTCCTCGAATGGAGGTACCAACTAGATATCCTGACCAATCTTGACCCCCTTATTTGTGTCTGCTGCCCAGTCTCTTCCCTGCAATGCCTTTAACCTCTCCATTCTAGGGTCCTAGGGTATCCTAGGGTACTAAAGGAGGTGGCCCTGGAAATTGTGGATGCATTGGTAATCATTTTCCAATGTTCCTTAGATTCAGGATCAGTTCCTGAGGATTGGAGAATGGCTAATGTTATCCCACTTTTTAAGAAAGGAGGGAGGGAGAAAACAGAGAACTATCGACCTGTCAGCCTGACATCGGTGGTGGGGAAGATGCTAGAGTCCATTATTAAGGATGAAATAGTGGCATATCTAGATAGCAGTGATAGGATTGGGCCGAGCCAGCATGGATTTACCAAGGGTAAATCATGCTTGACTAATCTGTTGGAGTTTTTCGAGGATGTAACCAGGAAGTTAGATGGGGGAGATCCAGTGGATGTAGTGTACCTCGATTTTCAGAAGGCATTTGATAAGGTCCCACATAGGAGATTGGTGGGTAAAATCAAAGCTCAGGGCATCGGGGGGAAGACATTGACATGGATAGAAAACTGGTTGGCAGATAGAAAGCAAAGGGTAGCGGTGAATGGGTGTTTCTCGGAATGGCAGGTGGTGACTAGTGGGGTGCCACAGGGCTCGGTATTGGGACCACAGCTGTTTACAATTTACGTCAACGATTTGGATGAAGGCATTGAGAATAACATCAGCAAACTTGCTGATGATACTAAGCTGGGTGGCAGTGTGACATGTGATGAGGATGTTAGGAGAATTCAGGGTGACTTGGATAGGCTGGGTGAGTGGGCAGATACTTGGCAGATGACGTTTAATGTGAATAAGTGTGAGGTTATCCACTTTGGGAGTAAGAACAGGAAGGCAGATTATAATTTGAATGGTGTAGAGTTAGGTAAGGGAGAAATACAAAGAGATCTCGGAGTCCTTGTTCATCAGTCACTGAAGGTGAATGAGCAAGTGCAGCAGGCAGTGAAGAAGGCTAATGGAATGTTGGCCTTTATTACAAAGGGAACTGAGTACAAGAGCAAGGAAATCCTCTTGCATTTGTACAGGGCCCTGGTGAGACCACACCTGGAGTATTGTGTACAGTTTTGGTCTCCAGGGTTAAGGAAGGACATCCTGGCTGTAGAGGAAGTGCAGCGTAGATTCACAAGGTTAATTCCTGGGATGTCTGGACTGTCTTACGCAGAGAGGTTAGAGAGACTGGGCTTGTACACGTTGGAATTAAGGAGATTGAGAGGGGATCTGATTGAAACATATAAGATTATTAAGGGATTGGACAAGTGTTACGTACCCCGTAACTGGGTCACTTACCAGTAAAGATAGAGAGGTCCGTTGAAGTCTAATGGTACTATTTTTAACAGTATTTATTGATAGAAATACACAAAAATAATATCAATGCAAACACACAGATAATATACGTCGTCAATACTAAACCTAAAAGCGCGGGTATAATAATAATCAATAAGAAATAAGCTGTATCGTTGTCTAGGAGATAATGAATTGTCCGATGGAAATATATAGTTCATTCAGTTCATACAGGTTGCAGCCGTTGGGGACCCTATGTGGCAATTGTTGGAGAGAGAGAGATTTAGAGAAAAACTTGCCGATTCCTTTTATGATGTCAATCCTTCGAAAGTCGTTGGGAGTTGAGTTCCCCGTTGTTAGCTAAAAAACCGTTTTTCCGTGGCAAAGGCCACCGATTCTGGGGCAAATGGAAGCGGACGCACATGGCCTTCCACCGGCTTTCACTATTACGGGATCGCTAGCGTTTCTTCTGGTGCATCTGAAGGGACTGTTCCTCAGACCCTCTTTTATCCTGACTCACAGGGTCTCAGATGTCAATCAGGGTTGGGATGATGCAATCCCTCCACCAACCTCCCCCTCGGTTCATTGCCTGGGGGGGCTTTGATGCATCGTGCAGGATGCAATACACAAGTCCGTCTCCAAGAGACAATAGCCGGTATCAATGGGTCCGCCTTTCAGAGGCCAGGACACATTCCAACCCTTTTGTGGATTCTGCATGTCTTTCTCTCATTTCCTGTGTCCCCTGAACTGACTTAATAGTGATCTTGCAATTCTCACAAAGGAGGGGGCTACCCCGCACCCTTCGGCCCCTCAGAGGTGTGGCACATTCGTAACACAAGATAGAGGCAGGAAATATGTTCCAGATGCTGGGAGAGTCCAGTACCAGAGGGCATAGTTTGAGAATAAGGGGTAGGTCATTTAGGACGGAGATAAGGAAAAACTTCTTCTCCCAGAGAGTTGTGGGGGTCTGGAATGCACTGCCTCGGAAGGTAGTGGAGGCTAATTCTCTGGATGCTTTCAAGAAGGAGCTAGATAGGTATCTTATGGATAGGGGAATCAAGGGATATGGGGACAAGGCAGGAACCGGGTATTGATAGTAGTTGATCAGCCATGATCTCAAAATGACAGTGCAGGCTCAAAGGGCCGAATGGTCTACTTCTGCACCTATTGTCTATTGTCTATTGTCTATTTCCAGCTCATGCTGCCTCTCTTTCTCTCTTTCCTCCTTCTGCTTATCAGCTTCTTCTCTCTGCCTTTCAGCTTCCTCTCTCCCTCTCTCTGCCTCCAGCTGCCTTATCCGGAGTTCATGCTCCCTCTTCTTTTCCTCCTCAGCCAACCTTAATTTTTCTATCTGTAACTGAAGCTCACCCTCGACTGGTTTTGTCTCAGGGAACAGTTCCAATGCCCCCGACGGGAACACACCTTGGGATACATAATACACAGCTATTGTTCTCTGTATTTTCAACTTTCTCATCGCCGGTTTCACCGCCGAGAGATTCAATCGTCTCGCAACACTCACCAATTCCAACTTTCTGGCATCCTCTAATGCCCCCGTAGTTGGTTCTTTTAAAAATTTGTCAATTTCCATCTCTGCTGGTTTCCCGTCTGGTTATCCACACAACCAGATCAGATAAGGGACTTCTATCCCGATTCACTGGCCCATCAATTTGGTAATCAAATCCCAGACAAGCCCCCAATTTGTTAGTACCCCATAACTGGGTGTCAGACCAGCAAAGATAGAAGAATCGATTGGAGTCTAGTGTTTATTAGTAAACTACACAATACAGTATCAAAAATGCAAATATACATATAAAACAAGTTAGCAGTAATAAACTTAAAAGTGTAGGAATAATAATAAGCAATAATAAACCAGCTCTATCGATGTTTAGGGGTAAATGAGTTGTCACAGAAAAGTATAAAGTTCAGTTCAGTTCATACATGCTGAGGTAGTTATGATTGTTGTGTTGTAATCGTTGGATAGAGAGGGCGAGAGATTAGGCAGCTGCAGCAGGCAAACCTTCTGTGGCTTTCTTAACCCATCGTGTCGTTGTGGCCATTCAGTTATGACCCCTCCGTCCTTCAGTTAGACCGTTCTTCAGTGGTGGACTCATCACTCTGGCATGAGTGGACACACACACAAGTCCCCACCGGCCCTGCTATAACACTGTGAGCTTTATTGACCGATCTCCTGATTCGGTCTCCGAAACCCCCACCTTCCTGTGGGTTCACAACACTCAGTCAGTGTCCACTGGTGTGTCTGAAGGGTGTCTCTCCAGACCTGTCTTTTATCCCTACTAACGGGGTCTCAGCTATCCATCAACTCTGAATGACTGTGTCCATCAAATCAGGCCACTCATGTTGTCTCCTGAGGAATGTTAATGAGCAAGGTAAAGTCCTTGTATTGGGAGGTAAATAATCCAGGAAGAGTCAAAATACAATAGATCAACAGTCTCTTTCTCCCTCTTATCTGCAGCAGATGTTCTTGCCTGGGCTTTATCTCTCTCTCTCAGTAGCAGCATAGCAACAGCAATAGTTCATAGTTCTCGGGGGGGGGGGGAATGGTTAACTCTGCACCCCATTTCCATCAGGTCTGTTCGTCACTCATAACACACCCCATAAACCTTTTCATCCAATAGGTTTCAATAGGTGCATTTAATGTCAGAGAAATGTATACAATATACATCCTGAAATACTTTTTCTTCACAAACATGCACAAAAACAGAGGAGTGTCCCAAAGAATGAATGACAGTTAAAACTTTAGGGCCCCAAAGCCACCCCTACCAGCAGTAGCACTCTCCACTGAGTACTCAAGCATGCAGCAAAGCATCAATGAAGACACAGACTTGCAGTATCCCAAAAACTACTCATTCACTCGATAATTCAACACACCACGGGCTCTCACTCTCCCTAATAAGGAAAACAGAGATGTCCCCGTTTCACAGCGAGAGGGTAGACATAGCAAACAACTCGCTGATTTACAATGTTAAAAGACTGTTGCGTCACTTTTTCCGAGCTCTGTGCCCAGAGAGTCAGCACCAGAAAGGCACAACTCTCCAGACACACAGCCCCTGGCAGCTAACCTGCTGCTCCCAATGTCCCATGTTCTCCTGCGACACTTCAGTCAGGGGCACCAGCCTACAATCAGCACATCCCCAGAGCCACGAAATCCTGGAACTCTGAAGGCACACTCATCTTCCAGCCAGTTGTGAGGCTCTGAGAGCAGGACACATTCCTGCAAAGAACCGAAGTCAGCGTGTAACTCCAGGTCAGGGTCTTCAAAAGAACCCTGAAAAGGGAAAAAGAGAGATATCAAAGATAGAAATAAACACATTATCCTCCTCAACTTACACCATCCTACTACTAAACATACTTTTTCCTAACCCCTCCCACTCCACTTCCTGCAGGGATCACTCCCTATACAATTCGCTTGTCCATTCATCTCTCTCCACTAATCTCCCTCCCAGCACTTATCCCTGCAAGCGGCCAAAGTGCTACACCTGCCCATTCACCTCCTCCCTCACCACCATTCAGGGCCCATAACAGTCCTTTCAGGTGAGGCAACACTTCACCTGCAAACCTGGTGGGGTCACTTATTGTATCTGGTGCTTCCAATGTGGCCTCCTCTACATTGGTGAGACCCGTCATAAATTGGGGGACCACTTTGTCGAACACATTCATTCCATCTGCCAAAAGTGGAACTTTCCAGTGACCAAACAGTTTAATTCACATTCCCATTCCTGTTCCAACATGTTCCTCTTGCACTAAGATGAAGCCACCCTCAGGGTGGAGGAGCAACACCTTCAATTCTGTCTGGATGCCCTGATGGCATGAATATCAATTTCTCAGTCCGGTAACTTCTTTTTTCCCTTCCCCTCCCCTCTTCTTCTATTCCCCACTCTGATGTTTCACCTCTTCTCATCTGCCTATCACTTCCCCTTGGGTCCCCTCCTCCTTCCCTTTCTCTTATGGTCACTCTTCTCTCCTATCACATTCCATCTTCTCCAGCTCTTTATGGTTCCCACCCACCTGGCTTTACCTATCACCTTCTAGCTAGTCTCCGTCCTTTTTATTCTGGCATCTTCCTCCTTCCATTTCAGTCCTGATGAAGGGTCTAGGCCTGAAAATGCTGCTTGACCTGCTGAGTTCCTCCAACACTTTGCATGTGTTGCTGTTGTCATAATACATTGTCCATTCCTATTTGGGCCTAAGTTGTAATGAATATTCAAGATTCAAGATTGTTTCTTGCCATTGGTCAATACATAAGTACAAAGGAGAACAAAATGATCATTACTTCAGATCCAATGCAGCATAAAAAGATTACAGTAAGCATAAAAAGCACAATGAATATTTTTTTTTAAATATCATTTGCATCAAATCAAGTCTGTGAAGATTGTGCCAGACAGCCCACAAGTGGCTCCATGCTTTTGGGGCCAACATAGCATGCCCAGAACTTTTTAATCTATACATCTACGGAGGAAAGTAGAGCTCTCAGAGAAAACCCATGTGGCCACATTAAAACTATCTTGTCATTTGAGTATTTCTTTGTTTTTGGAGTACATCTATACTCCACCTTCCTCATTTTTCCCCAGAAACTCAAGTCATTCCTGCCAGCATCTCCTTCCAATTTACTTTGGCCAACACCTTTCTCATACCACTGTAATTTCCTTTACTCCACTGAAATACTGCTGCATCAGACTTTACTTTCTCCCTATCAAATTTTAAGTTGAACTCAATCATATTGTGATTACCATCTCCTAAGGTTCCTTTACCTTAAGTCCCCTAATCACCTCCAGTTCAGTACATAACACCCAATCCAGTATAGCTGATCCCCAGGGCTGGACTTTAGGCAGGGCTAGGCTGGGCTGTAGCCCAGGGGCCAGAGGTGCAGAGGTGTCCAAAATAGGTAGCTATCATCATGGTGGACAAAAAAAAATTTGAGAGTGGAGCACAGAAAAGAAACAAGAAAAAGAGGATCGTGAGAAAGAAGCATTAAAAAAGCCATTGAAATTGATGGAATTTTTTTAAACCTGTTCTCGATGATGCAGCAGTACCATCACTCTTGTCACAGTCTGAGACTGGTGGACGAAAGGAGACTTGTTCCACAGCAAGCACTAGCACCAGCATTAACACAGGACCACCGTCCTTGCCACAGTCAGCAGCTAACACTGAAGAGGCAGAGAGCATGACTTTGAGATTCCCGACCACAGAGGCCTCCGAATAACCAAGTTGGACCGCCATTAATGTTAACGTTACCGCTACTGAGGATCCTTACAGCACTGATCCTGCTCACTGGGGAAAGGAAACGTTAGATGATTCAGTCCGAGCATACTGGGCTAAGAAAGGGCAGGAGTCCTGCCAAAATAAGGATGTGGGTATCAAAGCTTCGGAACGAGTATACAAACAGCAGAGACGTTTTTTCTCCAAATTTCACTTCAAACGCAGGCTCACAAATTGTGAGTACATAACAATGCAATGGCTCTTACATTCCCCTTCCACCGGCTGCGTGTTTTGTTTTGCATGCCGCATCTTCAGTGATGGTAACTGTCAGTCCATCTTTGAAGCTGGCTTTAGCGACTGGAAACATGCCGCTGAGCGCATAGGAGAGCATGAAAATAGCGAACACCACAGGAAAACAATACTGACCTACGTTACACTATTCAAGATTCGTTAAAGAGCATTACAGGTGACATTAATCAGAATGTGGCAACTAGAAGTGAAGGAAGGTCACTATACAAAACAATGGACAAGCTTGAGATAGATTTTCTGAGCAAATTTGGCATTGCATTCTTCAGCGCTTTGAAAGTGCAAGTGTTGCCTTGCAAGCTGTAAATCTAGACCTGTGTAATGCTGTGGATTTGGTGAGATCACAACGGGGATACATAGCAAGCTTGCGTGATCAATTTGATACTTTTGAGACCCAAGCTAAAACTATGTCTCCAACAGTCTCACAAGTGTACAAAGAAGACACCCAACGACAAAGAAAACGTAAAACCTTTCTGGGTGAATCCACAACACCTGATGTTGGCTTGTCAGCCAGAGAAAAATTCTCAGTTACTGCTTTTTTGGTCGTGATGGATAGATTACTTGCAGAAATTGATTGCAGATTTGCATCATATAATGACCTTAACAACACACTTGGCATCCTAAACAATATTCCTTCTCTCTCTGTACAATATCTGCGCAAGAGATCATCTGATCTCCAAAGCAGATATTCAGTTGACCTGGAGTTAGACTTTGTGGAGGAGATTGTCCATTTCAGGGAATTTGTAAGTGGCAAAGAGATTTCATCCACAACAGTACTTTTATGCTTCCTCAGAGAAAAAAAACTTGCAGGTCATCTTCCCAAATGTAAGCATTGCTTTAAGGCTTTACCTGACCCTCCCTGTCACAAATGCAAGTGGTGAGCGATCTTTCTCCAAGCTCAAGCTAGTGAAGAATAGGCACAATGAGACAGGACAGGCTGAATCATCTTACTCTGATGTCACTTGAAAGTGATCTTGTTTGGAAACTGGATTTTAGTGATCTGATCAAGGACTTTGCTGCGAAGAAATCCAGAAGAACTAGGCTTTAATTTTAAAAAACAAGCATCTGACTTTGTAAATCTCTGGGCTTATGTGTCAGTACTGTTCCTGTTTTTGTGGCAATAGGCTGTTTACAAACCTAGTAAGTAATAAGTGGTCTTTACTCTGCAAGCCACACAGCACAGCAGTATGTGCTAGATCTCATTTTTAAAAAGATTGTTGGAGTATTGTCAAGTTTCCTAGTTTGCCATAGTGCCACCTCTCTTGGCCTTTTTGTCTCTCATTTCCATTTTATTTTCTCAGAACACACGGTTGAGAAAAATACCTAGATAAAAATGCTTTGGCATTGTTTGAGAAATAAGGCCTATGGTTTGTGCAGCAATAGCTAAATAAAGATTTAAGATTGGGTACATCATACTTCATCTCCCCATAACTTTACTAAGCCAACTAAGCCTAGGTCAATTTTTGAGTGCTTTAGATACTGTCCTTCAAACAAAGAATCTGCATTACTTTCTGTCCTCCCTCTTAAGGCCTGTAAGTTTATAGCCTACGTATTGTACTAAACCAATGTCTTGGTCCACAGCTTTGATATTTAGACCAGTACCACCTTGGCTCTTGTTCTTGCATTTTTTTTGCTTGGTACAGCAGCATTTTATGGTGTCAGCAGGGGCCCATCAGGGGCTCCAGCCCAGGGGCCCCGGTCCCACTGAATACAGCCATGCTGATCCCCTAGTAGGTTCAATGGCAAACTGCACTAAAACGCCATCTTTTAGGCATTCAACAAACTCATTCTCCTTAGATCCACTACCAACCTGATTTTCCCAATCGACCCGCATGTTAAAATCTCCCATGACTACCATAACATTGCCCTTTTGACTCGTTTTTTCTATTTCCCATTGAAATTTGTGGTCCACATCTGAGCCACTGTTGGGGAGGCTGTATAACTGCCATCAGGGTCCTTTTACCTTTGCAGTTTCTTAACTCACATTTTTCTACTGATTTAATGCTATTCTTTACCAGTAGTTCCACACCACCCCCTGTGCCTTCCTTTATATCACTCCAATACAAAATGTAACCTTGGACATTCAGCTCCCAACTACAACCATCTTTCAGCCATGATTCAGTGGTGGCCACAACATCATACCTGACAATCTTTTTTTTTAATTATTTTAAACATTTTATTAAAGAATTAGATATAGTTCAGTCAGAAGGCTATTCATTCTCTTCACTGCATAACCTGGCATTGGGATTGGTGATCTTGATAGCAAGCTGGGCTGCCCTCTCCACAATTGTCTTGCAGTTTTTGGAAAAGACATTGTGAGCAATCTCAGCACAATATGTCTTGTTGCTCATCATCAAAACTTCCGGCTCCTTCACATTGTGAACCAAGAATTTTTTGAATCCCGAGGGTAACGTGTTCGGTCTTCTTGTTGCTGCCATAACCAATGTTTGGCATAAGGATCTGACCCTTAAGTCTCCGGCGAACTCTATTGTCAATACCCCTTGTTTTCTGCCAGTTACGCGCAATTTTCACGATCAATTTAGTGATCTGACTGGTGACAGATGAATTCCTTCCTGTGTTTCTTCACAATGTTATGCTTGATAAGAGGTCTTAGGGCAGCCATGGTAACTGAGAAGCCTTAAGGCAAAAGAGCATACCTGGCAATCTGTAACAGTGCAACAAGATCATCCACCTTATTTCTTATACACCGTGCATTGAGATATAACACTTTGAGTACTGTATTTGCTACCCTTTTTAATTTTGTATCCCTAATACACTGATCCCCAAAACTGGATTTAACAGCGACCTCAGAACCCACGAAATCAGAATGAAAGCAAGTCAGTGAACTGCTTTAGTAGAGGAGAGAAAATAATGTGTTGAGCTTGGGTAAACTATTATTACCATGGTAACAAGACTGGCAGGAGATTAAATCTGAGCATGATTTTCTTGGTTTTAAACAAGCAAAGATCAACTTCATTCTCCATCTACATTTACATGTATTGTGAATTTGCTGTAATGTGTTGGTCAGGGTATGACATGCAACAAAAAAAAACGACATTCAACAATTCAAACACGAGGAAATCTGCAGATGCTGGAAATTCAAGCAACAATTATACAGAATAACAAGTATAGAAAAGTGAATTTGATAGTACTGATATGGAACAAGGATTTCCCTGTTCTTAATTTCATCTATCGATTACCAATATTTACAAATCCTTTTAGTTACATAGTATTTTCCATTAGTTACATAATAAGCACCATTCCTGAAGCAAAGCTTGAACAAAGCTACTAGAAATTATTTTGATTAGAGATGTATCTTGTTATTTCCTAAATGAAACTGATGGTTTAAGCAGTCGATCATAGAGTGTAATGCTGAATGCCTAAAGCATTTGTTAAGTCTGTTTTGCACAAGTCACAGGAACTCTGTGCTTACACCGCATTCATGCATAACTGGTAATCAATTTCATAATTTAAGTTTATTTTAAGGAGAACTTTTCAGAGAAAAACTTACTAATAGATGTTTATTAATAAGATTCTGTCATTTCACAAGTGCTGCAAGTGACTACTGATAATTTGAGAACAACATGTCCCACTGCTGCTGGCTGCAAGAGGCAGACGTGTATTTCCGAAGGAAGGATGAGTAACACAAATTCTTGAAGTGGCTGCTACTAATATTGATGGTAAAAACTAAACCTCTCAATATTGTCTTCCTTTGTTCAGTAACCTAATGGCATGAACATCAATTTCTCCACCTTCTGGTAATTTTTTTCTCCTTCCCCTTCCCACTCTGGCCCTTTACCTCTTCTGACCTTCGTATCACCTCCCCCTGCTGCCCTTCCTCCTTCCCTTTCTCCTATGGTCCTATCCTGCTGCCTTTCATATCAGACTCCTTCTTCTTTAGCCCTTTGCGTTTTCCACATCACCTCCCAGCTTGTTACTTCATTCCCCCTCCCCCACCCACTGGGCTTCACCCGTCACCTTCTACCTTAGCCTTCTTCCCCTCCCCCATCCACTTATTCTGGCATCTCCCCATTCCTTTCCAGTCTCTGAGCTGCTGAGTTCCTCCAGCACTTTGTGTGTGCTGCTCTGGATTTTATTTGAGTTGAATTGTGACTATTCTGTTCTTATATGCCATATCTCAGTCAATAAAAAACAAATATTGTGGATGCCATGCTAACCATCCTATTTACCTATCACTAATTTTTAGGGATCGATGCACACCGAGATCCCTCTCTTCTTCTATTATTCCTGATCAATGTAAAAAAGGTACATCTACGTCATTGATTTAATTTATTTTATTTCTTATTTTATTTAGAGATGTAGGGCAGAATAGGCCCTTCCCACCCTTTAAGCAGCACTACCCAGCAAGCCCCAATTTAACCCCAGCTTAATCATGACACAATTAACGATGACTAATGAACATACTAACCAGTACTTCTTTAGACTTTGGGAAGAAACCAGAGCACCCAGAGAAAACCCACACATTCCATGGGGGAGGATGTACAAACTCCTTACAGAGGACACTGGAATTGAACTTCTAATTCCGACGCCCCAAGCTGTAGTAACGTCAATAAGACCATAAGATATAGGAGCAGAAGTAGGCCATTTGAGTCTGCTCAACCATTCAATCATGGGCTGATCCAATTCTTCCAGTCATCTCCACTCTCCTGCCTTCTCCCCATACCCTGGCTAATCAAGAATCTATCTCTGCCCTAAATGCACCCAATGACTTGGCCTCCACAGCCGCTCGTGGCAACAAATTCCACAGATTTACCACCCTCTGAATGAAGTAATTCCTCCACATCTCTGTTCTAAATGAATGTCTTTCAATCCTGAAGTCATGCCCTCTTGTCCTAGACTCCCCTACCATGGGAAATAATTTTGCCATATCTAATCTGTTCAGGCCTTTTAACATTCAGAATATTTCTATGAGGTTCCCCCTCATTGTCCTGAACTCCAGGGAATACAGCCCAAAAGCTGCCAGACGTTCCTCACACGGTAACCCTTTAATTCCTCGAATCATTCTTGTGAATCTTCTTTGAACCCTCTCTGATGTCAGTATATCTTTTCTAAAATAAGGAGGCCAAAACTGCACACAGTACTCCAAGCGTGGTCAGTTTTGGGCTCCTTATTTTAGAAAAGATATACTGACATTGGAGAGGGTTCAGAGAAGATTCACAAGAATGATTCCAGGAATCGGCTAACTGCTCTGCTACAGTGGCACCAATAATGAGGACATTTCAGTCAATAGTTTATTTTACAAGCACGTTTCACTCTCTCAGCATAATCAGTAACTCTCCAATAGCTTGACTACTGGACTCATACATGTGAAGAAAATCAAGCTGAGAGGGAGAATGGCTGATGAACTGTGGTGCTCCCAGTGTGACCTCCTGTACATCGGTGAAACCCAACGTAGATTGGGAGACTGCTTTGCCGAGCAACTACGCTCCAGTGCTGGGGACTGTCAGCAAGAATCACCATGCTTCTAACGCCTACGTAGCATTTCCACAACTTACTCACCACAACCTGCACAGGTTTTAAATGTGGGAAGAAATGTATGAGGTCACAGGAAGAACCTACGAACTCCTAGGGGAGGAGGCAAATTCAGATGAGGCAAAGTGACTGAGCAGGGCAATTGAAGTCCATGGCAGGACTAATCCTCTCTGGTGCAATCAACAGAATCAAAATTCGATTTATTATCACTGACTTAAATGATGTAAAACTTGTTTTGGTGCAGCAGTCTGAGCAAAGACATGAAGTTACTATAAATTACAAAAATACTAAATATTAATAAATAGTAAAAGGAATAATGAGACAATTTGATTGGGGTCATGGACTTTTCAGAGATGGTGGATGGGAAAAGCTGTTTCTGAATGATTAATGGTGAGTCTTTCAGTTCCGTTACCAGCAGTAATGAGAAAAAGGTATGTCTCAGATAGTGAGGATCCTAAGTGATGACTGCTGTCTTCTTGAGGCACCATCTCTTGAAGATGTCCTGGATGGTGAGGCAGGTTGTGCCCATGATGGATCTGGCTGCACCCTCTTGCAATTCCATGCATTGGAACTTGCTTTTCAGATGCTGATGCAACTAGTCAGAATGCTCACCATTGTATATCGAACGGAATCTGTAAATCTCTGGTGATATACCAGATCACTTCAATTTCCTTAAAAACTAAGGGCCATTGTTCAAAGCATCTAGTGCACAGATGCAGAGATATTTCTCAGTGCTGTCTGCGAATTAATGTGAGGGTGACTGTGAAACTATAACAATGGTCCAGAGTGGACCCTTTAAATTAAGTAGATATCCAAATTGCTGGGTGATTCGATTCTTTCTGGTGAGTGTAAAACAAGGCTCATAAATCTCACTTTTGGACCTGGTTTCTTTCAATAGGTCAGAAACACATGGGATATAAGTTATATAGTCATTAAGTCAAACTGCTGAGAAAGAAGTGCTTCAGCCCACTATCTCCATGCTGACCATAAAATACTCACCTGTTCCAATCCTACTTAACAGCGGGTCAGTAGTCTTCTATGCTGTGGCAATTTAACTGCTAAGTACTGTAGATACATCCTAAATGTGGGGAGAGTATAGACCTTGAACACACTGTAACTCAGAGTGCTGCAGGAAGCTGATTGTACCTCACGTGCAGGACTTGTAATGGAAATATGATACCAACATTAGAATGGATAATGACAGGAAGTGCCCAGTTCCAATTTACCAGTGGTGGGACTTTAACAGTAAACAGACAGAGACATTGCAAATATTTCCAGTCATTCCATCATGGCTGATTTACTTTTCCTCTCAACCTCATTCTCCTATCTTCTACCTATAACCTTTACTAATCAAGATCCCATCAACCACTGCTTTAAATATACCCAATGACTTGGCCTCCACATCCATCAGTAGGTATGAAATACACAGATCCACCACCCTCTGGCTAAAGAAATTCCTGCTCATCTTTTTAACCACAGAACCATAGAACATTGCAGCACAGAAACTGGCCTTTTGGCCCTTCTTGGTTGTGCCGAACCATTTTTCTGCCTAGTCCCACTGACCTGCACCTGGACCATATCCCTCCAAACCCTTCTCATCCATATACCTGTCCAAGTTTTTCTTAAATGTCAAAAGTGAGCCCACATTCACCACCTCATCTGGCAGCTGAAGTGGTGAATAGTGGTGAATTTTCTGAAGAGACTTTTTATCAGTGATTCACTCATACAAGCCAGGTACACATTGTGTTTAACTAATTAGGCTGTGTTTTACAGGGGAAATGCATCTAGAATCAGTAATGCTGTAAAAATTCCATTGGTTCACTTGGTCCTTTGGGGAAGGCTATCTGCTCCCCGGCTATCTCAAGTGTGCTCCAAACTAGAGTATGTGCAAGGTGATGAAATCATACATTTCAGGAGTAATACATCCTTGACTTTCAAAATGGTCAGACTCCAAATATGGTGTGACAAGAGTCTTTTGGACCCAAATACTGGGATCTCCGAAGCAAAGTTCGAGACATGGTATCAAACTGGATCAAAGCACAAAACAAGTGCTAGACAACATCACTAGTAGCTTACAATTGAGCATTGAACCAATGTTCCTTAAAAACTCAATTCTTGGCACCCAAAACACGATTATTAGCAGGACCGTCCTGAACTCTTAAAGGCTATTCGTACTCCAGGGGGTTTAAGCGTCTAATACTGGAAGCTAGTGTGGCTGGGAATATCTCACATCAGGACTCCTCCTCCCCTACTGCCAACTCCTGACAGCCCTGGCTACTTGGAGTGGTGGTGATGGTAATCGTGGATGACAGCTGAATCCAAGAAGTGTCTTTCAGGCACTCAAGCTCCTCTCCTCAGGTCCGAATCCTTCCCAGTCCATGAAGTATTGGCAAACACCTCAAATAGTACACAACTTCAAACGTCTTCTCACCATGAAGACCTGGTCCCCCTCAGCAGACCTGGGTGGCGATGAAGCTGATGGTGGGGCCAAAGGGCTGATGCAGACTGGGTTTAATTTAGAGATGCAGAAAGTGGGGTTGATCTTCAGGGTCTTGGGGAGCTGCAGGGTATAAGCCGCCGGGTTTACTTTTCTCAGAACTTTGAAAGGTCAAATGAACTTGGGCATCAACGTTCTAGGTTCCACCTGGAGAGGCAAATCATGAGTGGAAAGCCAAACTTGGTGCCCAGACTATTTTCTAAATGGAGAGAAAATCTGAGATGCAAAGGGACTTGGGAGTCCTTGTGCAGAACACCCTAAAGGTTAGCTTGCAGGTTGAGTCTGTGGTGAGGAAGGCAAATGCCATTTTAGCATTCATTTCAAGAGGTCTAGAATACAAGAGCAGGGATGTAATGCTGGTGAGACTTCACCTTGACTATTGGGCTCCTCATCTTAGAAGAGATGTGCTGGTATTGGAGAAGGTCCAGAGGAGGTTCACAAGGATGATTCCAGGAATGAAAGGGTTATCATACGAGGAACATTTGATGGCTCTGGGTCTGTACTCGCTGGAATTTAGAAGGATGAGGGGGATCTCATTGAAACCTCAGGAGTAGATGTGGAAAGGATGTTTCCCATGGTGGGAGAGTCTAGGACAAGAGGGCACAGCCTCAGGATAGAGGCGCGTCTATTCAAAACAGAGATGTGGAGAACTTTCTTGAGCCAGAGGGTGATGAACTTGTGGAATTTGTTGCCACATACAACTACGGAGGCCAGGTTGTTGGGTGTATTTAAGACAGAGATTGATAGGTTCTTGATTGGACATGGCGTCAAAGGTTACGGAGAGATGGCCAGAAAATGGGGTTGAGGAGGTGGAAAAAAATGATTAGCCATGATTGAAACATAGAAACATAGAAAACCTACAGCACAGTACAAGCCCTTCAGCCCACAAAGCTGTGCCGAACATGTCCTTACCTCAGAAATTACCAAGGGTTACCCATAGCCCTCTATTTTTATAAGTTCCATGTACCTATCTAGAAGTCTCTGAAATTACCCTATCACTGCCTCCACCACCGTTGCCGGCAGCCCATTCCACGCACTCACCACTCTCTGTGTAAAAAACATACCCCTGACATCTCTGTACCTAATTCCAAGCACCTTGAAACTGTGCCCTCTCATGCTAGCTATTTCAGCCCTAGGATAAAGCCTCTGACTATCCACATGATCAATGCCTCTCATCATCTTATATGCCTCTATCAGGTCACTTCTCATCCTCCATCGCTCCAAGGAAAAATAGTAGCGTTCACTCAACCAAATGGCGAAGCAGACTCGATGGGTCAATTAGCCTAATTCTACTCCATAAGGGTATGCTCTTATGAGTACAGGGCTCTTTGTTTTGGGTGCATACCTCATACAGCCGCACGTACTGCTGAACTTCTCCAATCATTCTGGGCCACCAATACTCTTAATAAACTCGAAGATCCTAGCAATCCCTGGGTGTGTGGTCATTCTCGACAAATGTCCCCATTGGAGTACCTGGCACCAGATGGAACTTGGGACACTTGCACTTGGGTCATGTGAACAAGAGTGTTGCTTCCCCAATGAATTGATGCTACCACCTTGGCTTGGGGCAAAATGGTGGTAGGCTGCTCCTCTCATTCCAGTTCATCAAACTGACGGGACAAGGCATCTGGCTTCTGGTTCTTCAACCTTGTCAATAGGTCAGGATGAATTCAAAGTGGTTAAAGAACAAAGCCCACCTGGCCTGCCTGGAATTCAGCCTCTTGGCCTCCTGAATACAAGCCAGATTCTTGCAGTCAGTCCAAACAATAAAAGGGTTCAAAGGTTTCAAAGGTACATTTAATATCAGAGAAATGTATACAATATGCATCTGGAAATGCTTTTTCTTCACAACCATCCACAAAAACAGAGGAGTGGCCCCCAAAGAATGAACGACAGCTAAATGTTGGAACCCCAAAGTGCCCCCCAGCTCCCCTCCCTCCTGCGCATAAGCGACAGCAAGCAACAATCCCCCCTCCCCCACCAGCAAAAAAAAAGCATCGGCACCTGTCACCGAGCACTCAGGAGTGCAACAAAGCAACAGCAAAGACACAGACTTGCAGTACTCCAAAGACATACCACAGGCTTTCTCTCTCCCTAATAAGAAAGAAAGAAGTGTCTCCGTTTAACAGCAAGAGGGGAGACATAACAAACAACTCGCTGATTTACGATGTTAAAAGTCTGTTGCATCGCTTTTTCCAAGCTCTGTGCCCAAAGATCTCAGGTCTCCGGGCACACAGCCTTAGATCTTCCGACTCCAATGACACACCGATCCCCCACACCCCCGAAGGCGAGCGAAGCTCTTAGGCTGAGCCCTTGGCATGGCATTATGAAACCCCAAGAACGGGTCCCATTCCCACAAAGAAACGTAGTCAGTGTTTAACTCCAGGTCAGGGTCTTCAAAAGAATCCTGAAAGGGAAAAATAGAGATATTAAAGATAGAAATAGAGCTGTTTCCGAAGATGCAAGCAAAGGACTTGCCTTTAGGCACCATTGTTTCTCCTAAGCTCCTCCTCCCTCAAGCCAGTGAGGTCATTCCTCCAAGTCTAACTTAACCACAAGAAGTTCCCAATTACTGATGTCATAGTTCCTCTCTGCTGGGGATAGCCGTCTGGAGAAAAATGCACATGGGTGCAGTTTACTGTCCGAAGGTGATCGATGAGACAAGACTGCACTCACTCTGATGTCTGAGGCTTCTGCAATGAAGGGAAGATCCAGGTTGGGAGAAAACAAGATGGGAGCTGTTGTGAACCACTGTTTAAGCTCTGCAAAAACAGCCTCCGCTTCAGTCATCCAGACAAAAGGGCCTGTGGGTTTCTTACTTAGCACAGTCAGTGGAGCTGCCACCAAGCTGATGTTCCTTATGAACTTCCAGTAGAAGTTTGAAAACACCAGAAATTGATGGACTTGTTTGATACTGGATGATAGTGGCCAGTCTCTGACTGCCTGGGTCTTTGTAGAGTCCATCTTGAGATTGCCCTTGGAGATAATGAAACCCAAAAATGAAACTGACTTCTACTTGACATAAAGCCCATGGTTTAGAAGCCTCTTTAAAATGTCCCTGACATGAGTGATATTCTCCTCCATGGACTTCGAGAAGACTAGGATATCATCCAAGTAGACGAAGGCATACTTATGGAGAGTATCCCAGAGAACAACATTTATAAAGGCCTGAAAAATGGCTGGAGTGTTCGCAGGGCCAAAGGGCATAACCAGGTACTCATCGTGCCCCATTGGTGTATTGAATGCTGTCTTCCACTCATCATCTTCCGCAATATGGACCAGACTGTATGCCCTCCATAGGTCTAGTTTTGTGAATACCCTCACCCCATGGAGCATCTCGAAGACTGTATTTTTGGGTGGAAGTGGGTAGCAATTCTTGGCCATTATCCAGTTTATACCCCTATAATCCACGCACTGCCACAGGCTCCCATTTTTCTTTTGTACAAAGAAGAAGCCTGCACCAGCGGGTGAGGTAGAGGACTGAATGAACCCCATGGCAAGAGCTTCCCTTATATACTCCTCCATTGCGCTTCTCTCTGGGACTGAGAGTCCACTGAGGACAAGTACCAGGCAGCAGGTCTATAGCACCATCACAGAGTTGGTGCAGTGGAAGAATTGAAGCCTTTCCCTTGCTGAAGATCTCCTCCAAATCCTTGTAGTTGGATTTTGACATGTTTGGATGTCTCTATCTTCTCTGTTCCTTCCTTCAAGGATGACTCCCAAGGCTTCTTGGGTGGCAGGAGTGTGAGTCCTCTCCTTAAGCTCGCGAAGTACCTTCATAGAAACAGCGGCCAAACCAGCCAAATCTCCGTCTGTGTCTTCAGGCAGTGAGGTGTTACAGAGGGTTCTTTCCCACCCCCCTCACCGCCATCCCAAGAACAGGCTTCAAGGATCAGCATCAAGGAGTCATTCCCTTCCTTGAGACCTGGCAGCTGGATTCCTTAAACTTAGCTGCAAGTTTCCCAGACAGCTCAGGCATCTCCTAGGGTCTCTCCTAAACTAGAGATTCCCTCTCTCTATTCCCTATGGGATCCCGACTAGAGAGTGTCAGGACTCACATAGGTCCATGTTGTCTAGAACTGGGGTATCTGCTCTTGAGTGCAGGACTAGGTCTCCAGAGGGTCTTAGGTTCCTCGCACTGAAGGCTGCCCCCTTACTGGTCGTTGGTCATGAGAGGATTTGGGTGTTGGAACACCATACCACAAACAAACCCACGTACAATGACTGGACCAAGCAATGATTCTCCCCTCCTTCCAGTGCATGGATGGGTTATGCTGAGACAGCCGAGGGGACCCAACGATCAGGGGTATAAGTGGAGAGACAAATATGGAGAAACAAATATTTTTCACATGATCCCCTGTCCTCATCTGTGACACCACAGTTTGTTGCTGGATCTGCCCGGAACCTAGGAGGCAGCCATCCAAGACAGTTGCAGGCAAGGAATAATTCAATTCTCACAGTTGTACGTCGAGCTGTCGGACGTTCCTGTTACCCGCTGCCCCAGAGTCCACAAAGGCCTTCACCTGCCTCCGGTTCTCACCCCAGGTGATCTCCACCTTCAGCACAAAACCAGAATCTGTGGGATTGGTGGCTGCTATCATCACAGTCCTCCTGATACTGGACAGTCTTAGCACTTCTCCAGATGGATGAGCTTTGGACATTTGGCCCACAGATAACCTGCTTTCCTGCTGTAAAAGCAGTCACGTTGACTAACACTGGGACCTCTCATTGGCAGAGAGTCCAGTGCCATTGACCTGCATGGTTTCAACTGGATCTTGAGCAGGGAACAGGCTGGTCATGGTCCAAGGTTGGAGAGTAGACCTGGAATGCATAGGGACCGGGCTCGGACTGGCTCTCTTCAACCTCCTGAAGTGTTCCCACTTTGGCTCTGCCAGATGATTATCGACACAGATGGACTGGTCAATTAGAACCTCTAAGTTCTCTGCTGGCTCACCCAAGGTGAGAGCCAAGATCTGAAATCTGATCACATAGTCAGCTGCTGACTGCCCCCTCCCCCCCACTGTCAACCTACGTTCTCAATGCGCGGTGGCCCAGGCCAGAGCACTCACTGTTGAAATGGGTGTGATTTTTATTTGTGGAGTTTGTGGTCTGATTTACATTTCTGTGCTGACTTCCACCTAATTAAGGCAAGTTTTGTAAACAGGACCTGTGAGATTCTGTTCTCTCCCAGAATCTCACATTTAGTCTGTTTATTCAGACTCAGAATGAGGAGAGACTATAGAGTGGGTTTGTCTTCCTTGGAGCAGAGGAAACTGAGAAGATGGGAG
Source organism: Hemitrygon akajei (assembly GCF_048418815.1). Classification (NCBI taxonomy): domain Eukaryota; kingdom Metazoa; phylum Chordata; class Chondrichthyes; order Myliobatiformes; family Dasyatidae; genus Hemitrygon; species Hemitrygon akajei. The sequence continues at coordinate 62,618,491 of NC_133141.1, forward strand.
GGTATGGAATCCGATTAGAGGCATACAACATTATAACGGCTATGTTAAGAATCTTTTCCCCCAACAAATTTATCTGAAAATAGAGAACATGGGTTTAAACTATGGATGGAGGAAGAGGATGTAAGGGGCAAAGCTGAAGATTGAAGTCCAAAGTACAGGGAGTCAGGCGGTAGAAGCCTGAAGGTTGAAGAGCAAAGGTAGAGGCCTGAATGAGTCACAATAACCTGGATCACTGGGATCAGAGGTTAGTGCGAGTCCAAAAGTTGAGGCCCGAAGATCAAACCTATGACTGGCGAGTCCTGAGGTGAAGTCCAAAGTTGAAGACCCAATGTCTGTGAGCCTAACCTGAGAGTCCAAGGCCAAGGACTGGAGGCCCAGAGGTGGCCTGTCCTGGGGTTAGAAGCCTGTCTTTATGTATTGAGGAGGATGAGAAGGAAGGTGGGAAAGGGGTTTGGTTTGCTGTTTCCGACTTGTTCTGTTGTTGTTGTGTTTTCTTTGTTATCCTGTTGAACATTGTAGGCATGTTATTTTAGCACTGGAATGTGTAGTGACACTGGAAGGCTGCTCCTAGCACATCCTTGAGTATGTTCGTTGTTAACGCAAATGACACATTTTACTGTACATTTATCATACACATGACAAATAAATCTGAACTTTTTTACCCAGAGAATGATTGGAGTCTGGAAAAAGCTTCCTGAGGAGGTGGTTGAGACAGACTCTGTATTCTCACAACATTTAAGAAGCATCTAGATAACCACTTGAATTGCTAATGCACGGAAGACCATAAGACCAAAGGACATTGGAGCAGAATTAAGCCATTTGGCTCATCGAGACTGTAGATAGGACCAAGAGCTAATAAATAGGATTAGTATAGATGGTTAGCTCTATTACTTTAAAATTTTATCTTTGAAATATGCATCTCACTCTCTATTCCTCTTTCTTTCGCTGTCTCTTAAACACACACTCTCTCTCTCTCTCCCTTTCTCACTACCTCTTTAACTCTTCCTTCTCCCTTTCCTTCTCTCTTTTGCTATATCTCACACATTAGAATGTAGCCTGACTCCTTGTGCTGTGATTACACAACCACCCACCATGAGCTGTTACCATGACAACGTTATTCTGCCTCTCAGCCAATGAGGAAGACAAGCCCCCAGCATGGCTCTGCATGTCACAGGTAATGAGTAGTAACAATGTCATGTTTAATCAGTGACTGCTGAGTGAAGTTGCTTCCTCTGCAGGACAAACATTTTGAGAAGCACAAATGGTCTCCTAGACCTGATACACTCTCCCATCTCCAAACAGGAGAGGAAGCAAGAACTGTTCCAGGTGGGTCCTCATTATTTTACCTCCACAAGTAGTCTGGTGTATCACTGCATGGGCACAGTAGAAGTACACTTATATAGCACCTTTAGCGACTTCAGGATGTTGCATTCTATCTATTATTAATGATCCATGATTCCTCTGCATAGATATAGAGATCCTGATGTATATTTCCAGCATTTTTGTTCTACTTAGAATCATAGTTATAGAGCACCACAGCGCATAAACAGGCCGTTCAGCCCATCTACTCCATTCCAAACTATTGTTTTGCCTTGTCCATTGACCTGCACCTAGCCCAAACCCTTCCCAACCATAGTTATCCGAAGTTCTCTTAAATGTTGAAATCAAGCACACATCCGCCTCTGGCAGCTCATTCCACCCTCTGAGTAAAGAAGTTTCCCCTGATATTACCCTTAAATATTTTACCTTTCACCCTCAACCCATCACCTCGAGTTTTAGTCTCACAAAACTTCAGTGGAAAAAGCTTGCTTGCATTTGCTCTATCTATAACCCTGAAAATTTTGTATACAGAATGTCTATCAAATCACCCCTCATTCTCCTACACTTCAGGGAATAAAGTCCTAACTGATTCAACCTTTCCCTATAACTCAAGTCCTCAAGACCTGGCAAATCCTTGTAAATTTTCTCTGTACTTTTTCAACCATGTTTACTTCTTTCCTGTAGCTAGGTGGCCAAAACTGCACACAATACTCCAAATTAGGCCTCACCAACGTCTTATACAACTTCAACATAACATCACTCAATACCTTGATTTATGAAGGCCAGTGTGCCAAAAGCTCTCTTTACGATATTATCTACCTGTGACGCCACTTCCAAGAAATTATGGATTTGTATTCCTGGATCCCTTTGTTCTACCACACTACCATTCACAGTGTAAGACCTACTCTGATTTATCTTCCCAAAGTACAACACCTCACACTTGTCTGCATTAAATTTTATCTGCCATTTTTCAGTTTGTCAAGATTCAGTTGCAAGCTTTGATAGCTTTCCTTGCTGTCCACTATGTCCCCAATTTTGGTGTCATCCACAAATTTGCTGACCCACCTTACCACGTTATCATTCAGATCATTGAATAAGATGACAAAATACAATGCACCGAGCACTGATCACTGCTGCACATTATAGTCACTGGCCTCTAATATGAGAGGCAACCATAGAACCATAGAACATTACAGCACAGAAACAGGCCTTTTGGCCCTTCTTGGCTGTGCCGAACCATTTTTCTGCCTAGTCCCACTGACCTACACCTGGACCATATCCCTCCAAACCCCTCTCATCCATATTCCTGTCCAAGTTTTTCTTAAATGTCAAAAGTGAGCCCACATTCACCACTTCATCTGGCAGCTCATTCCACACTCCCACCACTCTCTGTGTGAAGAAGCCCCCATAATGTTCCCTTTAAACTTTTCCCCCTTCACCCTTAACCCATGTTCTCTGTTTTTTTTCTCCCCTAGCCTCAGTGGAAAAAGCCTGCTTGCATTCACTCTATCTATACCCATCATAATTTTATACACCTCTATCAAATCACCCCTCATTCTCCTAGGCACCAGGGAATAAAGTCCTAATCTATTCAACCTTTCTCTGTAACTTAGTTTCTCAAGTCCCGGCAACATCCTTGTAAACCTTCTCTGCACTCTTTCAACCTTATTAATATCCTTCCTGTAATTAGGTGACCAAAACTGCACACAATACTCCAAATTCAGTCTCACCAATGTCTTATACAATCTCACCATTACGTTCCAACTCTTATTTTACTCAATACTTTGATTTATAAAGGCCAATGTACCAAAAGCTCTCTTTACAACCCTATCTACTTGTGACACCACTTTTAGGGAATTATGTATCTGTACTCCCAGATCCCTCTGTTCTACTGCACTCCTCAGTATCCTACCATTTACCTTGTATGTTCTACCTTGGCTTGACCTTCCAAAGTGCAATACCTCACAGTTGTCCGCATTAAATTCCATCTGCCATTTTTCAGCCCATTCCTCTAACTGATTCAAATCCCTCTGCAAGCTTTGAAAACCTTCCTCACTGTCCACTACACCTCCAATCTTTGTATCATCAGCAAATTTGCTGATCCAACTTGCCGCATTATCATCCAGATCATTGATATAGATGACAAATAACAATGGACCCAGCACTGATCCCTGTGTCACACCACTAGTCACAGGCCTCCACTCAGAGAAGCAATCCTCCACTACCACACTCTGACTTCTCCCATTGAGCCAATGTCTAATCCAATTTACTACCTCTCCATGTATACCTAGCGACTGAATCTTCCTAACTAACCTCCCATGAGGGCCCTTGTCAAAGGCCTTACTGAAGTCCATGTATACAACATCCACTGCCTTCCCTTCATCCACCTTTCTGGTAACCTCCTCAAAAACTCTAATAGATTTGTTAAACACGACCTACCACACACAAAGCCATGCTGACTTTTTCTAATAAGTCCCTGTCTATCCAAATACTTGTAGATCCTATCTCTTAGTATTCCTTCCAATAACTTACCTACTACCGATGTCAAACTTATCGGCCTATAATTTCCCGGCTTACTTTTTGAGCCTTTTTTAAGCAACGGAACTACATGAGCTATCCTCCAATCCTCTGGCACCTGACCCATGGATATCGACATTTTAAATATTTCTGCCAGGGCCCCTGCAATTTCAACACTTGTCTCCTTCAAGGTCCGAGGGAATACCTGTCAGGTCCTGGGGATTTATCTACTCTGATTTGCCTCAGGACAGCAAGCACCTCCTCCTCTTTAATCTGTATAAGTTCCATGACCTCCCTACTGGTTTGCCTTGTTTCCATAGACTCCGTTCCAGTTTCCTTAGTAAATACAGATGCAATAAACCCATTTAATATTTCTCCCATTTCTTTTGTTTCCATACATAGCCGACTACTCGGATCTGCAAGAGGACCAATTTTATCCCTTACTATCCTTTTGTTCTTAACATACCTGTAGAATCTCTTAGGATTATCCTTCACCTTGACTGCCAAAGCAACCTCATGTCTTCTTTTAGCCCTCCTGATTTCTTTCTTAAGTATTTTCTTACTCTTTTTATACTTCTCAAGCATCTTGTTTCCTCCCTGTTGCCTATACATGTTATACATCTCTCTCGTCTTCTTTATCAGAGTTCCAATATCCCTTGAGAACCAAGGTTCCTTATTCTTATTCATTTTGCCTTTAACCCTGACAGGAACATACAAACTCTGCATTCTCAAAATTTCTCCTTTGAAGGCCTTCTACTTACCAATCACATCCTTGCCAGAGAACAACCTGTCCCAATCTACGCTTTTTAGATCCTTTCTCATTTCTTCAAATTTGACCTTTTTCCAGTTTAGAACTTCAACCCAAGGACCAGATCTATCTTTATCCATGATGAAGTTGAAACTAATGGCGTTATGATCACTGGAACCAAAGTGTTCCCCTACACACACTTCCGTCACCTACCCTAACTCATTTCCTAACAGGAGATCTAATATTGCATCCTCCCTAGTTGGTACATCTATATATTGATTTAAAAAACTTTCCTGAACACATTTTACAAACTCTAACCCATCTAGACCTTTAACAGTATGGGAATCCCAATCAATGTTTGGAAAATTAATATCCCTTACAATCACAACTTTCTCTCTCCTGCAGTTGTCTGTTATCTCTCTGCAGATTTGCTCCTCCAATTCTCCAATGAACTATTGGGTGGTCTATAATACAACCTGATTAATGTGGTCATACCGTTCCTGTTTCTCAGCTCCACTCATATGGCCTCAGTAGACAAGCCCTCTAATCTGTCCTGCTGAAGCACTGATGTAATATTTTCCCTGACTAGCAAAGCCATCCCCCCACCCTTCATCCCTCTGCCTCTATCATGTCTGAAACATCGGAACCCTGGAACATTGAGCTGCCAGTCCGGCCCCTCCTGTAGCCAAGTTTCAGTAATGGCTATGATGTCATAATTCCATGTGTCAATCCAGGCCCTCAGCTCATTTGCCTTTCCCACAATACTCCTCACACTGAAATATACACACCTCAGAAGATTATTACCACCACACACAATCTTGCTATTTGTGACTTTGCATGAACTACTAACATAATTTATTTTTACCCCCACTCCACTATCTGCTCTGGCACTCTGGTTCCCATCCCCCTGCAAATCTAGTTTAAACCCTCCCCAATAACACTAGCAAACCTCCCTGCAAGTATATTGGTCCCCTTGTAGTTCAGGTGTAACCCGTCTCTCTTGTACTGGTCTCACCTGCCCCAGAAGAGGTCCCAATGATCTAGAAATCTGAAACCCTGCCCCCTGCACCAGATTCTCAGCCACGTGTTCATCTACCAGAGCATCCTATTCTTACCCTCACTGGCACGTGGCACAGGCAGCAATCCGGAGATTACTACCCTCGAGGTCCTGTTTTTCAACTTCCTACCAAGCTCTCTGTACTCACTCTTCAGGACCTCCTGACTCTTTCTACCTATGTCATTGGTACCAATGTGTACCACAACATCTGACTGATCACCCTACCACCTCAGAATTCTGTGCACGTGATCAGAGACATTCCTGACCCTGGCACTTGGGAGGCAACAAACCATCTGGGAGTCTCTGTCACAACCACAGAATCTCCTGTCTGTACCCCTGGCTATGGAGTCCCCTATCACTACCGCTCTCCTCTTCTTCCTCCTTCCCTTCTGCACTGCAGAACCAGACTCAGTGCCAGAGATCCGGCTGCCACAGCTTGTCCCAGGTAAGCCATCCCCCCCAACAGTATCCAAATCAGTATACCTGTTCTGGAGGGGAATGGCCACAGGGGAACCCTGCACTACCTGCCCTTCCCCCTTCCCTCGCCTGACAGTACCTGTGCCCTGTTCCTTAGGTGTAACTACCTCCTGGAAGCTACTATTTATAAACTGCTCAGTCTCCCGAATGATCCGGAGGTCATCCAGCTCCTGCTCCAGTTCCCTAACACTGTCTGTTAGGAGCTGCAGCTGGATGCAGTTCTTGCAGGAATCGTTGTCAGGGACACCGAAGGTCTCCCTAACTTCCCACATCCTGCAAGAGGAGCATTCCAACATCCTGCCTGGCATATTCTCTAGTCTGAACTAAAGAAAAAGAAGAAAACAGAAACTTACCGGAACCTACCCTTGCCTCTGCCTGTTTCTCGCCAAAGACTGATTGAGCCAAAGCCGTCCCACTCCAATTCAGTCCACTCCGACGATGGCCGCTGTATATGGCAGTCTTTCTTTTAAACTTTGACGCGCTATGTCACGCGCCTGCACAGTCTAGCCTCCTTTCCCTGAGCTGTTAAAGAAAAGAAAAATGACCTTCTCTCCACGATGCCTTCAGTCTTCCACTCTCAGCCTCTTGGTTCAATTGAAAAACCATCTACTACCATATTCTGGCTTCTTCTGCAAAGCCAATATCAAATCCAATTTACTACCACATCCTGAATGGTGAGTGACTGAATCTGTTTGAACAACCTCCCTTATGAGACTTTGTCAAATGCCTTGCTGAAGTACACATAGACAACATCTACTGCCTTTCCTTCATCAACTTTCCTGGTAATCTCCTCAAAAAATTCTATAAGATTGGTTAGACCAGTCCTACCATGCACAAAGCTATGTTGACTATCCCCAATCATTCCCTGTCTATCCAAAGACAAATACTGTGCCTAGTCCCTTAGAATACATTTCAATAACTTATCCACTACTGAAGTCAGTCTCACCAGCCTATAAATTCTTAGCTTACTCTGAGAAGTTTTCTTAAACAACTGAACAACATTAGCTATCCGCCATTACTTCAGCACCTACCCCTTGGCTAAGGATGTTTTAAATATCACTGCCATGACGCTGCAATTGCTGCACTAGCCTCCCCCAGGGTCCAAGGGAGCATCTTGTCAAGCCTTGGGAATTTATCCACTCAATTTGCCTCGTCAGCAAAGAACCCCTCCCCCGTAAACTGTGTATGGATCATGACCTTGCTGCTGTTTTGACTCTGTATCCATTTCTTGAATAAATAAAGATACAAGGACTCCCTTATCTCAAATGAATTAACTCACTGGTGGATTTGAATCACATGTGGTTTAAAATGGATAATATTCCTTGGGTAGAGGTTTGTATAATAATCCATTAGTGTCATTGTTACTGTAATTTCAGTTTTCAGTTTAACTTAATGACTGTGACTGTGTGAAAACTGATTTTTTTCACCCTTGAAGCCTTGACCAAGTACTTGTTGATATTTTTTTAATCTTTTCACAATAAAGTATCTAATAATTTTTGATCATTTCCATTCCATTCATCAAGCACAACCTCTCAACAAAATTATCAATTTATGCCTAAATTTATGGCCAGTGTCGAACTCCCAGCTACTAACATCTTCCTGGTATTAAGTCATCCATAATTTGTCATAAAAACATTTTCATTCTTGTCGGACAACATCTGATTACTTTAAGCTTTTAAGCCCGTTAATTTTTTCCTTTAAATTGAATTGAATTAATTTAGATATTATATGTTTAGGTCACTCATAGGGATATTGTATCCAGAGATACCGGCCACGTGACAGACGCACTGCCACCTGGCTGGTCGGAGGACACACCACATGCCAATCAACATTTGGTCCCTCCCAACTAATCAATGCACACCTAAATTATTGGTCACCTTAATTGGATTATCTTGTCCAGCCCCATGCTATAAAAGGTGAGACTTGGGCCTGGCTTGGTCTCTCTTACAGACCACCTCATTGAAGGTAAGTGCATTGATTTATGTTTGGGAAGGTCTATCGTTTGTCCCGGTAAGGGAGCTGTGGCTATCCAAGGTCAAGGGGGATAGCTGTTGTAGTGCTTTTCCCTTGTTCTTTGTTTGTGTAACTGTACCCTGTCCCCACACTGCTTCCTGTGTATTGTAGATGCTTGTGTTGACCTGACTTCCCCTTGTTAAATAAATTCCTTATTATTAAAACTGTGTGTGTCCAGGCCTCTACTGTTGAGACTCAAAGAACCAGTTATTTTCCATCACAACAGATATGAATGCATTATTGTCCATCTTTAATTGCCAATGGGAAGGTGCTAATGAGTCCTTTTTAAATTTTGTTTTAGTTTATAGATGCAGAACGGTAACAGGCTTTTCATGCCCAACGAGCGTGTTCTGCCCAATTACACCTATGTGACCAATTAACCAACTTACTCTGTTTTTGCAATTTGGGTAGAAACAGTAATGTAATGGCTAGTATAACACTTTACTGCACCAATGATCAAGGTTTAATTCACAACGTTGTCTGTAAGGAGTTTGTACATTGAATTCCATAACCTTCTACAAAGCTAAATCTTGTGACATAAGGGACAGCAGAGCTTTGCTTCCAGATGAGCTCAATGACTTCAATACTCACCTTAATCACCAGAACAGAGAGAAATCATTGCACACCCCCATGTCTCCCGATGATCCTTTGGCTTCAGATCTGAGGATGACTTGTGAGCTGCCTTCAACAGAGTGAATCCAAGGAAAACATCCGGTCTGGATGGAGTACCTGGCCGAGTACTGAAGACCTGTGCCAAACAACTGGCTGGTGTGTTCACAGATATCTTCAACCTCTCACTCTGGCAGTGTGTGGTACCCACCTACTTCAATCAGGTTTCAATTATACTGGTAACAAGAACCTGCCTCAATGAATATCGCCCAGTTGCACTTACATCCGCAGTGATGAAGTGTTTTGAGAGGCTGGTGTTGAAGTATATCAGCTCCTGTCTGAGTGGCAATTTGGATCTGTTCCAATTTGCCTACCAAAGCAACAGGACTACAGCAGATGCCATCTCATTGGCTCTTCACACAACCCTGGAACATCTGGACAAGAAAGGACACTCTTTATTGATTACAGCTCTGGATTAATCACCATTATCCCCTCAAAACTAAATCAGTAAATTCCAAGACCTGAACCTTAATACCCCCTTGTGAAATTGGATCCTGGATTTCCTTACTTGTAGACCTCGATCAGTTGGATTGTCAAAAGCATCTCCTCCACAACCTCTATCAGCACAGGAGCACCACAAGGATGTGTACATAGCCCCCTGCTCTACTCGCTTTACACCTATGACTGTGAGGCTAATGACAGTTCCACCACCATATACAAGTTTGCTCGTGACACCACTGTTATGAGCTGAATCAGCATATAGGAGGGAGATTGAACATTTGGCTGAATAGTATAATAAAAACAACCTCGCACTCAATGTCAACAAGACCAAGGAACTGATTGTAGATTTCAGGAGAGGGAAACCAGAGGTCCATGAGCCAGTGGAGGATTGGAGGTGGAGAGGGTCAGTAACTTTAAATTCCTGGGTGTCACTATCTCAAAAGACCTGTCCTGGACCCATCATGTGGATATAATTGTGAAGAAAACATGACGGTACCTTTACTTTCTGAGGAAACTGCGGAAGTTTGGCGTGTTATCGAAAACCTTGGCAAACTTCTATACAGTATGTACTCTGAGAATAAATTTTACTTTGAACTTTGTTGTTCTCCATGTGATCATGTGGGTTACCTCCGGCTACTCCAGTTTCCTCTCAGATTCCAAAAGGAGTATGGGTTAGTAGGGGATAGTAAATTGTCAGCATACTATATTGGTGCCGGAAGTGTCGGTTGCCCCCAGCACATCCTCAGACTGTTGGCTGTTGATACAAATGATGCATTTCACTACATGTTTCAATGGTTTTATGTACTGTACATATGAAAAATAAAGCAAATCTTTATCTTTCAAACATTTACTACAATCTACATTTACTACAGCTTTGCATTTGTCACTGTCTTTATTGTATTTATTACCATATACACTGTTTACTCTGTGAGCTTCATGTGAACAAGGAGTTTCATTGCACCCTGGTGTATATGGCAATAAACTAATCTGAATCCAAAGTTAAGCTAGAGTGCAGTTTGAAAGTGATCTTATCGGTGTATTTTGGTTCCATGTTCCTACATGCCTTTGCTTTCACATTTTAAAGGCTGTGGGTTTGGGGTGTTGTGTCAAAGAAACATTGTCATGTAACTGCAGATTCAGATTTATTTATTACACATACATCAAAACATACAATGAAATGAGTCATTTATGTTAACAACTAACACAACCTAAGGATGTGCTGAGGACAGCCTGCAAATGTCGCCACATATTCTGGTGCCAACATAGCATGTCCACAATGTTCATCAGCAACTACAACAACACAACAGCTACAAAACAACAACAGCAAAACAAGTCCCTTTCCTCCCTCATTGGGTACATTAGAGGTTGATAGATTCTTTATTAGCAATGACGTCAAAGCTTAAGGGGAGAAGGCAGGAGAGTGGGGATGAGAGGGATAATGAATCAGCCATGATGAAATGGTGGAACAGGCTCAGTGGGCCAAATGGCCTAATAATGCTCCTATGTCTTGTGGTCTTATGGTCGTATAGAGGTGGAAAACTTACAAATAAAAGATACAGAAATACTTTCTTCCTCCAAGTATACAAAAAAGTTCCTTGCTGTAGCTAGCTAAACTAACTTAATTTGGAAATGCTAACGCAATGTGTCATAAATGGAAATTCTCCATCACTAACATCCTTCAACTTGATAAACACAAAACACAAACAAAAAATAAACTTGAATCTTGATAAGTACAGAGCTGCTCCTCAGCAGATTAAACAGTAACTGTCTGTTCATTCCTGAGAAATAACATTGTGAAAAGGACTGAATTTACCAAAGGTGCAATGTGCCATTTCAGATAGACAGTTTAAGATAGAATCAATGGGCAGTCTATCACATTCATTTTCATTGCCAAATTTGAACAGATAGTAATTACTTTAGACAAAACTCTGATAAAGCCAGATAATGGAAGACTGCTAAGTTAGAGGACATCTGCTGACAGGTACTCTTATCAGACAGATGGATCAACCTCTAGAATTCTTCAACCTCTGATGTGCCAAATTTCCGAGGATAAGGTGTTAAGTTTTGATCCCACAGCCTGCAACGGGACCTGTAAAGTAAACAGTGCTGGCTGAATTTTAATTTATCTTATTTAAGGAGAGTTTGTTCTTCTGAAAGGTGTCCTTCAAACACCACAAATTAATTCTCAAAATATGCTAGTGGGAATTAATGCAAGGCCACTCCCCCTGGCTTTTGTTGAGAATATTGGATGCAACCTCAGTAAATTATAAACTAATGATACAATTGAGAGGTTCCAATAACATTGTTTAAGATTGAAGACTAGATTGCTGCATTGCAATTCACTGAGGCATCCAGTAATAACTGTTTAGATGAAATTTCATCCCTAATAAATGTTGAAATTATTCCTCTATTGAAGCAGGCTGTGTCTAAAGCATTCCAAATTTAGGCAGTATTAACAGGTCTCATTTCTTTAGTGATTCTTCCTTCACATTTCATGTCAAATTAAAGCATGCTGTCATTTACATTGATAACTGAATTCCTAACTCCTCTCCATCTTAATTTTGAACCAGAGGGCACAGCCTGAGAATATAAGAACGTCCCTTTAAAACAGATGAGGATGAATTTCTTTAGCCAGAGGGTAGTGAATCTTTGGAATTTATTTCCACAGATGCCTGTGGAGGCCAAGCCATTGGGTATATTTAAAGCGTAAAATGCTGGAGGAACTCAACAGGTTAGGCAGCATTTATGGAAAAGAGTAAACAGTCAACATTTTGGGATGAGACCCTTCATCAGGACTGGAAAGTCAGAGTGAGGAGAGGGAGGGAAGAAAGTACAGAGTGGTAGGTGATAGCTAAAACCAGGTGAGGGGAAAGGGTGAAGTAAAGGACTGGAAAGTTGATTGGTGAAAGAGATAAAGGGCTGGAGAATTGGGAATCTGATAGGAGAGGAGAGAAGGTCGTGGAAAAAAGGAAAGGAGGAGGAGCACCAGAGGGAGGTGATGATGGACAGGTAAGGAGATAAGGTGAGAGAGGGAGAGCAGAGATTGATAGATTATTGATTAGTAGGGGTATCAAATTTTACAGGAAGAAGGCAGGAGAATGTTGTTGCGAGGGATAATAAATCACCCATGACAAAATGGTAGAGAGGGCTTGATGAGCCAAATGGCCTAATTCTGGGCCTATGTCTTATGATATAGTTTTATGGAACAGTTTACCTAACTCAACAGCACTTGTATCACTTATAACATGCAAAACATCTCTATTCCAAGCACTGGCTAATATTAAGGGAGCAAAATTTTTACCCTGAAAGTGTACATTTTATGAATAATCTTAAAGAAGGGCAGAGTTGGAGAGGTTTAGAGAGTGAGTTCCAGGAGTTCAAATAACTTACTAACTGATAGTTCAGTCACCAATGGTAGAGAAGTCACTTTCAGAGGGCACAAACATGGGCCAGAATTGGAGCAGTACAAATAACTAGTAGATTACAGAGCAGGAAGACATTACAAAGGTACAGAGTTAAGGCATCTAGAAATTTAAAAACAAGCATAAGTTAAAACTTACACTGGTCTCACCTCAACTTGCAGGGGCAGCACGGTAGCATCATAGTTAGCACAACACTTTACAGTATCAGTGACCTGGGTTCAATTTCCGCTGCTGTCTGTAAAGTTTGTGGCTTTCCTCCGGGTGCTCTGGATTCCTCCCACATATCGGTTGGTAGGTTAATTGGTTATTGTAAGTTGTCCCATGATTAGGCTTAGATTAAATCGGGGGTGCTCGAAGAGCTGGAAGGGCCTACTCTGCACTGTATATAAGTAAATATACAACGCCTCCTTTCCCAACATACCAATTCAATATCTTCTATTAAGCTATTGTGGACCATTGCTTATACATTACAAGATACCCTTATGGAGAGGGTCCAGAGGAGGTTTAGAAAAATGATTATGGTGGGAATTAGATAGGGCATCAAAGTTTATGTAGAGAAGGTATTTTTGATTCTGATACCATTTTGATGGTATCAAAAATGGTCAGCAAGTTTGGATTGGGACTGGCGGTTTTCTGGCAAAGGTGTACTTGGAAAGTGGGTCACCTTCAAAAATGAAATTTTGAGTACAAAGCTTGCATGTGCCTCTCAGAATAAAAAGTAAAGATAACAAGTGTAAGGAACCTTGGTTTTCAAGAGATATTCAGGCCCTGATTAAGAGGAAAAAGGAGGTGCATAGCAGGTATAGGCAAGTAGGAACAAATGAGATGCTTATGGAGTATAAGAAATGCAAGAGAACACAAATTAGGAAATTAAGGCATGAAGTTGCTCTAGCAAACAGGGTGAAGGAGAATCCAAAGAGATTCTACAGATATGTTAAGAGCAAAAGGATTGCAAGGACAAAAGAATTGATCCTCTAGAAGACCAGAATGGGAATCCATGTGTGGAGCCAGATCAGATGGGGGAGATCTTAAATGCATTCTTTGCATCTGTATTTAGTTGGGAAACTGAGAAGTAAGGCAAAATGGCATTAACTTCATACTCTATACAGGTTTCAGAGAAGGAAGTGTTTGCTGTCTTGAGGGGGTGGATAAATCTCTGAGGACTGACAAGTCCGAAGACCCTATGGGAGGCAAGTGTAGAAATTGCCGGGGCCATAGCAGAGATATTTAAAATATCCTTAGTGACATGAGAAGTACCAGTGGAGTGGAGGATTGCTAATGTTGTTCTGCTATTTAAAAAAAGGGTCTAAACAGAAACCAGGAAATTTATAGACTGGTGAGTCTGACATCAGTTGTGGGAAAGTCATTGGAAAGTATTCTAAGGGACCGGATTTTTAAGAATTTGGATAGACATGGACTGATTAAGGATAGTCAGCATGGCTTTGTGCACAGTAGGTCATGTCTAACCAATCTTATAGAGTTTTGTTGAGGAAGTTACCAGGAAAATGAATGAAGGGAAGGCAGTGGATGTCATCTACATGGACTTTAGCAAGGCACTTGACAAGTTCTCACGTGGGAGACTGGTCAAGAAGGTTCAGTCATTCAGCATTTGAGATGAGGCAGTAAATTGAATTAGACATTAGCTTTGTGAGTGAAGCCAGAGAGTGGTAGTAAATGGTTGCCTCTCTGACTGGAGGCCTGTGACTAGAGGAGTGCCGTAGGGATTGGTGCTGGGTCCATTGTTGTTTTTCATCTATATCAATGATCTGGGTGATAATGTGGTTAACCAGATCAGTGAATTTGTGGATGACACCAAGATTGTAGTAGTGGACAGTGAGGAAGCCTATCATGGCTTGCAGAGGGATCACATCAGCTGGCAAAATGGGCTGAAAAAGGGCAGGTGGAATTTAATGCAGACAAGTGTGAGATGTTGCACTTCAGTAAGACCAAACAGGGTAAGTCTTACACAATGAATGGTAGGGCACTGAGGAGTGTGGTAGAACAAAAGAATCTGGCAATACAGGTATATAGTTCATTGAAAGTGGTGTCACAAGTAAAGATGGTTGTAAAGCAACCACAAACAAGAGAAAATCTGCAGATGCTGGAAATCCAAGCAACTCAGGAAAAAAATGCTAGAAGAACTCAGCAGCCCAGGCAGCATTTATGGAAAAAAGAACAGTCGACGTTTCAGGTTGAGGCCCTTTGGAAGGACTGGTGAAAAAAAGATGCGGAGTAGATTTAAAAGGTGGGTGGGGGGGAAGAGAGAAACACAAGGTGAAAGGTAAAACTGGGAGGGGGAGGGATGAAGTAAAAAGCTGAGAAGCTAATTGGTGAAAGAGATACAAGGCTGGAGAAGGGGGAGTCTGATAGGAGAGGACAGAAGGCCATGGAAGAAAGAAAAGGGGGGAAGAGCACCAGGAGGAGGTGAGAGAGGGAAAAGTGGATGGGGAATGTTGAAGGAGAGGGGGGGTGGGGGGTGGGAGCACTACCAGAAGTTTGAGAAATCAATGTTCATGTCATCAGGTTGGAAGCTACCCAGATGGAATATAAGGTGTTGTTCCTCCAACTTAAGTGTGGTCTCATCCTGGCAGTGGAGGAGACCGTGGATGGACATATCGGAATGGGAGTGGGAAGTGAAATTAAAATGGGTGGCCACTGGGAGATCCCATGTCTTCTGTCAGATGGAGCGTAGATGCCAGACAAAACAGTCTCCCAATCTACGTTGGGTCTCATCGATATACAGGAGGCCACACTGGGAGCACCGAACACAATATATGACCCCAACAGACTCACAGGTGAAGTGTTGCCTCACCTGGAAGTACTGTTTGGGGCCCTGAATGATGGTGAGGGAGAAGGTGTAGGGGCAGGGTGACTCCATCCTGTCGAAGGGTCTCGGCCCAAAACGTCGACTGTACTTTTTTCCATAGATGCTGCTTGGGCTGCTGAGTTCCTCAGCATTTTGGTTATGTTGCCAGGGTCGTAAAGAAAGCTTAGCCTTCATAATTCAAAGTATTGAGTACAGGAATTGTGCTGTAATGTTGAAGTTGTATAAGACATTGGTGAAACCTAATTTGGAGTATTGTGTGCAGTTCAGGTCACCTACCTACAGGAAAGATGTAAACAGGGTTGGAAGAGTCCAGAGAAAATTTACAAGGATGTTGCCAGGTCTGGAGGACCTGAGTTATAAGGAAAGATTGAATAGGTTAAGATTTTACTCCTTGTAACATAGACGATGGAGAGGAAATTTGATATAGGTATACAAAGCTTTGAGGGTTATAGATAAGGTAAACGCAGACATGCTTTTTCCACTGAGGTTGGCTGGGTTAAGGGTGAAAGGTGAGAAGCTTAAAGGGAACGTGAGGAAACCTTCACTCAGAGGGATGAATGAGTGCAATTGCTGCATACAAGCTCAATTTCAATGTTTAAAAGAAGTTTGGATAGGTGCATGCATGGTAGAGGTATGGGGGCTATGGTCCCGGTGCAGGTCAATGGGACAAGGCATTTTAAGTAATTTCAGCATGGACTAGATAGACCAAATCACCCATTTCTGTGCCGTACTTCTCTATGACTCTAAGCGAACAGTGATCTGTTGGCTCAGCAGAGAGGGTCATTAGCTGCAGTCTGCTATCACTGCAGGGCTTGTACATGTCCAGGACAAAGAAGTGGGCAGGAAAAATCATTAAAGATACAATCCACCCTGCAAACTGCCTTTTCCAAATGCTCCGTTCTGGAAAGCGCTATAGGACTATCAAAACAAAATCTTCACACCATCTTAAAAGTTTCTTCCCACAGGCAGTTAATCTAATCAGCCATTCTAGTTAACCCCTCCCTCCACCCCCACTATGACCCCAATCACTGCACTGTAAACACTTTAAACCACTTTTTATAATGTTCAAATTGCAAATACATGCTGGTATTTATGTAGTTATGCACATTTTATTCTATATCTGTACTTGCTAATTTTATTTTCTTTACAAATGTTGAATGTTGTTGTTTTTTGTAACATGTCATGCCCTGTCCAACACACCACAGCAAATAACTAATTCATGTAAATGTATAGCGAATAAAGTTGATCCCTGATCCTTGACAAGATTTCACTCCATCTTGGTACATGTGACAATAATAAACCAATTCCAATATGAGTTCCAGTTTTCCAGCCATCATGATCTCCATCCCTGTCAATTCCCTCTGACACCAAGAATTATGGGAAATATCCTGGAGCAGCTCCATGATAAATACCAGGGAGACCACGGAATGTGCGAAACGATGGGATATATAGTTCACTATAGTTAACTTTCTATTACAGGTGCAATCCTCTGAGAGCTCTGAACAGTGACAGCTCAACCACCTTAGAGTTAAAGGCACAAGCTGCTTATCAAGTACTATTTATTCTGTGCCTTGTCAGATTTGAAAGATTAGCCACCTGTTTGTCAGCTGATCCCAACGCAATTCATTCCTTAAATATATAGGCTCAAATTTTACTTTTCTTAGAGCAATTGTCCACAAGCCTCTGGCCTTTTCCTTGTATTTACCATCTGAAAAATCTGCTTTTGTCTCATTTGGTGAATAGCTACAGTCTTTTCCCCAGGATAGGAGGATCCAAAACTAGAGGGAATAGATTTAAAGTGAGAGGGGAAAGATTTGAAAGGACTCTGAGGGGCAACTTTTTCATACAGATGGTAGTGGGTATATGAAACAAGCTGCCAGAGGAAGTAGTACAGGCTGATACAATTACAACATGTTAAAAGACCTTTGAACAGGTACATGGACAGAAAATGTTTAAAGGGACTCAGACCAGACATATACAAATAGTTCCAGGATGAGTTGGGCTGAAGGGCCTGTTTGAGCTATAGCACTGTGACTCTAAACCAAAAGTGATTACCATTTAGTGCAAAGACCATTAGACCCAAAGCTCCTGTATTTCTTACCGCTGGTGAAGTGAGCATCACCTGGATGGTGGGGTCTTTAATGATGGATGTTGCTTTTTTTGGTAGCTCTTCTTGGAATATATTAAAGTAAAAGTAGTGTTAGGTTGTGAATTCAAATGGCTTGAGCACCAACTCTAGGGCCTGTCTCCAGAGTTGCTCAGTGTTCTGTTGTCCAAGGTGGCACCTTTTAGATAGGATCTCAAAGCAATTTTTCAGAGAGATCTGCTGAGTTAGCACAAGAGGTGCTGGAGTAGACCTTCACTTCCCCCCCCCCCCCATTCTATTCCAGCATTCGATAAGATCATGGATATTTTATCTTTGCACCATTTATGCCAACTAACTCTAGTACATAGATCTCTTTCCTGTATACACAGCATGGTTATAGACCCTTCGCCCCAAGAGTCTATGCTGACTATGATATCCTAATTTCCTGTATTTGGCCCTTATCCATCAAAGAACATGAACACTAACTCAAACATGAGAAGATCTGCAGATGCTGTAAATCCATGCAACACACACAAAATGCTGGAGGAACCCAGCAGGCCAGGCAGCATCTATGGAGAAGAGCACAGCTGACATTTCGGGCTGAGGCTTTCATCAAGACTAAACAAAAAGATGAGAAGTTAGAGTAAGAAGGTGGGGGGAGGGGAGGAATAAGTGCAAATGGTAGGTGGGAGGTGAAGCTGGGAGGAGGAGTGAAGTAGAGAGATGGGAAGTTGATGGGTGAAAGAGATACAGGGCTGGAGAAGAGAGAATCTAATAGAATGGGAAGAAAGAAAAGCGGTGAGGAGCACCAGAGGGAGGCAATGAGATAGTGAGAGAGGAAAATGGGAATGGGGAATGGTGAAGGGGTGGTGGCAATTGCCAGAAGTTCGAGAAATCAATGTTCATGCCATCAGGTTGGAGGGCTAACCAGCCAAAATATAAGGTGTTGCTCCTAAAATGCCCTGGTTAAGAATATATTTTATTCTATTCCTACTGTTATGCTGTTAGGTATCTTATTTTCTGTAACTTTTCTGCAAAATGCGGTGTGTTCTATTAATTAAGCTGAAGTTTAGTACTTTGGCTTTTTGGTAAGATAAGAAGCCATTTGCTCAACTTAGGAATATTGTGTCAGCCAATCAGATTTGTCCTGATAACATTCTGTCCAGTGGGTGGCAATGGAACATTCGAGAGAGCTGGGTGGCATCAGACTTCTAGGGTATTGGTTTAGGAACCTTTGTTGGCAGATTTTGAAAGAAGGAGCGGAGAAGAGCAGAAAGGAAGATGCTTGTGAAAGAGACTCCGTTGTAGAATTGTTTTGTGCAGACGAGTGGTTCTGAGGAGGAATTGCCAGTACTCCTGAGAGACTCGGTTCGCTTGTAAAGGTCTTTGATGGAAGTTCAAACAGTGGCTGGTGTCTTTCACACAGAATGTGGGTTCAGTACCGTGAGTAGTTAAAGCGAAGCAGCTGACTATCCTGCAATGAGCTCCAACATTTATGTGCACATTGTAGACTGGTTTAACTGTAGTAGGCACTTTTTCTGTTTCAACTATTGGTTAAAGTTGAAATATCTGTAAATATACTTCCAATTTAAGTTTCTTCCAGTGTAATTTCCATTATTTCCTGGTGATTGATAACTTTGCATTGGGAAGTATTTACACAGCATTCACCAAAATTTCCATTTCCTAAGCAGAACATTCCAACTTTCCTGTCTGGTTGAACTTGAATTATACTGACTCGAGACATGTGTTGCTTATTGAAATGGCCTTCTTACCGTTACCCATGCAATGCAGAGCTAGCTAACAAACCTGGTTTATTACGAGCCACACTGAGAGGGTTACACTCCTCCAACCTGAGCATGGTCTCATTGTGGCAGTAGAGGAGGCCATGGCTTGACATGTCAAAATGGGAATGGGAAGTAGAATTGAAATGGGTGACCACCAGGAGAACCTGCTTTTTCTAGTAGGCGCTTATCAAAGCGGACTCCCGATCTACATCGGGTCTCATCGATATACAGGAGGCCACACTGGGAGAACCGGACACAATGTATGACCCCGACCGACTCACAGGTGAAGTGTCACCTCAGCTGGAAGGACTTATGGGGCCCTGAATGGTTGTGAGGGAGGAGGTATAGGGGCAGGTGTAGCACTTGCTCTACTTGCAAGGATAAGTGCCAGGAAGGAGATCAGTGGGAAGGGATGGGAGGGGGGGAACAAATGGACAAGGGAGTCGCGTAGGGAGTGATCCCTGCGGAAAGCAGAAAGTGGGGGGGAGGGAAAGATGAGCTTGGTGGTGGGATCCTTTTGCAGATGGTGGAAATGACAGAGAATTATGTGCTGGAAACAGAGGCTGGTGGGTGATAGGTAAGGACAATAGACGCAGAAGTAGACCATTCGGCCCTTTGAGCCTGCACTGCCATTTTGAGATCATGGCTGATCAATTATCAATACCCGGATCCTGCCTTGTCCCCATATCCCTTGATTCCCCTATCCATAAGATACCTATCTAGCTCCTTCTTGAAAGCATCCAGAGAATTGGCCTCCACTACCTTCCGAGGCAGTGCATTCCAGACCCCCACAACTCTCTGGGAGAAGAAGTTTTTCCTTAAATCTGTCCTAAATGACCTACCCCTTATTCTCAAACCATGCCCTCTGGTACTGGACTCTCCCAGCATCTGGAACATATTTCCTGCCTCTATCTTGTCCAATCCCTTAATAATCTTATGTTTCAATCAGATCCCCTCTCAATCTCCTTAATTCCAGCGTGAGGAACCCTATCCCTGGTGGTGTGGCAGGAAGATGGAGGCAGACATATGTGAAGTGAAAGAGATGTGGGTGAGGGAGGTGTTGATGGTAGAGGAAGGAAAACCCCTTTCTTTGAAGGAGGACATCTCATTAGTTCTGGAATGAAAAGCCTCATCTTGAGAGCAGATGTGGTGGAGACAGAGGAATGGAGGATGGCATTTTTACAGCTAACAGGGTAGGAAGAGGTATAGTCCAAGTAGCTGTGAGAATCAGTTGGTTTATAAAAGATATCAGTAGGTAAGCTGTCTCCAGAGTTAGAGAAAGATCGGGAAAGGGGACAGAGGTGTCGGAAATGGACCAGGTGAATTTGAGGGCAGGGTGGAATTTGGAGGCAAAGTTGATGAAGTTGATTAGCTTGGTATGGGTGCAGGAAGCAGCACCAATGCGGTTGTCAATGTAGCGTAAGAAAAGCTGGGGAATGATACTGGTGTAGGCTTGGAACATAGACTGTCCATGCAGCTGACAAAGGCAGGCATAGCTGGGAGTCATGTGAGTGCCCATGGCTATACCTTTGGAGCTCAAGGAGAAATTATTGAGAGAGGACCAGTTCCGTTTGTTGTTGAGGTGGATGGCCACAGGAGTACACTGCACTGGCCCCTTAACCTATTTCCCCCATCCTGACTGTCACCCAGTTCCCTGTGTCCTGCACCTTGGGTGTAACTACCTCTCTGTGTCCTATCTATCACTCCTCAGCCTCCTAACTGATCTGGAGTTCATCCAGTTCCAGCTTTAACTCAATGCAATTTTTTAGAAGATGCAGCTGGATGCACTTATCACAGGTGTAGTCGTCAAAGACACTGGAGGTCTCCCTGCCTTCCCACTTCCCCCAAAAATAGCATTCCATTATTCTGCCTGGCATCTCTACTGTCCTAACTGCGCAAATATAAAGAAGGAAGGACAGTAAATTGTGGGGGTGGGGGTAACTCTACCTACAGCTTTTGCCTTTGCCCACTAAAGCCTCTTTTCACTGAAGCCTCAAAGAGCTAAAGCCTTAAAAACATCTCCACTCTGACCACTCCAATAATGGCCACTCTGAAAATGGTCGCTCCGCTTGCCCCTGCCGTGCTTTAATTTGTTCTTGCCAATGAATCTTGTATGCTGATTGGTCGCTGCTCAAATCTACAAACTGCCAAGAGTCTCTGCCTTTTTCTATTCAATCGGCAAACCTGATTAAGGTACATCTTCTCAGGCTTCCGATCTCCAATTTGCCACCGCTCAAATCCCCAAATGTCTTTTCTACTCAATTGGCGAACTTGGGGGAGTTACATCTTCTCAGGCTTCCAACCTCTGAATTGCTGCTGCTCAAATACATTGAGTGTACTTAAGGTGAATGTTGATAGATTCTTGATAAGTCAAGTCATGAAAGTTTACAGGAAGAAGGCAGAAGAATGGGGTTAAGAGGGAAATAGATCTGCATGATCAAATGGTAGAGCAAACTCATTAGGCTGAAAGGCTTAATTCTGCTCCAATGTCTTTTGGTCATAGAGTACTACAGAACAGAAATGGGCCATTTGGCCCATCTAATTCATGCCAAAACTGTAATTTTTATTGTAATTGAAATTGTAAATATTATTCTACCTAGTCCCATCGACCTGGTCCCAGACCATAGCCCTCCATACCCCTCCCATCCAAGTACGTATTCAAATTTCTCTTCAATGCTGAAATTGAACCTGCATCCCCCAATTCCACTGGCAGCTTGTTCCACACTCTCACCATCTGAGTGAAGAAGCTCCCCCTCAAGTTCTACTTAAATATTTCATCTTTGACCAGTCTCATCCAACCTCAGTGGCAAAAGCCTGCTTGTATTTACCCTATTTATACCCCTCGTACACCTTTAACAAATCCCCCCACATTCTCCAATGCTCCAGGAAATAAAATCCAAACCTATTCAACCTGTAGTGTTCTCGTACAGGTGTAAGAACTCTGAACTAAACACCGAGTTTAAACCGTAGTCAATGAGGGCATGATCGCAGTAAGATTAATCGTTTACTGTTCACTCTTCCACATTAACGTATGGTGAAAACTGTTGATAAAACAATACAAATTATATACAGTATTTGTTTCCTTGGCATCGCATTTACATCATAAATACTTGTAAAAGTAAAACTACAACAAACTATATTACATTAAAGTACAACATACAGTCAGAATCTACCTACGCCATCAACTGCTTTAAATGCACTTCACAAACTATCCGCAACTCTTTAAATAACAAAGAAAATAAACTTTATCAACCGTCATTACTTTTAACAGAATCAGCGTTAACATTTTTACTTCAACATATCGATTATCTTATAAATTTACGGTGTTGCTTCTATGATGTTTCTTAGTGCATAGAATGAAAACTTTTCTCGCGCTGATCCTGCACACACAAGCCCCCACCTTCCCGTTTCTCCAAACCAGTATTTTCCCACAAGACTGGGTGTGACATCATCGCATGCCGCGGTACATCACAGACAACGAATTTACTTTCAACAACCTTAACTTTAACTAGAAAATAATTACAAAAGAATTACTAAAGCGAAAATATAATAAAGCTAAACAAATGCCTTAAGGGCAACACAGAACCTTTCCCTGTAACTCAGGTCCTCAAGTCTTGACAACATCCTTGTAAATTTTCTCTGTACTCTTTCAACCTTATTGATATCTTTCCTGTAGGTAGGTAACCAGAACTGCACACAATACTCCAAATTAGGCCTCACCAATGTCTTGTAGAACTTCAACATAACGTCCCAATGTCTGTACTCAATACACTCTTTATGACTCAATGTACCTGTGAATCATGGATTTGTCTTCCTAGATCCTTCTATTCTACTGCACTCCTCAGTGTCCTACTGTTCTCTGTGTGTGCCCTACCCTGGATTATCCTCCCAACATGTTCTATTTCCTGTAAATGTTTGCAAGCAAATGAATCCCAGTGTAGTACATGGTGACCTATACATACTTTGATAATAAATTAACTTTGAATTTGAACTTTTCATCAGACCTCAGTTCCCTCTTATTTTAAATGCTCTATGTTAAGTTTTCTCAATCCTTGGTCTTGCTGCTTTTTGGCAATGGTAACTGCCTTCAGAATCAGAATCAGATTTATTATCACCGGCATGTGTCGTGAAATTTGTTAACTTAACAGCAGCAGTTCAATGCAATACATAATCTAGAAGGAAAACAGTAAAAATAAGTAAATCAATTACAGTATATGTATATTGAATAGATCAAAATCGTGCAAAAACAGAAATAATATATATTTTAAAAGTGAAGTAGTGTTCATGGGTTTAATGTCTATTTAGGAATGGGATGGCAGAGGGGAAGAAGCTGTGCCTGAATTGCTGAATGTGTGCCTTTAGGCTTCTGTACCTCATTCCTGATGGTAACAGTGAGAAAAGGGCATGCCCTGGGTGATTTGGGTCCTTAATAATGGATGCTACCTTTCTGAGACACTGCTCCTTGAAGATATCCTGGGTACTTTGTAGTCTAGTACCCAAAATGAAGCCAACTTAATTTACAACCCTCTGCAGCTTCTTTCGGTCCTGTGCAGTAGATTCCCCCACAAACCAGACAGTGATGCAGCCTGTCAGAATGCTCTCCTCAGTACATCTATAGAAGTTTTTGAGTGTTTTTGTTGATATGCCAAATCTCTTCAAGCTCCTAATGAAGTATGGTTGCTGTCTTGCTTTCTTTATAGCTGCATCAATATGTTGGGAGCAGGTTAGGTCCTCAGAGATCTTGACACTAGGAAACTGGTCACCCTCTACATTTCTGATCCCTCTATGAGGATTAGTACATGTTCCTTCATCTTATCTTTCCTGAAGACCACAATCAGCTCTTTCATCTTACTGACATTGAGTGCAAGGTTGTTGCTATGTCACCACTCCACTAGTTAGTATATCTCTTTCCTGTACGCCCTCATCTCCATCTGAGATTCTACCAACAATGGTTATATCATTAGCAAATTTATAGATGGTATTTGATCTGTGTAGCCACACAGTCATGGGTATAGAGAGAGTAGAGCAGAGGGTTAAGCACACACCCCTGATGTGCACCAGTGTTGATCATCAGCAAGAAGGAGATATTATCACCAATCTGCACAGATTATGGTCTTCCAATTAGGAAGTTGAGGATCCAATTGCAGAGGGAGGTACAGAGGCCCAGGTTCTGTAACTTCTCAATCAGGATTGTGGGAATGATGGTGTTAAATGCTGAGCTATAGTTGATGAACAGCATCCTGACATAGGTGTTTGTGTTGTCCAGGTGGTCTAAGGTCATGTGAAGAGCCATTGAAATTGCATCTATGGCAATAGGCAAATTGCAATGGGTCCAGGTCCTTGCTGAGGCAGGAGTTCAGTCTAGTCATGACCAACCTCACAAGGCATTTCATCACTGTAGATGTGAATGCTACCTGGTGATAGTCATTAAGGCAGCTCACATTACTCTTCTTAGGCACTGGTATAATTGTTGCCTTTTTGAAGCAATTGGGAACTTTTGCAGTGAGAGATTGAAAATGTCCTCGAATACTCCCGCCAGTTGGTTTGTACAAGTTTTCAGAGCCTTACCAGGTACTCCATCGGGACTTTCTGCCTTGCAAGGGTTCACCCTCTTTAAAGACAGCCTAACATCGACCTCCAAGACAGAGTTCACAGGGTCATCAGGTACAGTAGGGATCTTCACAGCTGCAGTTATATTCTCCCTTTCAAACCAGGTATAGAAGGTGTTGAGTTCATCTGGTAATGAAACATCACTGCCATTCATGCTCACACGAGGAAATCTGCAGATGCTGGAAATTCAAACAACACACACAAAATGCTGCCTGGCCTGCTGTGTTCCACCAGTATTTTGTATGTGTTGTTTGCCATTCATGCTATTGGGTTTCGCTTTTTAGGAAGTAATGTATTGCAAACCCTGCCAGAGTTGTCGTGCATCCAATGTCGCCTCCAACCTCATTCAAAATTGTCTCTTCATCCTTGAAATAGCCCTCCGCAAATCATACCTGGTTTTTTGGTACAGGCCTGGGTCGCCAAACTTGAATGCCACAGATCTAGCCTTCAGTAGATGGTTAGGTTAACCATCTAACCTTCTGGTTCATCCATGGCTTTTTGTTTGGGAATGTACAGTAAGTCTTTGTAGGCACACACTCATCCACACAGGTTTTAATGAAGTCATTAACAACTGCAGCATACTCATCCAGATTCAAAGATGAATCCCTCAATACAGTCCATTCCTCCGATTCAAAGCAATCCTGTAGGCGCTCCTGTGCTTCCCTTGTCCATACCTCCTTGGTCCTCACTACTGGTGCTGCAGTCTTCAGTCTGTCTATACTCACAGCCTTTATCTAATATTATCTTTTGATAGTCAGAACTGGTGCAATTTGTTTGTCTTTGCCTGAAAGCCATATTATTTACTTGTATGTTTTAATTCATTGAAAGCTAACTATTGCCTGGCTACTGTTACATCTTATGCCTGGCAAAATCCTTGTAAGTCTTTTCTTCACTCTTTCCAGTTTAATCACAACTTCCCTACAACAGAGTGACCAAAACTGTACACAGTACTCCAAATGCAGCCTCGCCAATGACTTATACAACTGCAACATAATCTCCCAACTCCTATACTCAATGCCATGATCGAAGAAGCATACTATATGTCACTTTCACCACCGTCTTCTTTTAACAAACTCTGCAGTCATACACCTATTCTAATGCATCTATTCCATTACACGGCTTAGGGCCCTACCTATCTGCTGATTTGAGTTCAAAGTTCAAATTCAAAGTAAATTTATTATCAAAGTATGTATATTCATCATATACTACTTTGAGATTAATTTGCTTGCAGGAAATAAAGAAATACAATACATTTATGAAATACTATAAATTACAAATACTGACAAACAACTCAAGTGCAAAAGACAAATTGTGCAAATAAATAACACTGAGAACATAAGTGTTGAGTCCCTGAAAGTGAGTCCATTGATTGTGGAGCCAGTTTAATCTTGAGATGAGTGAAGTTATACACTTTCCGAACTGCATAACCTCACATTTAACAGTATTGACATAACCACAGCTCAGCCCAGCCTCCTAACTTAGCAAGATCCCCCTGCAACGCTTCCTAATTTTGAGTCAGAAGGAGACAGCGAATTAAACGGAATGGGGGAACTGGGCCCCAGAAAGTCTAAACGAAACAGGCCTGGTGAGTTTAAAAAGGAATGAAGGGACAAATTTAAATGGAGTGAGGGAATTGGACTCCAGTGAAGTATGGGAAGGATAGGAATCGGATGGGATTTCTGAACAACAGTACTGTATACCAGAATTTTGAAGAATGACTGATTTTCCTTTCACTGAACAGAGGTTTAATTGATGATTCCATTCAATTTTAAATGAAAACCCATCTTTTTATTCCAAAGCACTTTAGTTAAGTCATACCAGCAATGTTATGAATAAAAGAAGTTAAAGATCATTCGAATATTTTGCATGCGTACAGAAAGAATAGAACAGAATATTTTGACAAGCTGCAAAGCATTATATGCTTCACATTTAATTGGTTTTATATCTAGTAGCATCAGGGACTGAGTGGTTTGTAATTAATATTTTCTTATAATTCTACAGTTATTAATAAATTTAATCACCAATGATAAACTATACCCAGCAATGCCTGCATTTAGCATTGAAGTGTATTTAAGAATATCACAGCCACATTTCCAGTGGCTAATTCTCTGAGAAAGAAGGTTTGGTTTGAAGTCCCACTCTGAGATTAAAGTAAAAACCTCAAAAGGGAGCATTGTGATGTCGGGCTGTAATCTCTCAGAACGGATGTCAAACCAGAACCCAGTCTGCTTGGACAGGGAGATGCAGAAGTGCTCAATGTTCTGAGGAGCTGTAGGGGAAGGCAGGGTGGAATGGAGGGGTTGTGGGGATGGGAATTCACCTTGACATTCTGACAAATATTTACCTCTCAATTATCACCACAAAATCTTAGTCATTATCACTTTGCTGCAGTGTACACTCTTAAACTCATAAGCCAAGACTTTATAAAAAATGTATGTTAATGCTCAGAATCAAATTCAAATTTATTTATCACATGCACATCAAAACATACAGTGCTAACAAACAATACACTCAAGGATGTTCTGAGGGCAGCCCACAACTATCACCACACCAACATAGCATGCCTACAATATTCTACACAACAACATAACACATAACATCACAAGCAACAACAACAACAAAAGCAAAATAAGCTCACTTCCACCCTCCACACCACCCCACACACACAGGCCACTAACCCCAGGATAGGCCCCCTTCGGGCCTCCAGACTCTGCCCAGACTCACTGACTTTGGTCTTTGACCTTTATGTCTTTCTCAATCTGGATTTGCCAAGCTCTGGACTTTGACTTTTGGCTTTGCCCTTTGGACTTTGCCAACCTCAAGACTTTAGAAACAAATGGGTACCAGCATCAGTGCATTGGGTTTGAATGTTATACCCAAGTAGATTATCTGCTGCTTTTCCTGTGTTATAAAAATTAGTCCCAAAAAGGCACTAAAGGTGAGAACTAAGTTATAAAAGCAAAGACGTAATGCTGAGAATTTCTAACACATTAATCAGACCACATTTGGAATATAATTCAATTCAATTCAATAGTGAGGATTTTTGGGCTCCATATCTAAGAAAGGATGTGCTGGCATTGGAGAGGCTGCAGAGGTTCACAAGAATTATTCCAGAATGAAAGGTTAACATATGAGGAGCATTTGATGGCTCTGGGCCTCTTAATAAGAATAAGGAGGGAGCCCATTGACATCAAATGAGTATTGAAAGGCCTAGATAGAATGGGCTTAGAAAGAACATTTCTTATAATGTGAGAGTCTATGACCAGAGGACACAACCTTGGAATAGAAGGACATTCTTTTAGAACAGGGATGAGGAGGTATTTCTTTAACCAAATGGTGATGAGTCTGTGGAATTCATTGCCACACAGCTGTGAAGACCAAGTCATTGGGTTGATAGGTTCTTGATTAGTGAGGGTGTCAAAGGATTTACAGAGAAGCTGGAGAATGAGGTTGAGAGATGATAAATCAGTCATGATTGAATGGCAGAGCAGACTCGATGTGGTGAAATGGCTTAATTCTGTTCCTATGTTTTACGGTCTACATTCTCACTACAAGAAGATGGGCTGAAGTTAATTCCTAGACTTATCAGGGACTGTGTTGTAAATATACTTAATGTAGATTCCTTGTGTTGGATCAGAGACTTGTACGTGGGTGTGAAATGGTACGGCCACGTGTGTAAAATTATGAGGGGCTGAGATAGGGGGAATGAGCATTATCTGTTTTCCATGGTTGGGGAATCAAAATCTAAAGGGCTCGTGTTTAAAGTGAGAGGGGCACCTTCAGGGTTCTGGATTTTTGTGGCTCTGGAGATGTGCTGATTCTAGGCCAGTGCCCCTGACTGAAACGTTGTGGGAGAACACAGCCAGGGGCTGTGTGTCCAGAGAGCTGTGCCTTTCTGGTGCTGACTCTAGTCACAGAGCTTGGAAAAAACGACACAAGAGACTTTTAACATTGTGAATCATCGAGTTGTTTGTTATGTCTCCCCTCTTGCTGTGAAATGGGGACACCTTTCTCCCTTTTTAGGGAGAGAGATAGCCTTGGTATGTCAAATGACTGGATGAACATGGAGTTTTTGGGGTACTGCAAGTCTGCGTCTTTATTGATGTTTACTGCACACTTAAGTGCTCAGTGGAGGGTGCCGGTGCTTTTTTGGGGGAGGGGTAATTGTTGCCTTGCTGCTGCTTGTGCGTGGGGCAGGGAACTGGGGGGGCTTTGGGCTCTAACATTTTAACTGCCATTCATTCTTTGGGGGCACTCCTCTGTTTTCATGGATGTTTGCAAAGAAAAAAAATTTCAGGATGTACTCTGACATTAAACGAAGCCTACTAATGAGGACCTGAGGGGAGAAGTAACAAAAAGACCTGCCTTAACTTTGAGAGAAGAAACTCGATTATTCCCTCAACAGCACAATTTACCCTTTTTAATGTCTCTCACAGTCCCCTTCCCAATACCCTCTCTCTGGTGCTTTCCCTGATATACACTTTACTGACACCCTCCATGAATACCCACTTTTCCTGTCTCTCTCCCCCCCCCCCCCCCCAATTGTGATCACAAGACCCTGTTTGGGGGTAATATAATATGCTGCAAGTCAGTTAGTTGGTTCATTGGTGAGACCGACAGCAGGGCAGCTGCATTTCCTCAATTATCACGTGGACAATGCCCTCATGATGCAGCATTGCCTGTAACAGCCATCTCGGGGAGGAGGCACCAGAGACGATGTGGGAGAGAACAGAGGCATGGCGGAATTCGTTCTGGGTTGGAGGCTGGCCCCTGCAGGCTGTCTCTCCTATGGGTGCTGCTCTCCAGTGTTTGTTCACTTGGAAGACAATCTGGATTTGTTCACCTGCAGCTGACCTAGTGCGAGGCAAAAAACTGCAGTGTGTTTGTTCTTGCAGAAACATGGCTCCAAGTAAACAGCCCATTCACTATCAATCTTCAGACCATGCCACTCAGGAACTTGTGCTATTATCATTTAGTGACTGTATGTGCTGTGTGTGAATGAATGTACTGTGTTTTGCATGTTAGCCCTGGAGGAACGATACTTCATTGAGCTGTGTTCCTCTGTATAGATGAATGACGATTAAACTTGAACTTGTGCTTTATCCATTGCATCAGCAAAGTTGAGTGATGTTTTCTTAGTGAGTGTGACTTGAACTAAGGGGCATTCAATAAGAGATTACCCATGTTGAACTAAGATGAGGTATTTTTTTCTTCATCATTCCAAATCTTTGGAATTCTCTACCTCAGAGAAGCTGCAAACCAGAGGTCCATGAGCCAGTCCTCATCCAGAGGTGGAGAAGATCAGCAACTTTAAATTCTTCGGTAACACGAGGAAATCTGCAGATGCTGGAAATTCAAGCAACACACACAATGCTGGTGTATTCCAGCAGGCCAGGCAGCATCTATAGGAAGAAGTACAGTCGACGTTTCGGGCTGAGACCCTTTGTCAGGACTAACTGAAAGAAGAGATGGTAAGAGATTCAAGAGGGGGAGGGGGAAATCCAAAATGATAGGAGAAGACAGGAGGGGGAGGGGTGAAGCTAAGAGCTGGAAAGGTGATTGGCGGAAGTGATACAGAGCTGGAGAAGGGAAAGGATCATGGGACGGGAGGCCTAGGGAGAAAGAAAGGGGGAGGGGAGCACCAGAGGGAGATGGAGAACAGGCAAAGAGTGATGGGCAGAGAGAGAGAAAAGGAGTGCTCCACCTGCCCTTACACTTCCTCCCTCACAACCATTCAGGGCTCAGACAGTCTTTCCAGGTGAGGTGACAGTTTACCTGTGAGTCGGCTGGTGTGGTATACTGCGTCCAGTGCTCCCGGTGCGGCCTTCTATATATTGGTGAGACCTGACGCAGACTGGGAGACTGTTTTGCTGAACACCTACGCTCCGTCCGCCAGGGAAAGCAGGATCTCCCAGTGGCCACACATTTTAATTCCACGTCCCATTCCCATTCTGATATGTCTATCCATGGCCTCCTCTACTGTCAAGATGAAGCCACACTCGGGTTGGAGGTACAACACCTTATATTCCATCTGAGTAGCCTCCAAGCTGATGGCATGAACATTGATTTCTCTAACTTCTGTTAATGTACCTCCTCACCTTCTTACCCCATCCCTTATTTATTTAATTTCCCCCCTTCCCCCCTTTTTTTTTCTCTGCCCATTACTCTTTGCCTGATCTCCATCTCCCTCTGGTGCTCCCCTCCCCCTTTCTTTCTCCCTAAGCCTCCCATCCTATGATCCTTTCCCTTCTCCAGCTCTGTATCCCTTTTGACAATCACCTTTCCAGCTCTTAGCTTCACCCCCCCCCCCCCCCCCGGTCTTCTCCTATCATTTCAGATTTTCCCCTCCCCCTCCTACTTACAAATCTCTTACTAGCTTTACTTTCAGTTAGTCCTGACGAAGGGTCTTGGCCCGAAATGTCGACAGTGCTTCTCCCTATAGATGCTGCCTGGCCTTCTGCGTTCCACCAGCATATTGTGTGCGTTGTTTAAATTCTTCGGTGTTATTTTTTCGGAGGATCTGTCCTGGGCCCAGTGCATAAGTGCAACTATGAAGAAAGCACAGTGGAGCCTCTACTTAGGAGTGTCATGTGTCATGGACAGTCTGTGAAATCCACATTCTGGTTCACGGTCTGGTCCATGTTCTTTGTTCCAGGTTTTCCGGGTTTCCCCAGTTTCTGTTGAGGCAGCTGATTCTTGTTTGGGCTGTCCTCATAAATAGCTTCAGGATTCAGCCTCTGGCTGCTGGATTGTTCCTGTCCAAACCCCTTGTCTGTATCCCTTATCTTCAACTTCCTGCTTGGAGCTCTGCCTCTGCCTGGAGCTTTGCCCTGTTGGGAACTGCCTCTCTGTGTCCATGCCTTTGCTAGGTAGGTCTGGCTGTTTTGCTGCTACCTAGCTTTGGGAACTGTCTCATTGTGTTCAGTGTTCTGTGTGATGAGGTGATGAGTCCTGGCCCTATGTCCTGTACCCAAGGAGGGGTCCTGGCTCGGTGTTCCATGTTCCTATCTCTCCCTCAGCTCTGTGTCCTTGTCATGTCCATGTGCCTTGCCCAGCACAAGAGTACCTTGCCCAGCCTGGTGCTGGGATTCCCTCGTCCTGTGCTGGGGTTCCCTTGTCCAGGAGTCTCGTGTCCAGTCCTGTTGTCTCTCCCTCGACCAAAGCTCTGGGTTCTTGTCATGTCCATGTGCCTCACCCAGCACAGGAGTACGTTGCCCAGCCTGGTGCTGGGATTCCCTCGTCCTGTGCTGGGGTTCACATGTCCCATCCAGGAGTCCCTTATCCCGTCCTGTGCCCCTCCTCCTCCTGTAGCCTCGTCTTGTCCTCGCCTCGTTCTGGAGTCTGAGCCTGAGTCAAGACCCAGGTTCTGGGTCCTTGTCCAGTCTTTGGCTTGGAATCCAAGCCCAGGCTTCTAGTTCCATGTCCTGGTTCTGCTGTCCTTGTCAAGTTCTAACCCAGCCCTGGAATCCTTGTCTCATCTGGGGCCTGTGGCATGTCCAGTGTCCTTTCTTCCCCTATTCCCTTGCTTCCTTCTCACAGCTAGTCCTGTTCCTGGTAGTTCAGTGTCTGTGTCTTGCTCTTGGGTCCACTTCCAATGCCCCCCCATATGACAAGGAGTTTACAAAGATTTAGCATGAAATATAAAACTTTGACAAACTTCTATAGATGTGTGGTGGGGAGTATATTGACTGGCTACATCACAACCTATTATGAGAACACCAATGCCCTTGATTGGAAAATCCTACAAAAAGTAGTGGATATGGCCCAGTACATTACGGGAAAAGCCCTCCCCATCACTGAGCGCATCTACATGAAAAGTTGCAGGAAAGAAGCAACCATCATCAGGGACCCCCACTACCCAGGATATGCTCTTTTCTCACTGCTGCCATCAGGAAGAAGAGAGCACCCCCAGGACTCGCATCACCAGGTTCAGGAACAGTTATTCCACCTCAGCCATCAGCTCTTGAAACAAAAGGGATAACTTCACTAAATTTCATTTGCCCCATAACTGAAATGTTCCCTCAACCAATAGACTCACTTTCAAGGACTCTTCATCTCATGTTCTCGATATTATTGCTTATTTATTTATTATTGTTTTCTTTTTGTATTTGAACAGTTTGTAGTCTTTTGCACATTGATTCAACATCCAAGTTGGTGCAATCTTTCAATGATTCCATTATGGTTATTGTTCTAATATGAATTTATTGCATATGCCCACAAGAAAATGAATCTCCGGGTTGTACATGGTGATATATATATGTACTTTGATAACAAATTTACTTTGAACTTTGGGGGTGGAGTCAGTGAAGGCAGAGACTGACAGATATTTAAATTGCAAGGCACATAGCACACATTTATATTGTTTCTGCTTGGTTTTATCTTTAATGAGACATTAAACTCACCAAAAAAGCAATCATTTTTCTTCACCAATTAATTCTGACCTGCTTATAATTAATGCACTTTACTCAGGTCTAATTTCTTTCTCACTTGGTGTTGCACTGATGTAATATGTCATCCCAATTAACATATCATCCAAGATCATAAATTCATTCTCATGTGTATTGCCTTCCAGAAATTACTGTCTCTGTATGAATCATGGGTACATTTGGAAATCAGTGCTAATACAGTATGTTGTCTCAAGTCCAACTCTAATTCACTGATCCACAGAAGTAAATGTTTGTTCTACTTCATACTGGAGGAACTCAGCAGGTCGAGTAGCATCTATGGAAAGGAATAAAGAGTCGATGTTTTATGCCGAGATCTTTCTTCAGGGCTGGAAAGGAAGTGGGAAGAAGCCAGAATAAGAAGGCAGGGGAGTGGGAGGAGGGGATGGAGTACAAGCTAGAAAGTGATAGGTGAAGCTAGTTTGGGGGGGGAGGGTGTTAGTGAGAAGCTGAGAGGTGATAGGTGGAAAAAGTAAAGGACTGAAGAAAAATTAATCTGATAGGAGAGGAGAGTGGACTATGGAAGAAAGGGAAGGAGGAGGGGCACCAGAGACAGGTGATAGGCATGAGAGGAGTACAGAAAAGGTTAAAGAGGAGACAGAATGGGGTAATGGAAGAGGAAGGTGGAAGAAGTTACCAGATGTTAGAGTAATCAATGTTCATGCCATCAGGTTAGAAGCTACCCAGATAGAAAATGAGGTGTTGCTCCTCCAACCTGAGAGTGACCTCATCTCGACAGTATAGGAGGCCATGGACCATGCTGGAATGGGAATGGGGATTGGAATTAAAATGGATTCACTAGGAGATCCTGTTTGCTGCAGATGGAGCAAAGGTGCTCGACAAAGTGGTTTCCCATTCTACATTGGGTCTTACCAATGTAGTGAAGGCCACACCGGAGCACCAATTGCAGTAGATGACTCACGGGATCAGTGTTGCCTCACCTTGAAGGACTGTTTGGAGCCCGGAATAGAGGTGATTGAGGTTATACTATCTCGGGTTCTTTGTTCTCTTGATCAGCCGTATCCCTCAAGAGCATTAGAAATATCTCAGTAATTGCAAAGATGTACTTGAGGATAAGTCAACTTCTAAGGAGAGATGTGCAGAGATGCAAATGAGGTTACCCATCCCCTAGCCCAAAGAAATCACCCCTCACAATAGTTGCCACATGGGGTGGCACAGTCAGACCTTATAAACACACCACTGTGGAAATGAACTTCAACACTTGCTCATTTCCAAGGCATATTTTAGATAACGATAAATATGAAGATTAGCTTTATTTGTCACAAGTACATTGAACAGTGAAATGTGCTATTTGTGTAATGATCCACACAGTCGGAGGATGTGTTTGGGGGCAGCTCGCAACTGTCGCCATGCCTCCAGTGCCAAATAGCATGCTCACAACTAACTAACTCTAGTATGTCATTTGGAAACCTGAGCACCCATAGGAAAGCCACACAGTCACAGGGAGAATGTACAATTTCCTTACAGACGGTGGAGTGAATTAAACCCCGATCTTCCAATTACTGGCACTGTAAAGCATTATACTAACTGCTACTCTACTGTGCCACCTTGAGTTTGTCTCTCTGAAAAGAGATATATTAATGACATCTTTAAAATTTTCCTCTGTCATACATTCTAAATATACCAATAATGAAGTCTGTTCCTGAAACTCTCATATAAAATGGAGGGGACTTTCATAGTCATAAAGCACAGAAACAAGTCCTTAACTCCAACTTGTCCATGCTGACCAAAATGCCTATTTAAGTCCCTACCCCTCCTAAGCTTCCCTATCAATGAACTACTGGAGGGATTCAGCAGGTCAAGCAGAATCTATAGAGGGAAATAAACAGTTGAGGTTTTGGGTCTAGGCCCAAAATGTCTGTTTATTTTCCTCCAAAGGTGTTGCCTGACCTGATGAGTTTCTTCAGCATTGTGTGTGTGTGTGTTGCTCATGATTTCCTACATCTGCAAAATCACTTGAGTTTCCTGACTATGAACCAGTCCAAATAAGTTTTAAATACTGTACCCTCCTCTACACTTCCTCTAGCAGCTCATTTCATGTACCCATCACCCTGTGTGAATATATATATATATATATATATATATGAATATGAGAGAGAGAGAGATCTCCTTAGAATAGCTCTGTTTCTCAAAGCTGTTCAGCACCTGATCCAATAATGACATCTCTAGTACAGTGTCAGATTTTGTATCTAAACATTTAACTCGGAGTGAGGTTTTATAAGGCATTGATAAGACCACACTTGGAATATTGTGAGAGGATCTGAACCCCCTTATCTAAGAAAGGCTGTGCTGGCATTGGAGAAGGTCCAGAGAAGGTTCACAACAATGATCTCAAGAAAAATGGGTTTCACGTTTATATTCTCGTCCTTTTGAAATGAATGCTAATATCGCATTTGCCTTCCTCACCTCAGACTCAACCTGCGAATTAACCTTTCGGGTATCCTGCACAAGGACTTCAAAGTCCCTTTGCACCTCAGATTTTTGTAGTTTCTCTCCATTTAGAAAATAGTCAACCCTTTCATTTCTTCTACCAAAGTGCATAACCACACATGTCCCAACACTGTATTCCATCTGCCATTTTTTGCCCATTCTCCTAATCTGTCTAGTCCTTCTGTAGCCCCTCTGCTTCTTCAAGACTACCTGCCCCTCGACCTATCTACATTTCATCTGCAAACTTTTCAACAAAGCCGTCAACTCTGTCATCCAAATTATTGGCATATAATGTAAAAAGGTTTGGTCCCAACACAGACCCTTGTGGAACAATGCTAGTCACCACCAACCAACCAGAAAAGGCTTCCTTTCTTCCCACTCTTTGCCTCCACTGTTTTATCCATGCTAGAATCTTTCCTGTTACACCATGGGCTTGTAGCTTGTCAAGCAGCCTCATGGGTGGCACCTTGTCAAAGGCCTTTTTGAAAATCCAAGTACACATCATCAACCGATTCTCCTTTCTCTATTCTGCTTGTTACTACTTCAAAGAATTCCAACAGATTTGTCGGGCAAGATTTTCCCTTGAGGAAGCCATGCTGACTACGATCTATTTTATCATACGCTTAGAGTTATGAAACTGATTATCCTGAAAATCAATTTGATCTGCTTATCACCTCCTTCTGGTTCCCCACTTTTTTCACTGTCCTCTCCTATCACATTCCTTCTTCAGTCCTTTGCCTCTTCAACCTATCACCTCCTAGTTTTCAACTTCATCCCACTCCCCCACCCACCCACCTTCACCCTGACCTGGTCTCGCCTATCACCTACCAGCTTGTATTCCCCACTCTCCTGCTCCACACGTCACCCCACAATCTTATTCTGGCTTCTGTCTGCTTCCTATCCAATCCTGCTGAAGGATCTTGGTCAGAAATGTCCATTGATGCTGCCTGACCTGCTGAGTTCCTGCAGCATTTTGTGTTACTCAGGGGTTATACAGATTCTATCTGGAAACTCTACCAGGAATACATAGCCTTTACAATTGTAGTATCAGAATGCACTCCGCCTGGATGATTGAGGGAGTTAAACCTCAGTATTTGGTAGAAGTAGCAGGGTTTGCAATAACTTAATGTAAACACCAATGTGCCATGTTAGCAAGTTACTTACCCTCATCGTCAGCATAGTGTAGTAGGTAGTATAGCTGCCTCAACCCCAGAGACCTGGGTTCAGCCCTAACTTCCAGAGCTGTTTGTGTGGAGTTTGGATATTCTCTCAGTGACTCAGTGACCACATGGATTTCTCTTTGGTGTTCAAGGTTCCTCCATCTTCCAGAGATAGGCACATTGGTAGGATACTTGGTCAGTAAACTTTCTCTACTCTGTAAAGAAAATGTGTCAGAATCAGGTTTATTATCACTGACATTTGTCATAAAATCTGTTTTGTGACAGCCGTATAGTGCAATACATAAAAATACTTTAGTTAAAATAAAAAAAATATGAAAAAGTAATTTGTACAAAAATAGTGTCATGGGTTCATGGACCATTCAGAGATCTGA
This sequence comes from Hemitrygon akajei, assembly GCF_048418815.1. Classification (NCBI taxonomy): domain Eukaryota; kingdom Metazoa; phylum Chordata; class Chondrichthyes; order Myliobatiformes; family Dasyatidae; genus Hemitrygon; species Hemitrygon akajei. The sequence continues at coordinate 62,655,909 of NC_133141.1, forward strand.
TGGTGGAGAAGAAGCTATTCTTGAAATGTTGTGTGTAGCTTCAAGTTCCTCCCTCGTAGTAATGATAATAGAAATGTAACTAAATTCACAAATCTTCCAATACAAAAGCTTAATCTCTACTCTATTCAGACAATGGTTTAGAATCACCAGGATTACCATGAAGCCATATAACATGGAAACAGCCTATCAAGTCCAGCCTGACCATCAAACACTATTTACACCAATCTCCATCAACTCCTTCCCATTCTAGATAGATAGATAGATACTTTATTCATCCCCATGGGGAAATTCAACTTTTTTCCAATGTCCCATACACTTGTTGTAGCAAAACTAATTACATACAATACTTAACTCAGTAAAAAAAAATATGATATGCATCTAAATCACCATCTCAAAAAGCATTAATAATAGCTTTAAAAAGTTCTTAAGTCCTGGCGGTAGAATTGTAAAGCCTAATGGCATTGGGGAGTATTGACCTCTTCATCCTGTCCGAGGAGCATTGCATCGATAGTAACCTGTCGCTGAAACTGCTTCTCTGTCAACTATCACTATCACTCACCTATACTCCAAGGACAGTTTACAGCAGATAATTAAAATAGCCCCGCATGCCTTTGGGATGTGGGAAGAAACTGAAGCACCCAGAGGTAACTCACAGGAGGAATGTGCAAACTCCACAAAGTGCAGGAGATCAGGATTGAACCCAGGTCACTGGACTGTGCCACCAAATTACTAGGGAATTGGAGCATAGAGGAAGACCAGGGATCCACACTTCTAACACTGGTGGTTTAGCTGAACACACCACACCATCTATCTTCTATTTATCAATATCAAACTCAAAACAGTAAGAAGGAGGGGTGGATGAAGATTTCAAATGTCACATGACATGTTCGTACCAAGACTAAGTAGTTCTGCAGAATACTGATTTGGACGAAAGTGACTAATGTTCAGTCTGTACGTTGTTGAGGAATGAGTGAATCTCTTACTCTCCCTTTCTCTTCCTTTTTACTCCTCACTCACTTTCTTCTCTATCACCCTTTCTCTACCTTCTCTCACTCCCTCTTCTCTTCCTCTCTTGTTCTCCCTATCCCTCTTCCTATCCATCTCTTTCTCTCACTTTCTCTCTCTCCTCTCACCTTCCATCTCTGTATTTCTCTCCCTCTTCTCTCTCTCGTGTTTAATATTTTAGTAATATTATAAATATGTTGCTTGATTAAGCATTCTTTGATGTTTACATAATTGTGGGTTGTATTTGTCTCATTGGAGTTAAGAGAGGCGGGACTGCACAGGCATGTGACGTTGGGCAGTGAAGTGCGGAAGATTTAAAAGGAACACAGCCTTATACAGCGTGCAGCGTCGTTTTGCGGGCAGCGGAGTGAGCCAGGAGCAGAGTGAAGGCTTAAGGGCTTTGGCTCAACTGGCTTAGGTGGAAACGGGCGAGGCAAGGTAGGTTTAGTTTTCAATTTTTCCTGTTATTTGAGGAAAGGGGGAATTATGAGTGAGGGCAGCTTGTTGTTCTTGGTGTCGGATGTGGGAGGTTCTGAAGTCTCCTAGCCTCCAGGACGTCCATATCTGCACCAGGTGTGCCAAGCTGCAGCTCCTAAGGGACCGTGTTAGGGAACTGGAGATGCAGCTCAATGACCTTCGTCTGGTCAGGGAGAGTGAGGAGGTGATAGAGGAGTTACAGGCAGGAGGTCACACCAGGGCCATGGGAGGCAGACAGGTGGGTCATGGTTAGGAGAGGGAAAGGGGAGAGTCGGGTACTAGAGTACCCCAGTGGCTGTACCCCTTAACAATAAGTACTCCTGTTTGAGTACTGTTGGGGCGGAAAGCAACAGTGGCTGTGCCTCCAGCACAGAGTCCAGCCCTGTAGCTCAGAAGGGTAGGGAAAGGAAGAGGAAGGCAGTAGTAATAGGGGACTCGATAGTTAGGGGGTAAGATAGGCGATTCTGTGGACGCAGTCAGGAGACCCGGATGGTAGTTTGCCTCCCTGGTGCCAGGGTCCGTGATGTTTCTGATCGCGTCCAAGATATCCTGAAGTGGGAGGGTGAGGAGCCAGAGGTCGTGGTACATATAGGTACCAATGACATAGGTAGGAAAAGGGCAGATGTCCTGAAAGGAGAATATAGGGAGTTAGGAAGGGAGTTGAGAAGAAGGACCATAAAGGTAGTAATCTCGGGATTACTGCCTGTGCCATGCGACAGTGAGAGTGAGACAATGGAATAAGGTGGAGGATAAATGCATGGCTGAGGGATTGGAGCAATGGGCAGGGGTTCAAGTTTTTGGATCATTGGGACCTCTTTTGTGGCAGGTGTGACCTGTACAAAAAGGACAGGTTGCACTTGAATCCTAGGGGGACCAATATCCTGGTGGGGAGATTTGCTAAGGTTACTGGTGAGACTTTAAACAAGAATGGTTGGGGGGTGAGAATCAAATTGAAGAGACAAGGAGAGAGGAGGTTAGTTTACAAATAGAGAAAGCTTGTAGACAGTGTGAGGGAGGATAGGCAGGTGATAGAGAAGGGGAGCACTCAGACCGAAGATGTAGGGAAGAAGGAAGAAAAAGAAGATAGTAAAATTGTTTGCACCGTTAGGGATAAACAGAGTAAGAGGTGGAGAGTTTCTTAAATGCATCTATTTTAATGCTAGGAGCATTGTAAGAAAGGTGGATGAGCTCAGAGCATAGATTGATACCTGGAAATATGATGTTGTAGCTATTAGTGAAACATGGTTGCAGGAGGGGTGTGATTGGCAACTAATTATTCCTGGATTTCGTTGCTTCAGGTGTCATAGTATCGGAGGGGCAAGGGGGGAGGTGTTGCATTGCTTGTCAGAGAAAATATTACAGCGGTGCTTTGACAGAATAGATTAGAGGGCTCATCTAAGGAGAATATTTGGGTGGAATTGAGGAATGGGAAAGGTGTAGTAACACTTATAGGAGTGTATTATAGACTACCTAATGGGGAGTGAGAATTGGAGGAGCAAATTTGTAAAGAGATAGCAGATATTTGTAGTAAGCACAAGGTTGTGATTGTGGGAGATTTTAATTTTCCACGCATAGACTGGGAAGCCCATTCTGTAAAAGGGCTGGATGGTTTGGAGTTCGTAAAATGTGTGCAAGATAGTTTTTTTGCAACAATACATAGAGGTACCAACTAGAGAAGGGGCAGTGTTGGATCTTCTGTTAGAGAATGAGATAGGTCAGGTGACAGAGTTGTGTTGGGGAGCATTTCGCGTCCAGTGATCACAATGCCATTAGTTTCAATATAATTATGAAGAAGGATAGGTCTGGACCCAGGGTTGAGATTTTTGATTGGAGAAAGGCTAACTTTGAGGAGATGTGAAAGGATTCAGAAAGAGTGGATTGGGACAATTTGTTTTATGGGAAGGATGTAACAGAGAAATGAAGGTCATTTAAAGGTGAAATTATGAGGGTACAGAATCTTTATGTTCCTGTTAGGTTGAAAGGAAGGGTTAAAAGTTTGAGAGAGCCATGGTTTTCAAGGGATATTGGAAACTTGGTTGAGAAAAAGAGAGAAATCTACAATAAATATAGGCAGCATGGAGTAAATGAGGTGCTCGAGGAATATGAAGAATGTAAAAAATCTTGAGAAAGAAATTAGTAAAGCTAAAAGAAGATACGAGGTTGCTTTAGCAAGTAAGGTGAAAATAAATCTGAAGGGTTTCTACAGTTATATTAATAGCAAAAGGATAGTGAGGGATAAAATTGGTCCCTTAGAGAATCAGAGTGGACAGCTATGTGTGGAGCCAAAAGAGATGGGGGAGATTTTGAACAATTTCTTTTCAGTATTCACTAAGGAGAAGGATATTGAATTGTGTAAGGTAAGGGAAGCAAGTAGGGAAGTTATGAAAACTATGATGATTAAAGAAGAGGAAGTACTGGTGCTTTTAAAGAATATAAAAGTGGATAAATCTCCGAGTCCTGACAGGATATTCCCTAGGACCTTGAAGGAAGTTAGTGTAGAAATAGCAGGGGCTCTGACAGAAATATTTCAAATGTCATTAGAAATGGGGATGGTGCCAAAGGATTGGCGTATTGCTCATGTGGTTCCATTATTTTAAAAGGGTTCTAAGAGTAAACCTAGCAATAATCGGCCTGTAAGTTTGATGTCAGTGGTGGGTAAATTAATGGAAAGTAATTTTAGAGATGGTATATATAATTATCTGGATAGACAGGGTCTGATTAGGAACAGTCAACATGGATTTGTGCGTGGAAGGTCATGTTTGACAAATCTTATTGATTTTTTTGAAGAGGTTACTAGGAAAGTTGTTGAGGGTAAAGCAGTGGATGTTGTCTATATGGACTTCAGTAAGGCCTTTGACAAGGTTCCGCATGGAAGGTTAGTTAGGAAGGTTCAATTGTTAGGGGTTAATATTGAAGTAGTAAAATGGATTCAACAGTGGCTGGATGGGAGATGCCAGAGAGTAGTGGTGGATAACTGTTTGTCAGGTTGGAGGCCGATGACTAGTGGTGTGCCTCAGGGATCTGTACTGGGTCCAATGTTGTTTGTCATATACATTAATGATCTGGATGATGGGGTGGTAAATTGGATTAGTAAGTATGCAGATGATACTAAGGTAGGTGGCGTTGTGGATAATGAAGTAGGTTTTCAAAGCTTGCAGAGAGATTTAGGCCAGTTAGAAGAGTGGTCTGAACGATGGCAGATGGAGTTTAATGCTGATAAGTGTGAGGTGCTACATTTTGGTAGGAATAATCAAAATAGGACATACATGGTAAATGGTAGGGCATTGAGGAATGCAGTAGAACAGTGATCTAGGAATAATGATGCATAGTTCCCTGAAGGTGGAATCTCATGTGGATAGGGTGGTGAAGAAAGCTTTTGATAAGTTGGCCTTTATAAATCAGAGCATTGAGTGTAGGAGTTGGGATGTAATGTTAAAATTGTACAAGGCATTGGTAAGGCTGAATTTGGAGTATTGTGTACAGTTCTGGTCACTGAATTATAGGAAAGATGTCAACAAAATAGAGAGAGTACAGAGAAGATTTACTAGAATGTTACCTGGGTTTCAACACCTAAATTACAGGGAAAGATTGAACAAGTTAGGTCTTTATTCTTTGGAGCATAGAAGGTTGAGGGGGGACTTGATAGAGGTATTTAAAATTATGAGGGGGATAGAGTTGACATGGATAGGCTTTTTCCATTGAGAGTAGGAGAGATTCAAACAAGAGGACATGAGTTGAGAGGGGGCAAAAGTTTAGGGGTAACACGAGTGGGAACTTCTTTACTCAGAGTGGTAGCTGTGTGGAATGAGCTTCTGGTAGAAGTGGTAGAGGCAGGTTCGATATTGTCATTTAAAGTAAAATTGGATAGGTATATGGACAGGAAAGGAATGGAGGGTTATGGGCTGAGTGCAGGTCGGTGGGACTAGGTGAGAGTAAGCGTTCGGCACGGACTAGAAGGGCCGACATGGCCTGTTTCTGTGCTGTAATTGTTATATGGTTATATGTTTGTAAAGGTACATGAATGGCATATGTCATGATGCCGTCATGTCACATGTGCATGCCACACTTAAGTAAAAATGAAATAGACACATTTATCCTGGACTACAAGTTTTTCTTTTAATTGGTTTTTTGTTTCAGATTTGCAAAACATTACAG